>NC_090374.1:20000-320000 GCF_036365525.1 Heterodontus francisci | reverse complement strand
ACTCTACAGACTTGAGCACATAATTCAGGCCAACATCCTGCATGCAAATAAAAGCAAAATACTGCAGATGCTGGAAATCTGAAATAAAACCAGAAAGTGCTGGAAATACTCAGTAGGTCTAGCAGCATCTGTGGAGAAAGAGTTAATGTTTCGAGTCAGATATGTGTCTTCAGAACTGACGGAAGATAGAAATGTGATGGGTTTTATGCCGTGGGAAGGGGAAGGAAGAACAAAAGTGAACATCTGTGATGGGATAAAGGGCAGGAGAGATTAAATTAGAAATGTGTCATGGAACAAAAGGCAAAGGGAATGCTAATAGTTGTAGTAAAAGACAAAGCATTTATCCTGAGAGTGTGTTTTTGCAGAATAATGAACAGCTCTGCCTGAAAGTAAAAACATCAAAACATGAAGACCGGCTCATGGTAAAAAAAAATCAAAATGGGCATCGTGGTCTGAAATTGTTGAACTCAATGTTGAATCCAGAAGGCTGTGAAGTGCATTATTGGAAAATGAGGTGCTGTGCCTCAGGTATGCGTTGAGCTTCACTGGAACACTGCAGCAGGTCAAAGGCAGAAATGTGGGCGTGAGAGCAAGGTAGTGAATTAAAATGGCAAACAACCAGAAGCTCGGGGTCATGCTTGCAGACTGAGCGGAGGTGTTCCGCAAAGCGATCACCCAATCTGTATGTGGTCGTCTCAGTGTGGAGGAGACCGCATTGTGAGCAGCGAATACAGTATCCTAAATTGAAACAAGTGCAAGTAAATCACTGCTTCACCTGGAAGAAGTGCTCGGGCCTTGGATAGTGAGGAAAGAGGAGGTAAAAGGCTAGGTATTACACCTCCTGTGATTGCAGGGGAAGGTGCCGTGGGAAGGGATGAGGTGTCGGGGTGATGGAGGAGTGGACCAGGGTGTCGTGGAGGGAATGGTCCCTTTGGAATGCTGGCAGGGGAGCGGACCGGTAGATGTGTTTTGTGCCATCACGCTGGAGGTGGCGGAAATGGCAGAGGATGATCCTTTGGATGTGGAGGCTGGTGGGGTGGAAAGTGAGGGCAAGGGGAACCCTGTCGTGGTTCTGGGAGGGAGGGGAAGGGTGAGGGTCGAAGTGTGGGAAATGGGTTGGACATGGTTGCGGGCCCTGCCAACCACAGTATGAAGGTGAAGAATCTGATGAAAGGTCATCAACCTGAAACGTTAACTCTGTTTTTCTCTCTCTCTACAGATGCTGCCAGACTTGAGTATTTCCAGCATTTACTATTTTTATTTGGGATATTTTACACTCTGTCCTTTCATCTAAGTGATTGATTGATTGTTTTAGATTGTAAAAACTGAGGCTCAAGTACTGATCTTTGCAGGACCCAACTCGTTATGGCTGCCAACCCGAAAATGACGCC
Organism: Heterodontus francisci; assembly: GCF_036365525.1. NCBI lineage: Eukaryota > Metazoa > Chordata > Chondrichthyes > Heterodontiformes > Heterodontidae > Heterodontus > Heterodontus francisci. The sequence goes on along the minus strand of NC_090374.1, from coordinate 318,609 downwards.
TTCATTCCTGCTCTATTTTTGTCCATTCGCCAGTCCTCAAACCATAATATATTGCATCCAATCCTATGAGCCCTCATCTTGTGACATTAACGGTTGGCCATGACTTTACTGATGATGATTCATGTTTGATAGAGGAGGCAGGGGCCAACCAGCAAGAGGCAGTGGAGCTCATACAGACTCCAGAGAGGGACTGCAAGCCTGATCACCTGGTTACACACAGGTCTGGGCACGGGACCAGATTAGTCATGCTTTGGATCTTGTTTGGGAGAGGGGTGGGAGCCTGGGCTCTGGGTGTGAGGGTCTGTGTGGCAGCTGTAACTCTGGTGGGTTGGGTGGGCTCCGGCCCTCCAGGGCTCCTGGGGGTGGGAGAGGGTGCCTCAGAGGGTTCTGGTGCTGCGCCCCAAGGCCGTTGGATTGGACTCTGGGTTATTTGCGATCCGAGGATATGAGTTGAAGTTGCTGTTTGAAGCTGAGTGAATAATTGACGACCCGCTTGTCTTTTGGCAGAACTCGGTCAAGCGGATCCCAGACTCGCATGAAATCACACTGACCCACGGCAAGAAAACGGTGAGTGAGTGTTCTGTCCAGCTTAGAGAGTTTTCCAGCTCTGGAAGTATTCATCAAACATCCGATGCTGGTTAGGCCACAGCTGGAGTACTGTGTACAGTTCTGGTCGTCACTATAGGAAGGATGTGATTGCACTGGAGAGGGTGCAGAGGAGATTCACCAGGATGTTGCCTGGCTGGAGCATATCAGCTATGAAGAGAGACTGGATAGGCTTGTGTTGTTTTCCTTAGAGCAGAGAAGGCTGAGGGGGGACCTGATTGAGATGAACAAAATTATGAGGGGCGTAGATAGGAAGAAATTTTTTCCCTTAGCGGAGGTGTCAATAATCAGGGGACATAGATTTAAGGTAAGGGTCAGGAGTTTTAGAGGGGATTTGAGGTCAAATGTTTTCACCCAGAGGGTGGTTGGAATCTGGAACACACTGCCTGAAGGGGTGGTAGAGGCAGGAACCCTCACAACATTTAAGAAGTATTTAGATGAGCACTTGAAACACCACAGCAGACAAGTCTATGGCCAAGTGCTGGAAAATGGGGTTAGAATAGTTAGGTGCTTGATGGCTGTCGTGGACACGGTGGGCTGAAGGGCCTGTTTCTGTGCTGCATAACTCTATGACTCTATAAAAATTCTGGATTCAGAAACTCTGGATTGAATGCATTTCTGTTCTGGGCTGGGCAAGGATCAAATGGGCTTCAGTGGCTGGACTGAAGTGCTCATCATTGTGTTAAGACTGGTCTGTTCGGGGCCTGACACAGTGTCCCAGAATCTACAAACTGATTTAATTAAAGTTTTCAAGGGGAACAAGGGGATTAACAAAACTGCTGGCAATCATTTGGGTATGATGAAGAATTCTAATCAGGGACGGGTGGTGGATGGACGTGACAGAGATGGTAATGAGGAAGGACACTAACAAGCAGTTTTAAGGGTTGAAACGAATTACATAGATGGATAGAGGAGGTATTGAGGGATGTGGGGAGTCAATGGAATTGGTCGATAGAGACCCTGTCTTCAGAAAGTAAACGTCTTTCCTGTTTGATCGCCACTTCGAGTCTTAACTGTAACTATGGAGAGGGTCTGGGGGCAGCAGGAGTATTTCCCATTACTGCTGCTTCAGTAGCCTGGATGGAGAGAGTGACATATGCTTTTGGCTCCAGGTGTCAGCACTGGGACTGGATCCCTCGGGGGCACGACTGGTCACCGGGGGCTACGATTATGAGGTGAAGCTCTGGGACTTTGCAGGAATGGACGCCTCACTGCAGGCCTTCCGGTCATTGCAGCCCTGTGAGTGGTGAGTGGCTGCATTATGATCTCCACATCTCAGAACCGTCTCCTCGTGTCTCTTTTCCCCCCCCCCCCCTTTTACCCCCCAACCCCAAACCCCTCTTCAGGTCCCCAACCCACCTCCAATGCTTCCAAACTCTCCAAACCCCCTATTCCCCGAAACACCACCGATGGTGAGAGCGGCGGTGGGCAAGGCAGGCCAAGGGCAGATTTGGGGGGGGTGGGGGTGATGCAAAGGAGGAGTGGGGGGCAAGGGTTGTTGGGCGCTGTGTTGTGTAATCATGGACCTGTGTTTCAGTCACCAGATTAAGTCGCTGCAGTACAGCTCAACAGGAGATGTGATTCTGTGTGTGGCAGGCAGTGCCCAGGCCAAGGTGTTGGACCGTGATGGCTTCCAGGTGATGGAGTGTGTGAAAGGAGACCAGTACATAGTCGATCAAGCTAAGACCAAGGTACCAGAGAAGTCCATATTCATACTGGAGTTGCATGTCCCCCAGAGCCGTGTAGAGGACCAGCCAGCCTTTCTCAACCTGGTTCGCATACAGACCTGGTGCTTGATCATCTGCCAAAATTCAAATGTAATTACTGTGGGTAGCATTTGACCCAGGATGGTTTGGGTGGATAAATGTACTCCGCAGAGACCAATCTGTCAAATTCCCTGATCAGGACTCTGACTCCCTGACTGATTCAATGCCCTGTTTCAGTACTGTTATACACCCTAATTCTCTATCCTTTTTCTGTACTGTAGCATGCTGTGATTCTGTACCCAGTTTCTGTAACACATTCTGATTCGATACGTTTCTGTACTGTAGCACATTCTGATTCTATATCCTCTGAGTCCCGCCCCTCTTCCCCCCCCACCCCCTGCCCCGGACAGACGTAGAGAGCGGGAGTGCTCAGCAGGGCAGCTTTGTGGTTGGTCATTTGTTTTGCCAAATCGAACTTAGTTTTGCAGCTTCGGGGTTATCTGGTGTGGTTTGTCTTTTATTTTGAAAAAAGCTTGACAAAACCTGGAATCTGTCCGGAGTTCAGAAACCACTGTTCCTGCACCCAGCTGTCAAACTGACATTGCGATTTTTGTTTTTAAAAAGCCATTCTGGAAGAAGATGTCAATGGGAAATTTCAGAAATGAGAATTTTCCCATTAACGATTTCTTCCAATCCCTGAAATTACCAGTCACTGACCCCCTGGCGAGGATGAGGAAATGCCGGGTCCAGTTTACATCCACAGGCCGGATCCTGGCCAGCAGGCCGTATGTTGGACAATCCTGCTCTATCCTATTGAGATGCTTATTTTTCAAGGGATTTTCTTACTATCAATGTGCACCACGGAGAATAGAATCATAGAAAGTTTAAGGCACAGAAAGAGGCCACTTGGCCCATCGTGTCTGTGCTGGCCAAAAAACGATCCACTTATTCTAATCCCACCTTCCAGCATTTGGTCCGTAGCCCTGCAGATTACGGCACTGGAGTTGCAAATCCTGGCCCCTTGTGCATGAGTTGAGGGTTTCTGCCTCAGCTCTTCTTTCAGGCAGTGAGTTCCAGATCCCCACCACCCTCTGGGTGAAAAAGCTTTTCCTCATCTCCCCTCTCATCTTTCTACCAATCACTTTAAATCTATGCCCCCTCGTCGCTGACCTCTCTGCTGAGGTGAACAGACGCTTCACCTCCACACTATCCAGGCCCCTCAAAATTTTGTACATCTCAATCAAATCTACCCTCCGCCTTCTATGTTCCAAGGAGAAACAACCCCAGCCTATCCAATCTTTCCTCACAGCTGCATTTTTCCAGTCCTGGCCACATCCTCGTAAATCTCCTCTGTACCCTCTCTAGTGCAATTACATCCTTTCTGTAATGAGCTGACCAGAACTGCACAGAGTGCTCAAGTTATGGCCTAACCAATGAGTTATACAGTTCCAGCATAACCTCCCTACTCTTACATTCTAGACATCGGCTAATAAAGGAAAAGATTCCATATGCCTTCTTAACCACTCTCGACCTGTCCCGCTACCTTGAGGGATCTGTGGACATTCACTCCCATTATTTTCCCATTAATCGTGTATTCCTTTGCCTTATTTGACCTCCCCAAATGCATCACCTCACACTTCTCCAAGTTGAATTCCATTTTCCACTTTTCTGCCCATCTGACCAAACCATCAATATTTTCCTGCAGCCTACAGCTATCCTCCTTGCTATTTACCACATGGCCAATCTTTGTGTTGTCTGCAAACTTCTTGATCATGCCCCCTGCATTTATGTCCAAATCGTTAATATATACCACAAAAAGCAGGGGACCCAGTATTGATCCCTGCGCAACGCCACTGGAAACAGCCCTCCAGTTGCTAAAACACCTGTCAACAATTACCCTTTGTTTCCTGCCACTGAGCCAATTTTGTATCCACCTTGCTACATTTCCTTGGATCCCATGGGATTTTATTTTTTAAACCAGTCTGCCATGTGGAACCTTGTCAAAAGCCTTGCTAAAATCCATGTAGACCACATCAACTGCACTACCCTCATCGATCTTCCTTGTTACTGCTTCAAAAAATTTGATCAAGTTGTTAAACAAGATATTCCCTTAACAAATCCATGCTGAATATCCTTGATTAACCTGTGCCTTTCTAAGTGACAGTTTATCCTGTCTCTCAGAATAGATTCCAATAATTTGCCCACTACTGAGGTTAGAATGAATTGCTTGTAATTATTCAGTCTGTCCTTCGCTCCCTTTTTAAACGAATGTACAAAGTTAGCAGTGCTCCAATCCTCCGGCACCACACCTCTATCGAGGGAGGACTGGAAAATGATGGTCAGACTTTCTGCTATTTCCTCTCTTGCTTCTTTTAACAGCCTAGGATACATTTCATCAGGCCCTGGTGATTTATCAACTTTCAAGGATGCTAATCCCATGAATACTTCCTCTGGGCGGCGCAGTGGTTAGCACCGCAGCCTCACAGCTCCAGCGACTCAGGTTCGATTCTGGGTAATGCCTGTGTGGAGTTTGCAAGTTCTCCGTGTGTCTGCGTGGGTTTTCTCCGGGTGCTCCGGTTTCCTCCCACAGCCAGAAGACTTGCAAGTTGATAGGTAAATTGGCCATTATAAATTTCCCCTAGTATAGGTAGGCAGTAGGGGAATATAGGGACGGGTGAGGATGTGATAGGAATATGGGATTAGTGTAGGATTAGTATAATGGTCGGCACAAACTCGGTGGGCCGAAGGGCCTGTTTCAGTGCTGTATCTCTAAATAAAAAATAAAAAATCTCCCTATGTTTATCATATCCAATACTTCACACTCCTCCTCCTTAACTACAATATCTGCATCGTCCCCCTCTTTTGTGAAGGCAAATGCAAAGTATTCATTAAGAACCATACCAACATCTTCCGCCCCTACACATAGGTTACCTTTTTGATTTAGATTTATCTTTATTGAAATTCATTTAACAATTACACGGCCTTTCTGCAAGTTTATGAATGCCATCCTATATTGTTGCGGACCTCCGCTGTATTAACTAAATCCCCAATTTGGTGTCATTGACAAATTTTGAAAATTACTTCAGATTCCCAAGTCCAAATTGTTCAAGCAAATGGCAAGTAACAGTGGTGCCATTTCTGGTTCTTGTGGAACATCACTTCCTACCATTTGCCAGTCTAACTAACTTTAACTCTTACTCTGCTTTATGTTTTGTAGCCAGCTTGCTATCCATTCTGCTACTTGTTCTCTGACTCCACATGTTCTGACCTTAGTCACGAGTCTAATATGCAGTACATTATTAAGTCATTTTGGAAATCCAAATATACTACTTGTACTGTCTTACCAGGTATCAGCCATGGCTCAGTTGGTAGCGTTGTCATCTCATTACTGCGTGCAGTTCTGGTCGCCACATTACCAAAAGGATGTGGATGCTTTGGAGAGGGTGCAGAGGAGGTTCACCAGGATGTTGCCTGGTATGGAGGGCGCTAGCTATGAAGAGAGGTTGAGTAGATTAGGATTATTTTCATTAGAAAGACGGAGGTTGAGGGGGGACCTGATTGAGGTGTACAAAATCATGAGAGGTATAGACAGAGTGGATAGCAAGAAGCTTTTTCCCAGAGTGGGGGATTCAAATACTAGGGGTCACGAGTTCAAAGTGAGAGGGGAAAAGTTTAGGGGGGATATGCGTGGAAAGTTCTTTACGCAGAGGGTGGTGGGTGCCTGGAACGCGTTGCCAGCGGAGGTGGTAGATGCGAACACGATGGCGTCTTTTAAGATGTATCTAGACAGATACATGAATGGGCAGGAAGCAAAGAGATGCAGACCCTTAGAAAATAGGCGACATGTTTAGGTAGAGGATCTGGATCGGCGCGGGCTTGGAGGGCCGAAGGGCCTGTTCCTGTGCTGTAATTTTCTTTGTTCTTTGTTCTTCTAAGTCAAGATGTTGTGGGTTCAAGTCCCACTCCACCATGAACATACCGTTTGCCTTTGCTCCATGACCTTATGGTCAGTTATTCTCTGTGACCCTGTGCTATCAACACCTTTACTTTTGTTATTTCTTGCCCCACCCCTGCTTTATTTGCTTAAAACCTATTATATTTCTAACCTTTGCCAGTTCTGATGAAGGGTCACTGATCTGAAACGTTAACTCTGCTTCTCTCTCCACAGATGCTGCCAGACCTGCTGAGTATTTCCAGCATTTCTTGTTATTTCAGATTTCCAGTATCTGCAGTATTTTGCTTTTCTAATTAAAAAAATGATTATGGCAAGCCCTTCCACTATCTCCATTCCTACTTCGTTTAGCAACCTGGGATGCAAGCCACTTGGAACAGGTGATGTATCTACCCTCAGCATAGCCAGCCTTTTTAGCACCTCCCCCTCTCAATTTTTATGCTATCCGTTGCCTCTACTCTCTCTCCTATTTTGTCAGCCTCCATTTCCTGCAGGGATCGAGCCAGGGAGTGGGACTGGCAGCATAGCTCTCTGGAACCTGCATGGATTCGATGGGCCCAATGGCAGCCTCCTGTGCCGTAAATAAATGACCCGATGACTCTAAATCCCCGGGATTAAAGTTTATCGCTGATTGTCTGATGCAATGCCGTAAGGCACGCGATTTTTCTGAGACTTATGCCTTCACGAGTGCCTTTCTCCCTGCATTTAGGGCCTTCAAGTGTTCCGAGAAGGTGGAACTAATTGTAGTTCCTTCTAAGGTTGGGGGATGATCACCCAGTACAGAAGGTATTTTGGGGGGTTTAAACTAGTTTGGCAGGGGGAAGGTATACAGAGTGGAGGTACAGTAGGGGGTGATGCACAGTCAAATATAGAAGAGAAAGTGAGTCTGCCTGGAAGGCAGAGCAAATATAGACCAGTTAAGGCACAAGGGAAAAATGCAAGGTTGGATTGCATCTGTTTCAATGCAAGGAGACTTACTAGTAAGGCAGATGAATTGAGGGCGTTGATTAGCACAGGGGATTATGATATTGCTATCACAGAGACATGGTTGAGGGAGGGACAGGACTTGCAGCTCAATATTCCAGGATTTAGAACCTTCAGGGACGACAGGGGAGGGGGTAAAAGAGACGGTGGCATTGCACTGTTGATCAAGGTGTCAATTACTGCAGTAAGGAGGGATGATATCTTAGAAGGTTCCTCAAATGAGACCATTTGGGTAGAACTTAAAGACAAAAAGGGGGCAACCACTTGGCTGGGTGTGTACTATAGGCCTCCAAACAGTCGGAGAAATAGAGGAGCAGATATATAGGCAAATCTCAGAGGTGTAAAAATAATAGGGTAATAATAGTAGGGGATTTCAACTTCCCCAATATTAACTGGGATAGTCTTTGTGCAAAAGGCTTAAAAGGAGAGGAATTCTTAAAATACATACAGGAGAGCTTTTTGAACCAGTATGTAGAAAGTCCTACAAGAGAAGGGGCAGTTCTGGACCGAATCCGAGGGAATGAAGCCGGTCAAGTGGTAGAAATGTCAGTGGGGGAGCATTTCGGGGATAGTGACCATAACTCTGTAAGATTTAAGGTAGTTATGGAAAAGGACAAAGATGGACCAGAAATAAAGGTACTGAATTGGGGCAAGGCCGATTTCAATATGATAGAACAGAATCTGGCCAAAGTGGACTGGGAGCAGCTACTTGTAGGAAGGTCTACATCACATCAGTGGGAGTCATTCAGAGAGTAAATTGAGAGAATTCAGAGCCAACATGTACCCATTAAGTTGAAGGGTAGGACTAACAGGCCCAGGGAACCCTGAATGTCAAGGGATACAGAGCATTGGATCAGGGAAAAAAAAGGAGGCTTACGGCAGACCCCAAGCGCTGAAAACAGCGGAGGCACGAGAGGAGTATAGAAAGTGTAGGGTGGCACTTAAAATAGTAATTAGGAGAACGAAGAGGGGACATGAAAAATCACTGGCGGGCAAGATAAAGGAAAATCCCAAGGCATTTTATAAGTATATTAAGGGTAAGATGATAACCAGGGAAAGAGTAGGGCCCATTTGGGACCAACATGGCAATCTTTGTGTGGGGCCGGAGGACATAGGTGAGGTTTTAAATTATTACTTTTCATTGGTGTTCACTATGGAGAAGGAGGATGTAGGTGTAGATTACAGGGAGGGGGATTGTGATATACTTGAACATATTAGCATTGAAAGGGAGGAAGTATTAGCTGTTTTAGCAGGCTTAAAAGTGGCGAAATCCTCAGGCCCAGATGTGATGTAACCCAGGCTGTTATGTGAGGCAAGGGAGGAAATAGGGGCTTTAACACAAATTTTCACATCCTCTCTGGCCACAGGAGAGGTACCAGAGGAATAGAGGACAGCGAATGTGGTGCCATTATTCAAGAAGGGTAGTAGGGATAAACCAGGTAATTATAGGCCGGGGTGTCTAACAACAGTGGTTGGGAAAATATTGGAAAATGTTCTGCTGGACAGGATTAATCTCCACGTGGAGAGGCAGGGATTAATCAAGGATAGTCAGCATGGCTTTGTCAGGGGGAGATTGTGTCTAACTAACTTGATTGAATTTTTCGAGGAGGTGACTAGATGTGTAGATGAGGGTAAAGCAGTTGATGTAGTATACATGGATTTCAGCAAGGTTTTTGATAAGGTCCAGCATGGGAGATTGGTTAAGAAGGTAAGAGCCCATGGGATCCATGGCAATTTGGATCCAAAATTGGCTAAGTGGCAGGAGGCAGAGGGTAATGGTCGAGGGCTGTTTTTGCGATCGGAAGCCTGTGACCAGTGGTGTACCACAGGGATCGGTGCTGGGACCCTTGCTGTTTGTAGTGCACATTCTAAATTAATTTATTAATTAGTGCTAGAAATGTCAGTTAGAGGGGTAAAGTGCTTCACTGTGAGGTGTAGGAGGTCCGTGACGCTTCCAGCGTTCCGGACGACTACATCTGCAGGAAGTGTACCCAGTTGCAGCTCCTCACAGACCGCATGGATCGGTTGGAACAGCAACTCAATGCACTTAGGAGCATGCAGGTGGCAGAAAGTGTCATAGACAGGAGTTTTAGAGAAGTGGTTACACCCAAGGTGCAGGCAGATAGATGGGTGACTGCTAGAAGGGGCGGGCAGTCAGTGCAGGAATCCCCTGTGGCTATCCCCCTCTCTAACAAGCATACTGTTTTGGATACTGTTGGGGGGGATGGCCTATCAGGGGAAAGCAACAGCAGCAGCCAGAGCAGTGGCAGGAAGCAAAGAGATACAGACCCTTAGAAAATAGGCGACATGTTTTGGTAGAGGATCTGGATCGGCGCAGGCTTGGAGGGCCGAAGGGCCTGTTCCTGTGCTGTAATTTTCTTTGTTCTTTGATATTGTGAGCCGAGTCAAAAAGAAAAATCAAGCATTCATAAGGGCTGGAAGTTTGGGAACAGACGAAGCCCTTGAGGAATATTAAGACAGTAGGAAGGAACTTAAGCAAGGAGTCAGGAGGGCTGAAAGAGGTCAAAAGTCATTGGCAAACAGGATTAAGGAGAATCCCAAGGCTTTTTATACATATATAAAGAGCAAGAGGGTAACTAGGGAAAGGGTTGGCCCACTCAAGGACAGAGGAGGGAATCTATGTGTGGAGCCAGAGGAAATGGGCGAGGTATTAAATGAGTACTTTGCATCAGTATTCACCAAGGAGAAGGACTTGGTGGATGATGAGTCTAGGGAAGGTAGTGTAGATAGTCTGGGTCATGTCGTTATCAAAAAGGAGGAGGTGTTGGGCGTGTTGCAAAGCATTAAGGTAGATAAGCCCCCAGGGCCTGATGGGATCTACCCCAGAATACTGAGGGAGGCAAGGGAAGAAATTGCTGGGGCCTTGACAGAAATCTTTGTATCCTCATTGGCTGCCGGTGAGGTCCCAGAGGACTGGAGAATAGCCAATGTTGTTCCTTTGTTTAAGAAGGGTAGCAAGGATAATCCAGGAAATTATAGGCCGGTGAGCCTTATGTCAGTGGTAGGGAAATTATTAGAGAGGATTCTTCAGGACAGGATTTTCTCCCATTTGGAAACAAATGAACTTATTAGCGAGAGGCAGCATGGTTTTGTGAAGGGGAGGTCGTGTCTCACTAATTTGATTGAGTTATTTGAGTGATTGATGAAGGAAGGGCAGTGGATGATATCTATATGGACTTCAGTAAAGCCTTTGACAAGGTCCCTCATGGCAGATTGGTTCAAAAGGTGAAGTCTCACGGGATCAGAGGTGAGCTGGCAAGATGGATACAGAACTGGCTCTGTCATAGAAGACAGAGGGTAGCAGTGGAAGGGTGCTTTACTGAATGGAGGGATGTGACTAGTGGTGTTCCTCAGGGATCAGTGCTGGGTCCTTTGCTGTTTGTAGTATATATAAATGATTTGGAGGAAAATGTAGCTGGTCTGATTTGTAAGTTTGCGAACTTTACAAAGGTTGGTGGAGTTGCGGATAGTGATGAGGATTGTCAGAGGATACAGCAGGATATAGATCAGTTGGAGACTTGGGTGGAGAAATGGCAGATGGAGTTTAATCCGGACAAATGTGAGGTAATGCATTTTGGAAGATCTAATACAGGTGGGGAGTATGCAATAAATGGCAGAACCCTTAGGAGTATTGACAGGCAGAGAGATCTCGGCATACAGGTCCACAGGTCACTGAAAGTGGCAACGCAGGTGGATAAGGTAGTCAAGAAGGCATACGGCATGCATGCCTTCATCGGTCGGGGCATAGAGTACAAAAATTGGCAAGTCATGCTGCAGCTGTACAGAACCTTAGTTAGGCCACACTGGAATATTGTGTGCAATTCTGGTCGCCACACTACCAGAAGGACGTGGAGGCTTTGGAGAGGGTACAGAAGAGATTTACCAGGATGTTGCCTGGTCTGGAGTGCGCTAGCTATGGGGAGAGGTTGGATAAACTCGGATTGTTTTCACTGGAACGATGGAGGTGTAGAGACGGTGCGAGGGGCAACGTTTAGAGAGGATGTGCGAGGCAAGTTCTTTACACAGAGGGTGGTGAGTGCCTGGAACTTGCTGCCAGGGGAGGTGGTGGAAGCAGGTACGATAGCGATAGCATCTTGACAACTACATGAATAGGATGGGAATGGAAGGATGCAGTCCCCGGAAGTGCAGAAGGTTTTAGTTTAGACAGGCGTCAAGATCGGCGCAGGCTTGGAGGGCTGAATGGCCTGTTCCTGTGCTGTACTGTTCTTTGTTAATGATTTAGATGTGAATAGAGGAGGTATGATCAGTAAGTTCGCAAATGACACGAAATTTGGTGGTGTCGTGAGGAGGAAATCCTTCGAATACAGGGAGATATAGATGCGCTGGTAAGATGGGCGGAGCAGTGGCAAATGGAATTTAATCTTGAGAAGTGTGTAATAATGCATTTTGGGAGGACTAACAAGGCAAGGGAATGGATGGTAGGACCCTTGGAAGTACACAAAGTCAGAGGGATCTTGGTGTATATTTGTCCATAGATCACTGAAGGCAGCAGCACAGGTAGATAAGGTGGTTAAGAAGGCATATGGGGTACTTGCTTTTATTAGCCGAGGCATAGAATATAAGAGCAGGGAGGTTATGGTGGAGCTGTCTCAAACGCTAGTTAGGCCACAGCTAGTGTACTGTGTACAGTTCTGGGCACCACACTCTCGGAAGGATGTGATTGCACTGGAGAAGGTGCAGAGGAGATTCACCAGGATGTTGCCTGGGCTGGAGCATTTCAGCTATGAAGAGAGACTGAAAAGGCTAGGGTTCTTTTCCTTAGAACAGAGAAGGCTGAGGGGGGACATGATTGAGGTGTACAAGATTATGAGGGGCATTGATAGGTTAGATAGGAAGAAACTTTTTCCTTTAGTGGAGGGGTCAAGAACCAGGGGGCAAAGATTTCGGGTAAGGGGCAGGAGGTTTAGGGGGAATTTGAGGAAAAATTATTTCACCCAGAGGGTGGTTGGAATCTGGAACACCCTGCCTGAAGAGGTGGAGGAAGGAACCTTCACAATATTTACCAAGTATTTAGATGAGCACTTGAAACGCCATAGCATACAAGGCTACGGGCCAAGTGCAGGAAAATGGGATTAGAATAGTTGGGTGCTGGATGGCCGGCACAGACACGATGGGCCAAAAGGCCTGTTTCTGTGCTGTCTCACTCTGTGACTCGAAAGCCAACTGATATGGACTATAACCCCCATCCTTTTGGAGCAAATTCTTTGGATGGTCTGCCCACCCCAGGGCAGATGTTTGCTTGCAGTTTGGTTGGTCGGCTAAGATCTGATGGAGCATCTCATCATTCACAATGATTTCTTTAACAAAGTCCATTGCTGAAAGGGCTTTCAGCGACCGTGTTCATCCCTACAATGTTCATATTTTCGCACATGTCCTGAAGCTCACTATTGACCAACTCCTCCCCCGCCCCCTTTGTCAGTCAGGAATTTATCTGGTTCCCCAGACCAGTTCCTGTCCATTTTTCAGTGATTTTTATCACAGTTTTGTCTTTACCATGTATTACTGTAGAAAGACTGAATCTTGATGCTACGTCTATGAAATGCAAAATTAAAATGTTTCTGTCCTTGTCCCACACCTTTAAATCCAGAGCTACGACTACTTGCTAATGACTTAAAATCGGCCGTGATGACATCCTCTGATACTTTTTGCATATATCCCATTTTTCACTAATCTCTTCAATAAGCTCTGTGTACTCATCAACCATCCCCACATCCTTTCGAAGGATTTTTGATTTGTGACAAGAGGGATGGGCAAATTGTTGATTCAATTTTAAGACAGTTTGCTTTTTTTGTCTCAAACTCCTTTTCTTAAAATTCATTCATGGGATGTGGGCGTCGCTGGCCAGGCCAGCATTTATTGCCCATCCCTAATTGCCCTTGAGAAGGTGGTGGTGAGCTGCCTTCTTGAACGGCTGCAGTCCATGTGGGTTAGGCACACCCACAGTGCTGTTAGGAAGGGAATTCCAGGATTTTGACCCAGCGACAGTGAAGGAACGGCGATATAGTTCCAAGTCAGGATGGTGTGTGACTTGGAGGGAAACTTGCAGGTGATGGTGGTCTCACTAATCTGCTTCCCTTGTCCTCCTTGTTGGTAAAGGTTGCTGGTTTGGAAGGTGCTGTCGAAGGAGCCTTGGTGCGTTGCTGCAGTGCATCTTGTGGATGGCACACACTGCTGCCACTGTGCGTCAGTGGTGGAGGGAGTGAATGTTTGTGGATGGGGTGCCAATCAGGTGGGCTGCTTTGTCCTGGATGGTGTTGAGCTTCTTGAGTGTTGGAGCTGCACCCATCCAGGCAATTGGAGAATATTCCATCACACTCCTGACTTGTGCCTTGTGGTTGGTGGACAGGCATTGGGGAATCAGGAGGTGAGTTACTCGCCACAGGATTCCCAGCCTCTGACCTGCTCTTGTAGCCACGGTATTTATATGGCTACTCCAGTTCAGTTTCTGGTCAATGGTAACCCCCAGAATGTTGATAGTGGGGGATTCGGAGATCATAATGCCGTTGACTATCAAGGGAAGATGGTTAGATTCTCTATTGTTGGAGATGGTCATTGCCTGGCACTTGTGTGGTGCGAATGTTACTTGCCATTTGGCCCAAGCCTGGATTTTGTACAAGTCTTGCTGCATTTCTACGTGGACCGCTTCAGTGTCTGAGGAGTCGCAAATGGTGCTGAACTGTGCAATCATCAGCAAACATCCCCACTTCTGACCTTATGATTGAAGGAAGGTCATTGATGAAGCAGCTGAAGATGGTTGGGCCTAGGACACTACCCTGAGGAACTCCTGCATTGATGTCATTGAGCTGAGATGATTGACCTCCAACAACCACAACCATCTTCCTCCAACCAGCGGAGGGTTCCCCTCCTCCCCACCGAAGGCCGTTAACTCCAGTTTTGCTTGGGTTCCTTGATGCCATATTCAGTGAAATGCTGACTTGATGTCAAGGGCAGTCACCCTCACTTCTCTTCAATTCAGCTCCTTTGTCCATGTTTGAACTAAGGATGTAATGAGGTCAGGAGCTGAGTGGCCTTGGCAGAACCCAAACTGGGCATCATTGAGCAGGTTATTGTTAAGCGAGTGACGCTTGATGGCACTGTTGACGACACCTTGCATCACTTTACTGATGATCGAGAATGGACTAATGGGGTGGTAATTGGCTGGGTTGGACTTGTCCTGCTTTTTGTGTACAGGACATACCTGGGCAATTTTCCATATTACCAGGTAGATGCTAGTGTTGTAGCTGTACTGGAACAGCTTGGCTAGGGGCACAGCACGTCATGGAGCACAGGTCTTCAGTACTATTGCCAGAATATTATCAGGACCCATAGCCTTTGCAGTATCCAGTGCCTTCAGTTGTTTCTTGATATCATGCAGAGTGAATCGAATTGGCTGAAGTCTGGCATCTGTGATGCTGGGGACTTCAGGAGGAGACCGAGATGGATCATCCACTCGGCACTTCTGGCTGAAGATTGTTGCAAATGCTTCAGCCTTACCTTTCGCACTGATGTGCCAGACTCCCCCATCATTGAGGATGGGGATCATTGTGGAGCCACCTCCTCCAGTTAGTTGTTTAATTGTCCACCACCATTCACGGCTGAATGTAGCGCAAGTGCAGAGTTTACATCTGATCCATTAGTTATGGGATCACTTAGCTCTGTCTATCGCATGCTGCTAATGCTGTTTGTCATGCAGGTAGTCCTGGGTTGTAGCTTCACCAGGTTGACACCTCATTTTGAGGTATGCCTGGTGCCTCTCCTGGCATACCCTCCTGCACTCTTCATTGAACCATGGTTGGTCCCCCGGTTTGATGGTAATGGTAGAGTGGGTGTAAGCTGGACCATGAGGTTACAGATTGTGGTTGAGTACAACTCTGCTGCTGCTGATGGCCCACAGCGCCTCATGGATGCCCAGTTTTGCCTTGTTAGATCTGATCGAAATCTATCCCATTTAGCACGGTGGTAGTGCCACACAACACGATGGACCGTATCCTCAATGTGAAGACGGAACTTCGTCTCCACAAGGGCTGTGCAGTGGTCACTCCTATCAATACTGTCATGGACAGATGCATCTGCGGCAGGCAGTTTGTTGAGGATGAGATCAGATATATGTTTCCCTCTTGTTGGTTCCCCCACCACGTACCGCAGACCCAGTCTAGCAGCTCTGTCCTTTAGGACTCGGCCAGCTTGGTCAGTATTGGTGCTACTGAGCCACACTTGATAATGGACTTTGAAGTCCCCCACCCAGAGTAATTTCGGCGCCCTTGCTACCCTCAGTGCTTCATCCAAGTGCGGTTCAACATGAAAGAGTACTGATTCATCAGCTGAGGGAGGGGGTGGTAGGTGGTAATCATCAGGAAGTTTCCTTGCCCATGTTTGACCTGATGCCATGAGACTTCATGGGGTCCGGCGTCAATGTTAAGGACTCCCAGGGCAACTCCCTCCCGACTATATACCACTGTGCTGCCACCTCTGCTGGGTCTATCCTGCTAGTAGGACAGGACATAACTGGGGATGGTGATGGTCGTGTCTGGGACATTGTAAGGTATGATTCCGTGAGTATGACTATGTTAGGCTGTTGCTTGACTAGTCTGTGGGACAGCTCTCCCAACTTTGACACAAGCCTCCAGATGTTAGTAAGGAGGACTTCGCATTGTTGACAGGGCTGGGTTTGCTGTGGTCGTTTTCGGTGCCTCGGTCGATGCCGGGTGGTCCGTCCGGTTTCATTCCTTTTTATTGACTTTTGCATGGGATCACCACCCTTTTTAGTGACTTTAATGTGTTGTCATCCCCAAACCTGAAGCAAGTAGAACTTTCATCCTCCCTGACCTTCCTTCGATCCTTCCTCTTGAGTGAATCGAAAAATCATTTCAACCAATCTGTTCCACATACTGTGGATGTGCAACTGATGTCCAACATGGTGCAATGAAGTGCATCTGTGACGAGTACACTCATTACCGGCATGAAATTCTTGTGACCAGTTCAATTCCCTCAGACTGATCAATATCATCATCTTCCAAACCTTCCTTGTCATGGGTTGCCTCGAAAACCTTCTTGTTCCATTTTGGACAGTTTATTGCGTGATGATATTTTGAATCACATTTGAAACGCCAGTTAATAATTCCCCGGGCATTCCTGGGATTCATTTTTTTTTTTATTCGTCTATGGGATGTGGGCATCACTGGCTAGGCCATCATTTATTGCCCATTCCTAATTGCCCTTGAACTGATTTGTTATTGCATTCCTGTCATCTGCTAGATCTGCCAGAATTGTCTCCATCCTAATTTCTTTTGTCTGATTCTTCTGCTGTATGTATGTCTGCTCCCCATGTCTGAACGATCTCGAAAAGCTGCGACCATAGAGTCCTACATCCTCTCAGACACTGCTGAATGTCCCATTTGTGCTGTGAAGGCTGCTGGAAATGACTGCTTTCCCAGGAATTTTTTTCAAAGCATCAGACATCTGATCAAAAAATGTCTCTCTTTCTGAAAATCTAACTCCAATTAAGACCAGGAGCCTATCCATGTGCGACACTTGCGCACAATTGTAAGATTTATGTTCGGGAATCACAGATTACCCAGAATAGGTGGTCGAGAACTCGTAAGTAATTTTAAAGGAGTTTCTTAACTTTATTAAGAAGCAACGATTTAGATATGATACGCAAGCTAAGTAGACAGCAGAAGTATAGAACCGGTGACAAATGAGTTTGCACCCGATTTCTGCAGCTGGAAGGGCAGTCTTTCCTCTCTGTCTCTCTGTCTCTCCCCCCCCACCCCCCCCACCGTAAGGTCTTTTCACCTCCTCCAGTTCGCCAAGGTATTGGGAAGCTCTCTATTTCTTGCCAGACGGGGGCTGATGTCTCAGCTCCTCTTAGCATTGTAAAGGTTTCAGTTCCCTTCCTCCTTACAATGATTCTCTGACCCTGGAAATACAAGAACAAGATAGACATAGAATCATAGAACGTTTACGGCATAGAAAGAGGCCACTTGGCCTATCTTGTCTGTGCCAGCTGAAAAACGATCCACCTGTTCGAATCCCACATTCCAGCATTAGGTCCGTAGCCCTGCAGATTACGGCACTTGATGTGCATATCCAGACTCCTTTTGAATGAGTTGAGGGTCTCTGCCTCAACTATCCTTTCAGGCAGTGAGTTCCAGACCCCAATCACCCTCTGGGTGAAAAAGCTTTTCCTCATCTCCCTTCTAATATTTCCATCAATCACTTTAAATCTATGCCCCTTCGTCGCTGACCTCTCTGCTAAGGTGAATAGACCCTTCACCTCCACTCAATCCACTCTTCTCTCAAAATTTTGTACATTTCAATCAGATCTCCCCTCAGCCTTCTCTGTTCCAAGGAGAACAACCCCAGCCTATCCAATCTTCCTCATAGCTGCAATTTTCCAGTCGTGGCAACATCCTTTCTGTAATGAGGTGACCAGAACTGCACACAGTACTCCAGTTGTGGCCTTACCAATGAGATATATATTTCCAGCATAACCTCCCTGCTCTTATAATCGATACCTCGGCTAATAAAGGAAAGGATTCCATATGCCGCCTTAACCACCTTATTGACCTGTCCTGCTACCTTCAGGGATCTGTGGACATTCAATCCAAGGTCCCTCACTCCCTCTACGCTTCTCAGTATTTGCCTATTAATCGTGTATTCCTTTGCCTTGTTTGACCTCCCCAAATGCATCACTTCACACTTCTCCAGGTTGAATTCCATTTGTCAATTTTCTGCCCATCTGACCAGACCATCAATATCTTCCTACAGCCTACAGCTATCCCCCTTGCTATCTACCACACGGCCAATCTTTGTGTCGTCTGCAAACTTCTTGATCATGCCCCCTACATTTATGTCCAAATTGTTAATATATACTACTGAAGTGTTTTTTTTTTAAGGACTTAAGATTGGAGTGGGTAGAACAAAGCCCGTAGTGTAATTAGTATTTTTTAAATTAAGGTAGTAACTAATTAATCTAAGGGTAAGTCATGGCGGGAGACCTCAGCCCCGTGATGTGCTCCTCCTGCACTATGTGGGAAATCAAGGATGCTTCCAGTGTCCCTGACGACTGTGTGTGCAGAAAGTATATCCATCTGCAGCTACTGGCTACCCAGATTAAGGAGCTGGAGCTGTGGGTGGATTCACTGTGGAGCATCCGCGATGCTGAGAACGTCGTGGATAGCACGTTTAGTGAGGTGGTCACACCGCAGGTAATGGCTGCACAGGCAGACAAGAGGGATGGGTGTCCACCAGACGGAGTAGTAGGCGTAGGCAGGTAGTGCAGGAGTCCCCTGTGGCCATCCCCCTCTCAAACAGATATACTGCTTTGGATGCTGTTGGGGGGGATGACCTCCCAGGGGAAAGCAGCAACAACCAAGTTCGTGGCACCACAGAGGGGTCACCTGCACAGCAGGGGAGGAAAAGGGGTGGAAGAGCTATGGTGATAGGGGATTCTATCGTAAGGGGTGCAGATAGGCATTTCTGTGGCAGCAAGCGAGACTCTAGGATGGAATGTTGCCAGGGTCAAGGATGTCTTGGAGCGGCTGCAGGACATTCTGAAAGGGGAGGTTGAGCAGCCAGAGGTCGTCCATATTGGTGCTAATGACATAGGCAGGAAGAGAGATGAGGTCCTGTAAAGTGAATATAGGGAGTTAGGCAGAAGGTTAAAAAGCAGGATCTCTAGGGTTGTAATCTCTGGATTACTCCCTGTGCCACGTGCTAGTGAGGGGAGGAATAGGAGGATAAGGCAAATGAATGCATGGCTGAAGAGCTGGTGTAGGCGGGAGGGCTTCAGCTACTTGGATCATTGGGATCTCTTCTGGTGCAGAGGTGACCTGTACATGAAGGACGGATTGCATCTAAACTGGAAGGGGACCAATATCCTTGTGGGGAGGTTTGCTGGTACGACTCGGGAGGGTTTAAGCTAGTTCTTGCAGTGGGGTGGGACCCAAAGTAGTAGTCTCTCCGATGAGGTAGTTGAGGCAAATGCAGAGGTTAAAGCAAGCAAGTCCAGTAGGCAGGCCGGGCAGGGGCAGGACAGGGAGCGTGGAAGGTCTGGTCGGCTTAACTGCATTTACTTTAATGCAAGAAGCCTTACAGGTAAGGCAGATGAACTCAGAGCATGGATCGGTACATGGGATTGTGATATTATAGCTATGACTGAAACGTGGTTGAGGGATGGGCAGGATTGGCAGCTCAATGTTCCGGGGTACCGATGCTTCCGGCGTGACAGAGGTGGAGGTAAGAGAGGAGGGGGAGTTGATTAGGGAGGACATCACGGCATTACTCAGAGAGGATATTCTTGTGGGGGGGGGGGGGGGGAGACGTCCAGCGAGGCCATTTGGGTAGAACTTAGAAATAAGAAAGGGGTGATCACTTTGATGGGATAATACTGTAAGCCCCCCAATAGTCAGAGGGAACTGGAGGAGCATATATGTAGGGAAATCACAGATAGGTGTCGGAATTAGAGGGTTGTAATAGTAGGTGATTTTAACTTCCCTAATATTGACTGGGACTGCCTTAGTGCTAAGGGATCAGATGGGGAACAATTTGTTAAGTGTATCCGGGATAGTTTTCTGAAGCAGTATGTGGATGGCCCTGCTAGAGAAGGGGCTTCACTCGACCTCCTCTTAGCAAATGAGGATGGGCAGGTGGTTGATGTGTCAGTGGGGGAGCACTTTGGGACCAGTGACCATAATTCTACTAGCTTCAAGATAGTTATGGAAAAGGATAGGACTGGTCCTCAGTTTGAAGTCCTAAATTGGGGGTAGGCTAATTTCACTGGCATCAGACAGGAACTCTCAAATGTTGAATGGGAGAGGCTGTTTACAGGTAAAGTGACGTCTGGCAAGTGGGAGGCTTTTAAAAGTGAGATAGGAATTCAGGGCCGGTATCGAACATAGAACAGCACAGTACAGGCCTTTCGGCCCATGATGTTGTGCCGACCCTTTAACCTACTCTAAGATCAAACTACCTACATACCCTTCATTCTACTATCATCCATGTACCTATCCAAGAGTTGCTTAAATGTCTCTAATGTATTTGCTTCTACTACCACTGCTGGCAGTGCATTCCACACACCCACCACTCTCTGTGTAAAGAACCTACCTCTGACATCTCCCCTAAACCTTCTTCCAATCACCTTAAAATTATGCCCCCTGGTGATAGCCCTATCCGCCCTGGGAAAAAGTCTCTGGCTATCCACTCTATCTATGCCTTTCATCATCTTGTACACCTCTATCAAGTCACCTCTCATCCTCCTTCGCTCCAATGAGAAAAGCCCTAGCTCCCTCAACCTTTCTTCATAAGACATGCCCTCCAGTCCAGACAGCATCCTGGTAAATCTCCTCTGCACCCTCTCTAAAGCTTCCACATCCTTCCTATAATGAGGCGACCAGAACTAGAACAAAGATAAGAACAAAGATAATTACAGCACAGGAACAGGCCCTTCGGCCCTCCAAGCCTGCGCCGATCCAGATCCTCTCTCTAAACATGTCGCCTATTTTCTAAGGTTCTGTATCTCTTTTCTTCCTGCCCATTCATGTATCTATCTAGATACATCTTAAAAGACTCCATCGTGCCCGCATCTACCACCTCCGCTGGCAATGCGTTCCAGGTGCCCACCACCCTCTGCGTAAAGAACTTTCCACGCATATCCCCCCTAAACTTTTCCCCTTTCACTTTGAACTCGTGTCCTCTAGTAATTGAAACCCCCACTCTGGGAAAAAGCCTCTTGCTATCCACCCTGTCTATACCTCTCATGATTTTGTACACCTCAATCAGGTCCCCCCTCAACCTCCGTCTTTCTAATGAAAATAATCCTAATCTGCTCAACCTCTCTTCATAGCTAGCGCCCTCCATACCAGGCAACATCCTGGTGAACCTCCTCTGCACCCTCTCCAAAGCATCCACATCCTTTTGATAATGTGGCGACCAGAACTGTACGCAGTATTCCAAATGTGGCCGAACCAAAGTCCTATACAACTGTAACATGACCTGCCAACTCTTGTACTCAATGCCCCGTCCGATGAAGGAAAGCATGCCGTATGCCTTCTTGACCACTCTATTTACCTGCGTTGCCACCTTCAGGGAACAGTGGACCTGAACACCCAAATCTCTCTGGACATCAATTTTCCCCAGGACTTTTCCATTTACTGTATAGTTCACTCTTGAATTGGATCTTCCAAAATGCATCACCTCGCATTTGCCCTGATTGAACTCCATCTGCCATTTCTCTGCCCAACTCTCCAATCTATCTATATTCTGCTGTATTCTCTGACAGTCCCCTTCACTATCTGCTACTCCACCAATCTTAGTGTCGTCTGCAAATTTGCTAATCAGTCCACCTATACTTTCCTCCAAATCATTAATGTATATCACAAACAACAGTGGTCCCAGCACGGATCCCTGTGGAACACCACTGGTCACACGTCTCCATTTTGAGAAACTCCCTTCTACTGCTACTCTCTGTCTCCTGTTGCCCAGCCAGTTCTTTATCCATCTAGCTAGTACACCTTGGACCCCAAGCGCCTTCACTTTCTCCATCAGCCTACCATGGGGAACCTTATCAAACGCCTTACTGAAGTCCATGTATATGACATCGACAGCCCTTCCCTCATCAATCAACTTTGTCACTTCCTCAAAGAATTCTATTAAGTTGGTAAGACATGACCTTCCCTGCACAAAACCATGTTGCCTATCACTGATGAGCCCATTTTCTTCCAAATGGGAATAGATCCTATCCCTCAGTATCTTCTCCAGCAGCTTCCCTACCACTGACGTCAGGCTCACCGGTCTATAATTACCTGGATTATCCCTGCTACCCTTCTTAAACAAGGGGACAACATTAGCAATTCTCCAGTCCTCCGGGACCTCACCCGTGTTTAAGGATGCTGCAAAGATATCTGTTAAGGCCCCAGCTATTTCCTCTCTCGCTTCCCTCAGTAACCTGGGATAGATCCCATCCGGACCTGGGGACTTGTCCACCTTAATGCCCTTTAGAATACCCAACACTTCCTCCCTCCTTATGCCGACTTGACCTAGAGTAATCAAACATCTGTTCCTAACCTCAACATCCGTCATGTCCCTCTCCTCGGTGAATACCGATGCAAAGTACTCGTTTAGAATCTCACCCATTTTCTCTGAGTCCAAGCATAACATTCCTCCTTTGTCCTTTAGTGGGCCAATCCTTTCTCTAGTTACCCTCTTTCTCCTTATATATGAATAAAAGGCTTTGGGATTTTCCTTAACCCTGTTTGCTAAAGATATTTCATGACCCCTTTTAGCCCTCTTAATTCCTCAACTGAACACAATATTCCAAGTGTGGTCTAACCAGGGCTTTATAGAGCTGCAGCATAACCTCACGGCTCTTAAATTCAATCCCCCTGTTAATGAAAGCCAACACACCATGCGCCTTCTTAACAACCCTATCAACTTGGGTGGCAACTTTGAGGGATCTATGGACGTGGACCCCAAGATCCCTCTGTTCCTCCACACTGCCAAGAATCGTGTCTTTAAGCTGGTATTCTACATTCAAATTCGACCTTCCAAAATGAATCACTTCACACTTTTCCAGGTTAAACTCCATCTGCCACTTCTCAGCCCAGCTCTGCATCCTGTCAATGTCCCGTTGAAACCTACAATAGCCCTCCACACTATCCACAACTCCAGCAACCTTTGTGTCATCGGCAAACTTACTAACCCAGCCTTCCACTTCCTCATCCAAGTCATTTATAAAAATCACAAAGAGCAGAGGTCCCAGAACAGATCCCTGCGGAACACCACTGGTCACCGAGCTCCATGCTGAATACTTTCCATCTACTACCACCCTCTGTCTTCTATGGGCCAGCCAGTTCTGTATCCAGGCAGCCAAATTTCCCATATCCCATGCCTCCTTACTTTCTGAATGAGTCTACCATGGGGAACCTTATCAAACGCCTTGCTAAAATCCATATACACCACATCCACTGCTCTTCCTTCATCAATGTGTTTTGTCACATCCTCAAAGAAATCAGTAAGGCTTGTGAGGCATGACCTGCCCCTCACAAAGCCATGCTGACTATCTCTCATCAAACTATGCTTTTCCAAATAATCATAAATCCTGTCTCTCAGAATCCTCTCCAATAATTTGCCCACCACCGATGTAAGACTGACTGGTCTGTAATTCCCAGGGTTATCCCTATTCCCTTTCTTGAACAAGGGAATAACATTTTCCACCCTCCAATCATCTGGTACTACTCCAGCGGACAGTGAGGACACAAAGATCATCGCCAAAGGCGCGGCAATCTCTTCCCTCACTTCCCGTAATATCCTTGGGTATATCTGGTCTGGCCCCGGAGACTTATATATCCTCATGTCTTTCAAAATTTTCAGCACATCCTCCCTCTTAACCTCAACCTGTTCGAGCATATCAGCCTGTTCCACGCTGTCCTTACAAACGACCAGGTCCCCCTCACTAGTGAATAATGAAGCAAAGTATTCATTTAGGACCTCCCCTACCTCCTCTGACTCCAGGCACAAGTTCCCTCCACTATCCCTGATCGGCCCTACCCTCACTCTGGCCATCCTCTTGTTCCTCACATAAGTGTAAAACGCCATGGGATTTTCCTTAATCCTACCCGCCAAGACTTTTTCATGTCCCCTTCTAGCTCTCCTAAGTCCATTCTTCAGTTCCTTCATGGTTACCTTGTAACCCTCTAGAGCCCTTTCTGATCCTTGCTTCCTCAACCTTAAGTAAGCTTCCTTCTTCCTCTTGACTAGCTGTTCCACATCTCGTCATCCAAGGTTCCTTCACCCTACCATCCCTTCCCTGCCTCATCGGGACAAACCTATCCAGCAGTCGCAGCAAGTGCTCCCTAAACAACCTCCACATTTCTGTCGTGCATTTCCCTGAGAACATCTGTTCCCAATTTAAGCTCCCCAGTTCCTGCCTAATAGCATTGTAATTCCCCCTCCTCCAATTAAATATTTTCCCATCCCGTCTGCTCCTATCCCTCTCCATGACTATAGTAAAGGTCAGGGAGTTGTAATCACTATCACCGAAATGCTCTCCCACCGAGAGATCTGTCACCTGGCCTGGTTCGTTGCCAAGCACCAAGTCCAACATAGCCTCCCCTCTAGTCGGCCTATCTACATATTGAGTCAGGAAACCTTCCTGGAAACACCTGACAAAATCTGCTCCATCCAAACTATTTGCACTAAGGAGGTTCCAATCAGTATTAGGGAAGTTGAAGTCACCCATGACAACAACCCTGTTACTTCTGCACCTTTCCAAAATCTGCCTCCCAATCTGTTCCTCCGTGTCTCTGTTGCTATTGGGGGGTCTATAGAAAATTCCCAATAAAGTGACTGCTCCTTTCCTGTTTCTGACTTCCACCCATACTGACTCAGTGGACAAACCCTCCTCGACGACTTCCCTTTCTGCAGCTGTGATACTATCCCTGATTAGCATGTTCCTGTTAGATGGAAGGGCGAGGCTGGCAAGTTTAGGGAACCTTGGTTGACGAGGGATATTGAGGGTCTGGTCAGGACAAAGAAGGAGGCATATGTCAGGTATAGGCAGCTGGGATCAAGCGAGTCCCTCGAGGAGTATAGGGGATGTAGGACTACACTGAAGAATGAAATTAGGAGGGCGAAAAGAGGCCATGAGATTTCCCTGGCAGATAAGATAAAGGTGAATCCTAAAAGATTCTATAAGTTTTTTATGAGTAAAAGGGTAGCTAGGGAGAGATTGGTCCCCTTAAGGATCAGTGTGGTAATCTATGTGTGGAGCCACGGGAAATGGGCGAAGCCTTAAATTAATATTTCTCATCTGTATTTACCGTGGAGAAGGTCATAGAAGCTAGTGAGTTCAAGGGAGGGAACAGTGATATCTTGGGCATATCAACATTACAAAGGAGGAGGTGTTGGATATTTTGAAGCGCATTAAGGTGAGACGTCAGTGGTAGGGAAATTATTGGAGAGGATTCTTCGAGACAGGATTTACTCCCATTTGGAAACAAATGGACTTATTAGCGAGAGGCAGCATGGTTTTGTGAAGGGGAGGTCGTGTCTCACTAATTTGATTGAGTTATTTGAGTGATTGATGAAGGAAAGGCAGTGGATGTTATCTATATGGACTTCAGTAAAGCCTTTGACAAGGTCCCTCATGGCAGATTGGTTCAAAAGGTGAAGTCTCACGGGATCAGAGGTGAGCTGGCAAGATGGATACAAAACTGGCTCGGTCAAAGAAGACAGAGGGTAGCAGAGGAAGGGTGCTTTTCTGAATGGAGAGCTGTGACTCGTGGTATTCCACAGGGATCAGTGCTGGGACCTTTGCTGTTTGTAATATATATAAATGATTTGGAGGAAAAATTGGCAAGTCATGCTGCAGCTGTACATAACCTTAGTTAGGCCACAGTTGGAATATTGCGTATAATTCTGGTCACCACACAACCAGAAGAATGTGGAGGCTTTGGAGAGGATACAGAAGAGGTTTACCAGGATGTTGCCTGGTCTGGAGGGTATTAGCTGTGAGGAGAGGTTGGATAAACTCGACTTTTTTCACTGGAACGACGGAGGTGGAGGGGCAGCCTGATAGAGGTTTACAATGTTATGAGTGGCATGGACAGAGTGGATAGTCAGAAGCTTTTTCCCAGGGTGGAAGAGTCAGTTACTAGGGGACATAGGTTTAAGGTGCGAGGGGCAAAGTTTAGAGGGGATGTGCGAGGCAAGTTCTTTGCGCAGAGGGTGGTGAATGCCTGGAACTTGCTGCCGGGGGAGGTGGTGGAAGCAGGTACCATAGCGACGTTTAAGTGGCATCTTGACAAATACATGAATAGGAAGGGAATAGAGGGATACAGACCCCGGAAGTGCAGAAGGTTTTAGTTTAGGCAGGCATCAAGATCGGCGCAGGCCTGGAGGGCCGAATGGCCTGTTCCTGTGCTGTTCTTTGTTCGAAATCGCCAGGGCCTGACCAAGTTTATCCTAGGATGCAATGAGAAGCAAGGGAGGAGATTGCTGGGGCCCTGGCAGAGATTTTTGTATCATCGTTAGCCACGGGTAAGGTACCTGAAGACTGGAGGATAGCTAATGTTGTGCCTTTATTTAAGAAGGGCAGCAGGGATAAGCCAGGGAGCTGCAGGCCGGTGAGCCTTACATCAGTGGTGGAAAAGTTATTGGAAGGGATTCTGAGAGACAGGATTTATATGCTTTTGGAAAGGCATGGTCTGATTAGGGGTTGTCACCATGGCTTTGTGCGTGGGAAATCAAGTCTCGCAAATTTGATTGAGTTTTTCGAGGAGGTGACCAAGAGGATTGATGAGTGCAGGGCGATGGACATTGTCTACATGGACTTTAGCAAGGCCTTTGACAAGGTCCCGCATGGTACGCTGGTCCAGAGGAGCACATGGGATCCAGGGTGAGCTAGCAAATTGGATACAAAATTGGCTTGGTGATAGGAGGCAGAGGGTGGTAGTGGAGGGTTGTTTTTCAGATTGGAGGCCGGTGACCAGTGGTGTGCCACAGGGATCTGTGCTGGGCCCTCACTTGTTTGTCATATATATTAATGACTTGGATGTGAATGTAGGGGACATGATTACGTTTGCGGATGACACCAAAATTGGTGGTGTAGTGGACAGTGAAGAAGGTTGTCTAAGGTTACAACAGGATATAGATCAACTGGGAAAGTGGGCAAGGGATTGGCAAATGGAATTTAACGCAGACAAGTGTGAAGTGATGCATTTTGGGAAGTTGAACCAGGGCAGGACAGAAACAGTGAATGGCAGGGCCCTGGGGAGTGTTGTTGTGCAGAGAGACCTTGGGGTGCAAGTACATAGTTCCCTGAAAGTGACAACACAGATGGACAGGGTGGTGAAGAAGGCCTATGGCATGCTTGCCTTCATCGGCTGAGGCATTGAGTGCAAGAGTTTGGACGTCATGTTACAGTTGTACATAACGTTGGTGAGGCCGCATTTGGAGTACTGTGTGCAGTTCTGGTCGCTGCACTACAGGAAAGATGTGATTAAGCTAGAGAGGGTGCAGAAATGATTGACAAGGATGTTGCTGATTTGGAGGGCTTGAGTTATAGAGATTGGATAGGCTTGGTCTGTTTTCCCTGGAGCGAAGGTGGTTGAGAGGGAACATGATAGAGGTATATAAAATTATGAGAGGTATAGATCGGGTAGCGTCTGTTTCCCATGGTAGGGGTGAGTAAAACTAGAGGCCTAGATTTAAGGTGAGAGGGAGGAGGTTTAAAGGGGATCAAAGGGGAGGCGGTGGCATACTGGTATTGTCACTGGACATGTAACCAGAGACCCAAGTATTGCTCTAGGGACATGGGTTCGAATCCCACCACAGCAGAAGGTGGAATTTGAATTCAATTAATAAATCTGGAATTTAAAGCTAGTCTAATAATGACCATGAAACCATTGTTGATTGTTGTAAAAAACCCATCTGGTTCACTAATGTCCTTTAGGGAAGGAAATCTGCTGTCCTTACCTGGTCTGGCCTGCATGTGACTCCAGACCCACAGCAATGTGGTTGACTCTTACATGCCTCGAAATGGTCCAGCAAGCCACTCAGTTCAAGGGCAATTAGGGATGGGCAATAAATGGTGGCCTGGCCTGCGACGCTCACATCCCATGAATGAAGAAAAAAAAAGGGGTAAATTTTTCACACGAAGAATAGTGGGTGTCTGGAATGAGTTGCCAGAGGAGGTGGTGGAGGCAGGAACAGTAGCAACATTTAAGAGGCATCTGGACAGGTACTTGAATGAGCAAGACATAGAGGGATATGGAATTAATGCAGGCAGGTGGGATTTCACTGGAACGACGGAGGTGGAGGGGCGACATGATGGAGGTTTACAAAGTTATAAGCGGAATGGACAGAGTGGATAGTCAGAAGCTTTTTCCCAGGGTGGAAGAGTCAGTTACTAGGGGACATAGGTTTAAGGTGAGAGGGGCAAAGTTTAGAGGGGATGTGCGAGGCAAGTTCTTTACACAGAGGGTGGTGAGTGCCTGGAACTTGTTGCCAGGGGAGGTGGTGGAAACAGGTACGATAGAGACGTTTCAGAGGCATCTTGACAAATACATGAATAGTATGGGAATAGAGGGATACGGACCCCGGAAGTGCAGAAGGTTTTAGTTTAGGCAGGCATCAAGATCGGCGCAGGCCTGGAGGGCCAAATGGCCTGTTCCTGTGCTGTACTGTTCTTAGTTCTTTGTTCTTGTTCTAGTATAGATAGGCATTATGGTTGGCATGGACGCGGTGGGCCGAAGGGCCTGTTTCTATGCTGTATGACTCTATAAGAGAAGGGGCAGTACTGGACTTAAGCCTAGGGAATGAAGCCGGACAAGTGGTAGAAGTGTCAGCGGGGGGAGCATTTCGGGAATAGTGACCATAACTCTATAAGGTTTAAGGTAGTTATGAAAAAGGACATCGATGGACCAGAAATAAAGGTACTAAATTGGGGGAAGTCCAATTTCAATATGATAAAACAGGATTTGGCCAAAGTGGACTGGGAGCAGCTACTTGTAGGAAACTTGTAGGAAGACTGGCGGGTAAGATAAAGGAAAATCCCAAGGCGTTTTCGCCATGGAAGCTATTACAGCTGTGAGGAAGGATGATCTGTTGGAAGATTCATCAAATGAGGCCATATGGATTGAGCAAAGGATCAAAAAAGGGGCATTCACACTGCTGGGAGTGTACGAAAGACTCCCAGTCAGAGGGAGATAGAAGAGCAGATATATAGGCAAATCTCTGAGAAGTGCAAGAACAATGGGGCAGTAATAATTGGGGATTTTAACTATCCCAGTATTAACTGGGATAGTTTTATTGTGAAAGGAATTGATGGAGCAGAATTCTTGAAGTGCATTCAAGAGAACCTTTTTGGTCAGTATGCAACAAGTCCAGCAAGAGAGTGCGCAGTTTTAGACTTCGTTTTAGGAATTGACGGTGGGCAGGTGGAAGGAATGGCAGTGGGAGAGCATTTTGGTGGTAGTGATCATCATTTAGTTTTAACATAGGGCGGCGCAGTGGTTATCACCGCAGCCTCCCAGCTCCAGCGACTTGGGTTCAGTTCTGGGTACTGCCTGTGCGGAGTTTGCAAGTTCTCCCTGTGACCGTGTGGATTTCCGCCGGGTGCTCCGGTTTCCTCCCACAGCCAAAGACTTGCAGGTTGTTAGGTAAATTGGCCATTGTATATTGCCCCTAGTGTAGGTAGGTGGTAGAGAATTGAGGGAAGGTGGGGATGTGGTAGGGAATATGGGATTAATGTAGGATTAGTACAAATGTGTGGTTTATGGTTGGCACAGACTCGGGGGGCCGAAGGACATGTTTCAGTGCTGTATCTCTGTGACTCTGTCCTTTTCCATAATTATTTCATAGAGTCACACAGCACAGTAACCGACTCTTCGGCCCATCGTGTCTGTGTCGTCCATCAAGCACCTAACTATTCTAATCTGATTTTCCAGCACTTGGCCCTTAGCCTTGTCTGCTATGGCGTTTCAAGTGCTCATTTAAATACTTCTTAAATGTTGTGATGGTTCCTGCCTCTACCACCTCTTCAGGCAATGCTTTCCAGATTCCAACCACCCTCTAGGTGAAAATCTTTTTCCTCAAATCCACTCTAAACCTCCTGCACCTTAACTTAAATATGTGCCCCTGGTTATTCACCCCTTCGCTAAGGGAAAATATTTCTTCCTATCTAATCTATCAATGCCCCCCATAATTTTGTTTCCCTCAATCATATCTCCCTTCAGCCTTCTCTGCTCTAAGGACAGCAACCCTTGCCTTTTCAGTCTCTCTTCATAGCTGAAAGGCTCCAGCCCAGGCAACATCCTGGTGAATCTCCTCTGCACCCTCTCCAGTGCAATCACATCCTTCCGAGAGTGTGGTGCCCAGAACTGTACACAGTACTCCAGCTGTGGCCGAACTAGCTTTTTACACAGTTCCATCATAACCTTCCTGCTCTTGTATTCTATGCCTCGGCTAATAAAGTCAAGTATCCCATATGCTTTCCTAAACTCCTTATCTACCTGTGCTGCTGCCTTCAGTGATCTATGGACAAGTACACCAAGGTCCCTCTGACCCTCTGTACTTCCTAGGGTCCTACCATCCATTCTATATTCCCTTACCTTGTTGGTCCTCTGGAAATGCATCACCTCACACTTCTCAGGATTTAATTCCATTTGCCACTGCTCTGCCCATCTTACCAGCCCATCACTAACCTAAATCTTAGAGAGTAATTAGAATTAGAACATTACAGCGCAGTACAGGCCCTTCGGCCCTCTATGTTGCGCCGACCTGTGAAACCATCTGACCTACACTATTCCATTTTCATCCATATGTCTATCCAATGACCACTTAAATGCCCTTAAAGTTGGCGAGTCTACTACTGTTGCAGGCAGGCGTTCCACGCCCCTACTACTCTGAGTAAAGAAACTACCTCTAACATCTGTCCTATATCTATCACCCCTCAACTTAAAGCTATGTCCCCTTGTGTTTGCCATCACCATCCGAGGAAAAAGACTCTCACTATCCACCCTAACTAACCCACTGATTATCTTATATGTCTCTATTAAGTCACCTCTCCTCCTCCTTCTCTCCAACGAAAACAACCTCAAGTCCCTCAGCCTTTCCTCGTAAGACCTTCCCTCCATACCAGGCAACATCCGAGTAAATCTCCTCTGCACCCTTTCCAAAGCTTCCACATCCTTCCTATAATGCGGTGACCAGAACTGCACGCAATACTCCAGGTGCGGTCTCACCAGAGTTTTGTACAGCTGCAGCATGACCTCGTGGCTCCGAAACTCGATCCCCCTACTAATAAAAGCTAGCACACCATATGCCTTCTTAACAGCCCTATTAACCTGGGTAGCAACCTTCAGGGATTTATGTACCTGGAAACCAAGATCTCTCTGCTCATCTACAGTACCAAGAATCTTCCCATTAGCCCAGTACTCTGCATTCCTGTTACTCCTTCCAAAGTGAATCACCTCACACTTTTCCGCATTAAACTCCATTTGCCATCTCTCAGCCCAGCTCTGCAGCCTATCTATGTCCCTCTGTACCCTACAACATCCTTCGGCACTATCCACAACTCCACCGACCTTAGTGTCATCCGCAAATTTACTAACCCACCCTTCTACACCCTCTTCCAGGTCATTTATAAAAATGACAAACAGCAGTGGCCCCAAAACAGATCCTTGCAGTACACCACTAGTAACTAAACTCCAGGATGAACATTTGCCATCAACCACCACCCTCTGTCTTCTTTCAGCTAGCCAATTTCTGATCCAAAGCTCTAAATCACCTTCAACCCCATACTTCCGTATTTTCTGCAATAGCCTACCTTGGGGAACCTTATCAAACGCCTTACTGAAATCCATATACACCACATCCACTGCTTTACCCTCATCCACCTGTTTGGTCACCTTCTCGAAAAACTCAATAAGGTTTGTGAGGCACGACCTACCCTTCACAAAACCGTGCTGACTATCGCTAATGAACTTATTCTTTTCAAGATGATTATAAATCCTGTCTTTTATAACCTTTTCCAACATTTTCCCACAACCGAAGTAAGGCTCACAGGTCTATAATTACCAGGGCTGTCTCTACTCCCCTTCTTGCACAAGGGGACAACATTTGCTATCCTCCAGTCTTCCGGCACTATTCCTGTCGGCAATGACGACATAAAGATCAAGGACAAAGGCTCTGCAATCTCCTCCCTAGCTTCCCAGAGAATCCTAGGATAAATCCCATCTGGCCCAGTGGACTTATCTATTTTCACACTTTCCAAAATTGCTAACACCTCCTCCTTGTGTACCTCAATCCCATCTAGCCTAGTAGTCTGAATCTCAGTATTCTCCTCGACAACATTTTCTTTCTCTACTGTAAATACTGACGCAAAATATTCATTTACCGCTTCCCCTATCTTCTCTGATTCCACACACAACTTCCCACTACTATCCTTGATTGGCCCTAATCTAACTCTAGTCATTCTTTTATTCCTGATATACCTATAGAAAGCCTTAGGGTTTTCCCTGATCCTATCTGCCAATTACTTCTCGTGTCCTCTCCTTGCTCTTCTTAGCTCTCCCTTTAGGTTATGGTTTAGGATAGTTATGGTCACTATCCCCGAAATGCTCCCCCATTGACACTTCTACCACTTGTCCGGCTTCATTCCCTATGATTAGGTCCAGTACTGCTCCTTCTCTTGTAGGACTTTCTATGTACTGGCTCAGAAAGCTCTCCTGTATGCATTATAAGAATTCCGCTCCCTTTAAGCCTTTTGCACTAAGACTATCCCAGTTAATATTGGGGAAGTTGAAATCCCCTACTATTATTACCCTATTATTTTTACACCTCTCTGAGATTTGCCCTACATATCTGCTCCTCTATCTCTCCTTGACTATTTGGAGGTCTGTAGTACACTCCCAGCCAAGTGATTGCCCCCTTTTTGTTTTTAAGTTCTACCCATATGGCCTCATTTGAGGAACCTTCTAAGATATCATCCCTCCTTACTGCAGTATTTGACTCCCTAATCAACAGTGCAATGCCACCTCCTCTTTTACCCCCTCCCCTGTAATGCCTGAAGATTCAGTACCCTGGTATAATGAGCTGCCAGTCCTGCCCCACCCTTAACCATGTCTCTGTGATACCTCTAGTATCATAATCCCATGTGCTAATCAACACCCTCAATTCATCTGCCTTACTAGTCAGACTCCTTGCATGATCATAGATGCAATCCAACCTTGCAATTTTTCACTTGTGCCTTAACAGGTCTATGTTTGCTCTGCCTTCCAGGCAGACTCAGTTTCTCTTCTATATTTGACTGTGTATCACCCCCAACTGTAACTCCACTCTGTATGTCACCCCCCTGCAAAATTGGTTCAATCGCCCCCCGCCCCCCCGTTGTCCGTCGCCCCCCCCCGTTGTCCGTCGCCCCCCCCCGTTGTCCGTCGCCCCCCCCCGTTGTCCGTCGCCCCCCCCCGTTGTCCGTCGCCCCCCCCCGTTGTCCGTCGCCCCCCCCCGTTGTCCGTCGCCCCCCCCCCGTTGTCCGTCGCCCCCCCCCGTTGTCCGTCGCCCCCCCCGTTGTCCGTCGCCCCCCCCCGTTGTCCGTCGCCCCCCCCCCGTTGTCCGTCGCCCCCCCCCCGTTGTCCGTCGCCCCCCCCGTTGTCCGTCGCCCCCCCCGTTGTCCGTCGCCCCCCCCGTTGTCCGTCGCCCCCCCCGTTGTCCGTCGCCCCCCCCGTTGTCCGTCGCCCCCCCCGTTGTCCGTCGCCCCCCCCGTTGTCCATCCCCCCCGCCATTGTCCGCCACTTCAGCTCATCGAAACAGAGAAACATAGAAAATCGGAGCAGGAGTATGTCGTTCGGCCCTTCAGCCGTGCTCCACCATTCAAAAAAGATCATGGCTGATTGTCTAATTCAGTACCCTGTTCCCGCTTTTTCCTTTATCCCTTGATCCCTTTGGTGTTAAGAAATATATCTATCTCCTTCTTGAATATATTTAATGATTTAGCCTCCACTGCCTTCTGCAGTAGAGAATACCACAGGTTCACCACCCTCTGAGTGAAGAAATTTCTCCTCATCTCGGTTCTAAATGGCATACCCCGTATCCTGAGACTGTGACCCCTGGTTGTGGACTCCCCAGCCATCAGGAACATCCTCCCTGCATCTACCCTGTCTAGTCCTGTTAGAATTTTAAAGGTTTCTATGAGATCCCCTCTCGTTCTTCTAAACTCCAGTGAATATAGGCCTAGTCGACTCAATCTCTCCTCATACATCAATCCTGCCATCCCAGGAATCAGCCGAGTAAATTTTCTTTGCACTCCCTCCATGGCAAGAACATCCTTCCTCAGATAAGGAGACCAAAACTGCACACAATACTCCAGATGTGGTCTCAGCAAGCCCCTGTATAACTGCAGTAAGACATCCTCGCTCCTGTACTCAAATCCTCTTGCAATGAAGGCGAACATACCATTCGCCTTCCTAATTGCTTGCTGCACCTCCATTAGAGGTGCGCAAAGGAGACACAACCCAAGTCCGAATGCTGGACCCGGAAGCCTGACCTGACCCAACCCAAACCTGGCACATGTCGGGACCCATTGGGGTCGGGTCAGGTAGCAGACCTTTACCAATGTACTGATGTGATGGCCTGCCTCCTGACCCGACCCCGATGGCTGCCGGCAACATGTGCCCGGTTTGGGTCAGGTGGGGTCCGACTTCCAGGTCCGAAATTCGGATTCGCGTCAGGTTTCCTTTGCACACCTCTAACCTGCATGCTTGCTTTCAGTGACTGGTGTACATGGGCATCCAGGTCTTGTTGCACTTCTCCCTTTCCCAGTCTATCACCATTCACATAATCTGCCTTTCTGTTTTTACGACCAAAGTGGATAACCTCACATTTGTTCACGTCATACTGCATTTGCCATGCATTTGTCCACTCACCCAAGTTGTCCAAATCACATTGGAGCCTCTTTGCATCCTCCTCACAGCTCACTTTCCCCTCCAGCTTTGTGTCGTCTGCAAACTTGGAAATGTTACATTTAGTTCCCTCAGCCAAGTCATTAATATATATTGTGAATAGCTGGGGCCCAAGCACTGATCCCTGTGGTACCCGACTAGTCACTGCCTGCCACCCAGAAAAAGACCTGTTTATTCCTACTCTGTGTTTCCTGTCTGTCAACCAATTCTCAATCCATGCCAGTATATTACCCCCAATCCCATGTGCTGTTACTTTGCACACTAACCTCTTATGTGGGACCTTATCAAAAGCCTTCTGAAAGTCCAAATACGCCACATCCACTGATTCTCCCTTATCTATTCTACTTGTTAATCCTCAAAAGAAAACTCCAGTAGATTTGTTTAGCATGATTTCCCTTTCGTAAACCAATGCTGCTTTGTCCAATCCCATTTATCCTTTCCAGGTTTTCTGCTATCACATCCTTTAATAATAGACTCTAGCATTTTCCCCACTACTGTTGTAAGGCTAACTGGTCTGTTTCCCTGTTTTTTCTCTTTCCCCCCCCGTTTCTAAATAGTGGGGTTACATTTGCCACCCTCCAATCTGTAGGAACTGCTCCAGAGTCTATAGAAGTTTGGAAGATGACCACCAATGGTGGCGCAGTGGTTAGCACCGCAGCCTCACAGCTCCAGCGACCCGGGTTCGATTCTGGGTACTGCCTGTGTGGAGTTTGCAAGTTCTCTCTGTGACCGCGTGGGTTTTCGCCGGGTGCTCCGGCTTCCTCCCACAGCCAAAGACTTGCAGGTTGATAGGTAAATTGGCCATTGTAAATTGCCCCTAGTGTAGGCAGGTGGTGGGGATGTGGTAGGGAATATGGGGTTAATGTAGGATTAGTATAAATGGGTGGTTGTTGGTCGGCATGGACTTGGTGGGCCTAAGGGCCTGTTTCAGTGCTGTATCTCTAGACAAATAAAATAAAAAATAAATATAAAAAACAATGCAGCCACTATTTCCAGGGCCACTTCCTTTCGTACTCTGGGATGTAGATTATCAGGCTCTGGGGATTTGTCAGCCTTTAACCCCATTAATTTCACTAGCACTATTTTTTTTACCAATACTGATTTCCTTCAGTTCCTCCCTCTCATTAGACCCTTGGTTCCCTAACATTTCTGGGAGGTTATTTGTGTCCTCCTTTGTGAAGACAGAACCAACGTATGTGTTTAATTGTTTTGTCATTTCTTTGTTCCCCATTATAATTTCCCCAGTTTCTGACTGTAAGGGACCTACATTTGTCTTCACTAATCTTTTGCTCTTCGCTTATTTATAGAAGCTTTTACAGTCAGTTTTTATGTTTGCACACTACATAACAGACTGCAGAAATTCTATTTGTAAATCCCATGTTCAGTGATCACGTTCAAATTGTTGGATTGTCTAAGAAATGGGACCTCTTTATGAAATAATACTTCACATAGTAATATAGAATTCTTATAGAAACAGTAGACATAGTATGAAACAAACCCACAGAAGAGCTGTTTTCCTTTCTCTCTCAAAAAGGAAAGAGGTCATCTTTCAGTTTACTTCATATTGGAAGCCAAATGTACGCTTTCATTAGACACTTGTACAGATAAGAGGGTACACAAGGTGCTAGAAGACTCTCATATCAGCTTAGGAATGTCTATGCTGTCCAGTAGCTTCTATGACCCCCTGGGGAATGTCATGCTCTTCTCCCCCTATCTTGTTTATATCAGTGATGACCCCGGTGTTAGGAACTGCTTCTCTGTCCCTATTTCTGGCAACTTTGTAGGCCTTTTCTTTTAATCTTATACAATCCTTAACTTCACCTTTAGGCAACCATCCTCAGCTACCATGTTAAATGGATCCAAGCCAGTGAAGAATGAAACAAGACACAGACCTTTTTGTTGACAGTCAGTTTATTCATAGAATGCAGCATTACATATCGCTGTCTTCTGTCCCCCCCACCCCCGCCACAACAGACTCTCCTTATATTTATATTATATTTAAGCAATGTCCTTCACCTGTTTATCTCTAATAACATCATTAACCTACCGTGAGCACTGCCTTTTGGATGAGAGTTATACCGAGGCCCTGTCTGGCCTCTCAGGTCGATGTAAAAGATCCCATGGCACTATTTTGAAGAAGAGGAGGGGTGTTATCCCTGGTGTCTTGCCCAATATCTATCCCTCAATCAACATCACAAAAAACAGATATCTGGTTGTTATCACATTGCTGTTTGGGGAGCTTGCTGAGCGCAAATTGGTTGCTATGTTTCCTACATTATGCCAGTGAATACACTGCAAAATTATTTTGTTACCTGTAAAGTATTTTAGGATATCCTGTGGTCATGAAAGGCACTATATAAATGCAAGTATTTCTTACTTTTAGTCTTATATAGTCTTTATTATTTCCTCAAAGAATTAAATAAAGTTGGTTAAGCATGACCTTCCGTTTACAAATCTATGTTGAATTTATATTTTCTGTTTCTAGATGAGACTTTAACGCATGTATCCTTTGGTGGACCTACCCTTTTTTTTCGTTTTTACATACCTGTAGAATACTTTATCAAGTAATATAAAAAAACCCAGTAATTTCATGTTGTAGTTTCTCTTTGGCTTTCAAATTGTGTTTTTGTCTTTTTCTCCAAACCTTTTCGTATTCCTTTTTGTCACCCTCTGCTTTGTTGTCTCTGTGCTTCATGTAGCCTGCTCCAATTTTGATTTGGTTACATTATTCATCCATGGTGTGTCATTACTGCCTAGCTTCTTGATTTTTAGTGAGTTATGTTTCTCCTGTACTCTATTGATCATGTTATTAAATGTTTCACACTGCTGTTCTATTTGTTTGTCAGTAAACTTTTCCAGTTTATTTTTCCTAGTTCCACACTCATCCCCTCAAAATCAGCTTTTTTTCCAATTCACTGTTACTCAATGGATGTAGGGGTTGTGTTCAGAAGTAGATAAAGGAACAGTGAGTGAGTGGTTGATAAAATTTAAGGGACTTCTGTTTAACATGTTCTCACAGGGACACACAGCCATGCTGAATAGTGGAGTCTGGCATCCGAAAATCAAGGAGGAATTTGTGACCTGCTCAAATGACGGGTAGGAATATTCTGGAAACAGAAAATCCAAGCAATACACAGCATATCAGTCAGCAGCTGCAAAGAGAAAAGGAAATAATCTAGAAACTGAAGATGGATTTTCTCTTTACAGGTGCTGCTATATGCATCACGGTGTGCTGTTAGAGAGAGGGGTGTGAGAAACACAAAGTAAATACTTGTTTTTTATTCCTGAAAATAGAGACATTTTGTTGAAGCTTTTCGTCTTGCACTCATCAGGACTCATTCGAAGAATACCAATGTAAGGGAAAGCAGCAGATTTATACTGTATGAGAAGAGAGTGCTGATTGGCAAGTGAACTCTGATTGGTAGAGGCATTGCCATGGCGAATGCACCAGTTTACAGTGACTGACAGTTAACTGCCAGGCTTTGCTTGAAATTTAAACCAGGCAGCTTGACTCTGTTTGGTCAAGGCATTTCCCTGAGGAATGAACCAGCGGATGGCTGTCACGTATATTGTTCAGCTGAAACAGGTGCAATGTTTGTACGTATTATTTCTGTCTGCAAAGAACAGGGCCCTGTGTATTAATATATGTAGCTTCCAGTACGCGCAAATGCGCCACACTGCGAGCCCTACTGACAATCTTAAATTGGTTGTCAGTGTAATTCTTAGGATTATTTAGCAAATGTTGTCCAATTGCGGAACTGAACTGCTGCAGTCCATATGAAGAAGATTATCTCTTGGTGCTGTTAGGGAGGGTGCTCTGAGGTTTTGACTCAGCAATCATGAAGAAATGGTGATATATTTCCAAGTCAAGATGATGCATCACTTGGAAGTGGTGGTGTTCCCATGTGTATTGGGCTTGTCCTTCTGGGCATTAGAGGTCACGGGTTTGGGAAGTGCTTTTGAAGAATCCTTGGCGGATTGCCACACAGCATCTGGTAGATCATACACACTGCAGCCATGGTGCGCTGGTGGTGCATGGGGTGCCGATCCAGTGGGCTGCTTTGTCACAGAAGCATACAAAATTTGTAACCTAGAAGGAGACCATCTAACTCATCGTCCATAGTTCCACTGAAGGCAGCAGCACGAGTAGATAAGGTGGTTAGGAAGGCATACGGGATACTTGCCTTTATTAGCTGAGGCATAGAATATAAGAGCAGGGAGGTTATGATGGAGCTGCAAAAAATACTAGTTAGGCCACAGCTGGAATACTGTGTATAGTCCTGGTCGCCACACTAGAGGAAGGATGTGATTGCACTGGAGAGGGTGCAGAGGAGATTCACCAAGATGTTGCCTGGGCTGGAGCATTTCAGCTATGAAGAGAGACTGGATAAGCTAGGGTTATTTTCCTTAGAGCAGAGAAGGCTGAGGTGGGGACATGATTGAGGTGTACAAAATTATGAGGGGCATTGATAGGTTAGATAGGAAGAAATTTTTTCCTTTAGCGGAGGGGTCAATAACTGGGGGCTTAGATTTAAGGTAAGGAGCAGGAGGTTTAGAGTGGATTTGAGGAAAATGTTTTCATCCAGAGGGTGGTCGGAATCTGGAACACACTGCCTGAAGGGGTGGTAGAGGCAGGAACCCTCACAACATTTAAGAAGTATTTAGATGAGTACTTAAAACACCATAGCATACAAGGCTACGGGCCAAATGCTGGAAAATGGAATTAGAATAGATCGGCTTGATGGCCGGCGCGGACATGGTGGGTCGAAGGGCTTGTTTCTGTGCTGTATAACTCTCTGACTCTATCGTGTCTGTGCTGAATGCAAAGAGCTGTCCGACATAATCTCATTTTCCAGCTCTTAGAATCATAGAACGTTTACGGCAGCGAAAGAGGCCATTTGGTTTATCGTGTCTGTGCTGGAAAAAAAGATTCAGCCATTCTAATGCTACCTTCCAGCATTTGGTCTGTAGCCCTGCAGGTTACGGCACTTGAAGTGCATATCCAGACTCCTTTTGAATGAGTTGACAGTTTCTGCCTCATTTACCCTTTCAGGCAGTGAGTAATAAGGCTTGTGAAGATGAGATTTTTTTTAATTCAGTGAGTTGTTCTGTAGTGTGCTGCCTGAAAGAGTGGTGGAAGCAGATTCATTGGTAACTTTCAAATGGGAATTGGACCTCTCTGGGTGAAAAAAGTTTTCCTCATTTCCTTCTAATCTTTCTACCAATCACATTAATCTATGCCCCCTCGTCACTGACCTCTCTGCAAAGGTAAATAGGCCCTTCACTTCCACTCTCTCCAGGCCCCTCAAGATTTTATACATTTCAATCAGATCTCCCCTCAGCCATCTCTGTTCCAAGGAGAACAACCCCAGCCTATCCAATCTTTCCTCATAGCTGCATTTTTCCAGTCCAGGCAACATCCTCGTAAATCTCCTCTTTACCCTCTCTAGTGCAATTACATCCTTTCTGTAATGAGGTGACCAGAACTGCACACAGTACTCAAGTTGTGGCCGAACCAATGAGTTATACAGTTCCAGCATAACCTCCCTTCTATTGTATTCTATATACATCGGCTAATAAAGGAAAGGATTCCATGTACCTTCTTTACCATCTTATCGACCTGTCCGGCTACCTTCAGGGATCTGTGGACATTCACTTCAAGGTCCCTCACTTCCTCTATACTTCAGTATTTTCCCGTTAATTGTGTATTCCTTTGCTTTGTTTGACCTCCCCAAATGCATCACCTCGCACTTCTCCAAGTTGAATTCCATTTGCCACTTTTCTGCCCATCTGAGCAGACCATCAATATCATCCTATAATAATAAAAACAAGAAATGCTGGAACCACTCAGCAGGTCTGGCAGCATCTGTGAAAAGAGAAGCAGAGTTAACGTTTCAGGTCAGTGACCCTTCTTCGGAACTGGTTCCAGTTCCGAAGAAGGGTCACTGACCCGAAACGTTAACTCTGCTTCTCTTTTCACAGATGCTGCCAGACCTGCTGAGTGGTTCCAGCATTTCTTGTTTTTATTTCAGATTTCCAGCATCCGCAGTATTTTGCTTTTATATCAATATCATCCTGCAGCCTTCAGCTATCCTCCTCGCTTTCTACCACACAGCCAGTCTTTGTGTCATCTGCAAACTACTTCATGCCCCCTACATTTATGTCCAAGTCGTTAATATTTACCACAAAAAGCAGGGGACCCAGTATTGAGCCCTGCGCAACGCCACTGGAAACAGCCCTCCAGTTGCTAAAACTCCCGTCAACAATTACCCTTTGTTTCCTGCTACTGAGCCAATTTTGTATCCACCTTGCTGCACTTCCCTGGATCCCATGGGATTTTTTTTTAACCAGTCTGCCATATGGGACCTTGTCAAAAGCCTTGCTAAAATCCATGCAGATCA
Source organism: Heterodontus francisci (assembly GCF_036365525.1). Taxonomy (NCBI): domain Eukaryota; kingdom Metazoa; phylum Chordata; class Chondrichthyes; order Heterodontiformes; family Heterodontidae; genus Heterodontus; species Heterodontus francisci. The sequence goes on along the minus strand of NC_090374.1, from coordinate 277,457 downwards.
CATCAACTGCACCACCCTTATCTATCTTTGGTCTGTAATTCTCAAGGTTATGGCACCTCAAGTGTATATTCAAGTAGATACCACGATAAATAACAGATCGAGTACTGAGCCCTGCAGAACCCAGTGGAGACTTAGGAATAGGTGGAAACATTCAACCCATTGAGCCTGTTCTGCCATTCAGTGAGAATATGACCTGTGATCTAATTGCATATAGCCCCCTTTACCCCATATCTATTGTACTTTGTCAAACATAAATCTTTGCTCTCAATTTTAAAATTAGAGGCACTGGGCTCCAGATCTCATTATAGAATTGGTACGAATATGGACAAAGAGCTGAATTACACAGGTGAGGTGAGAGTGACTGTCCTTAATATCAAGGCAGCATTTGACTGAATGTGGCATCAAGGAGCCCTAGCAAAACTGAAGTCAATCGGAATCAGTGGGAAAACTCTCTACTGGTTCGAGTCATAGCTATCCCAAAGGAAGATGGTTGTGGTTGTTGAAGGTCAATCATCTCAGCCCCAAGACATAGCTGCAAGAGTACCTCAGGGTAGTGTACTCTGCCCAACCATCTTCAGCTGCTTCATCAGTGACCTTGCCTCCATCATTGTGATGTCCTTGGGACTGGAGTGAGGCTCAGCTGAGTTTACTATGAGGTATTAGACAGACACTAAGACCGAAGCAGCAAGCTTTTGAACACAAAGGCTTCTTCTTTATTCTGTTTTACTTTCACTTTCCCGGCTCATGTAGATTGCACAGTGCCCTCAAGTTAACAAAATGTACAATGCAATTTCAAAACACTACAACACAACATCCCTCCCCTCCTTCGTAAATGAGTGTCATTCTGGAAGGCAGAGCAAATATAGACCTGTTAAGGCACAAGTGAAAAATGCAATGCTGGATTGCATCTATTTTAATGCAAGGAGTCTTACTAGTAAGGCAGATGAATTGAGGGCATTGATTAGCACATGACATTATGATATTGCGATCACAGAGACATGGTTGAGGGAAGGGCAAGACTGGCAGCTCAATATTCCAGGGTACAGAATCTTGAGGCGTGACAGGGGAGGGGGTAAAAGAGGAGGTGACATTGCACTGTTGATCAAGGAGTCAATTACTGCAGTAATTAGAAGGTTCCTCAAATGAGGCCATATGGGTAGAACTTAAAAACAAAAAGGGGGCAATCACTTGGCTGCGAGTTTACTACAGGCCTCCAAACAGTCAGGGAGAGATAGAGGAGAAGATATGTAGGCAAAACTCAGAGAGGTGTAAAAATAATAGGGCAATAACAGTAGGGGATTTCAACTTCCCCAATATCAACTGGGATAGTCTTAGTGCAAAAGGCTTAAAGGGGGCAGAATTCTTAAAATGCATACAGGAGATCTTTTTGAGCTAGTACGTAGAAAGTCCTACAAGAGAAGGGGCAGTACTGGACCTAATCCTCGGGAATGAAGCCAGACAAGTGGGAGAAGTGTTAGTGGGGGAACATTTCAGGGATAGTGACCATAACTCTAAGATTTAAGGTAGTTATGGAAAAGGACAAAGATGGACTGAAATTAAAGGTACTGAATTGGGAGAAGACCGGTTTTAAGATGACAAAACAGGATCTGGCCAAAGTGGACCGGGAGCAGCTACTTGTAGGAAAGTCGACATCATATCTGTGGGAGTCATTCAAAGAGAAAATAGTGAGAGTTCAGAGCCAAGATGTACCCATTAAGGTGAAGGGTAGGACCAACAAGTCCAAGGAACCCTGGATGTCAAAGGATATAGAGGATTGGATCAGGAAAAAAAAAAAAGGAGGCTTATGGCAGATTCAGAGCGCTGAAAACAGTGGAGGCACTAGAGGAGTATAGAAAGTGTAGGGGGGGTACTTAAAAAAAGTAATTAGGAGAGCGAAGAGGGGACATGAAAAAACAGTGGCGGGCAAGATAAAGGAGAATCCTAAGGTGGTTTATAAGTATATTAAGGGCAAGAGGATAACCAGGGAAAGAGTAGGGCCCATTAGGGACCAAAGTGGCAATCTGTGTGTTTGGAGCCGGAGGACATTGGTGAGGTTTTAAATGATTACTTTTCATCTGTCTTCACTATGGAGAAGGATGATGTAGGTGTAGAGATCGGAGGGGGATTGTGATATACTTGAACATATTAGCATTGAAAGGGAGGAAGTATTAGCTGTTTTAGCAGGCTTAAAAGTGGATAAATCCCCAGGCCCAGATGAGATGTATCCCAGGCTGTTATATGAGGCAAGGGCATCTGACACAAATTTTCCTATCCTCTCTGGCCACAGGAGAGGTACCAGAGGACTGGAGGACAGCGAATATGGTCCATTATTTAAGAAGGGTAGCAGGGATAAACCAGGAAATTACAGGCCGGTGAGTCTAACATCGGTGGTAAGGAAAATATTGCAAAGAATTCTGAGGGACAGGATTAATCTCCACTTGGAGAGGCAGGGATTAATCAGGGATAGTCAGCATGGCTTTGTCAGGGAAAGATCATGTCTGACTAACTTGATTGAATTTTTTGAGGCGGTGACGAAATGTGTAGATGAGGGTAAAGCAGTTGATGTAGTCTACATGGACTTCAGTAAGGCTTTTGATAAGGTCCCACATGGGAGATTGGTTAAGAAGGTAAGAGCCCATGGGATCCAGGGCAATTTGGCAAATTGGATCCAGAATTGGCTTAGTGGCAGGAGGTAGAGGGTAATGGTCGAGGATTGTTTTTGCGAGTGGAAGCCTGTGACCAGTGGTGTACCGCAGGGATCGGTGCTGGGACCCTTGCTGTTTGTAGTGTACAATAATGATTGAGACGTGAATATCGGAGGTATGATCAGTAAGTTTGCAGACGACATGAAAATTGGTGGTGTTGTAAATCGTGAGGAGGAAAGCCTTAGATTACAGGACGATATAGATGGGCGGAGCTGTGGCAAATGGAAATTAATCCTGAGAAGTGTGAGGTGATGCATTTTGGGAGGACTAACAAGGCAAGGGAATATACAATGGATGGTAGGACCCTAGGAAGTACAGAGGGTCAGAGGGACCTTGGTGTACTTGTCCATAGATCACTGAAGGCAGCAGCACAGGTAGATAAGGTGGTTAGGAAGGCATATGGGATACTTGCCTTTATTAGCCAAGGCCTAGAATATAAGAGCAGGGAGGTTATGATGGAGCTGTATAAAATGCGAGTTAGGCCATAGCTGGAGTACTGTGTACAGTATTGGGCAGCACACTATAGGAAGGATGTGATTGCACTGGAGAGGGTGCAGAGGAGTTTCACCAGGATGTTGCCTGGGCTGGAGAATTTCAGCTATGAAGAGAGATTGAAAAGGCTAGGGTTGTTTTCCTTAGAGCAGAGAAGGCTGAGGGGATATGATTGAGGTATGCAAAATTATGAGGGGCATTGATAGGAAGAAACTTTTTCCCTTAGCGGAGGGGTCAGTAACCGGGGCATAGATTTAAGATAAGAGGCAGGAGGTTTAGAGGAGATTTGAGGAAACATTTTTTCACCCAGAGGGTGTTTGGAATCTGGAACACACTGCCTGAAGAGGTGGTAGAGGCAGGAACCCTCACAAAGGGCCTGTTTCTGTGCTGTATAACTCCATGACATAGCATGTTTCAGTGGTTTATTTCCAAAAATGTAAAATTAAACTTGGACTCATAGTTCATTTCATAACATAGTCACTTAAGTATGGTGGCAGTAATTGGCCGGGTTGGATTTATCCTTTTTTTGCTGCACAGGATATACCTGGGCAATTTTGCACTTTGCTGGCCAGTGTTGTGGCTGTACTGGAATAGCTTTGCTAGGGGCGCGGCTAGTTCTGGAGCACAGGTCTTCAGTACTATTGCCGGAATGTTGTCAGGGCCCAAAGCCTTTGCAGTATCCAGTGCCTTCAGTCATTTCTTGATATCACGTGGAGTGAATCAGATTGGCTGAAAACTGGCATCTGTGATGCTGGGGACATGAGGAGGAGGCCGGGATGGATCATCAACTTGGCACTTTTGGCTGAAGATTGTTGCGATTGCTTCAGCCTTATCTTTTGCACTGATGTGCTGGACTCCCTCATCATTGAGGATGGGGATAGTTGTTGAGCCTTCTCCTCCTACTAGTTGTTTAATTGTCCACCACCAGACACGATTGGATGTGGTGGACCTGCAGGACTGCAGAGCTTAGATCTGATCCGTTGGTTGTAGGATCACTTAGCCCTGTCTATTGCATACCGCTTCCGCTGTTTGGCATGCAAGGAGTCCTGTGTTGTAGCTTCACCAGGCTGACATGGTCCTGGCATCCTCTCCTACACTCTACATTGAACCAGGGTTGGTCCCCTGGCTTGATGGTAATGGTAGAGTGGGGGATTTGCCTGATCATGAGGTTACAGATTGTGGTTGAGTACAATTCTGTTGCTGCTGTTGGCCCTCAGCGCCTCATGGATGCCTAGTTTTGAGTTGCTTGATCTGTTCGAAATCTATCCCATTTAGCATGGTGGTAGTGCCACACAACACGATGGTGAGTATCCTCAATGTGAAGATGAGTTAGTGTGGTGAGGTGGGTATTAACGCTAATATCACAGACTCTGTTAGTGTGGTCATGGGTGTGGGGGGTGGGGTTGTGGCGGGGGTATTAATACTGATATCACTGCCCCTGTTAGTGTATTGATGGGGTTTTTAATACTAATATCGTTGCCCCGTTGGTGTAGTGAGGGGGTATTAATGCTGATATCACTGTCCCTCTTAGTATGGTGAGGGGGTATGAATGCTCATACCAGTGCCCGTGGTAGTGTGGTCATGGGGAAGAGGGGGGTATTAATACTGATAACTGCCCCTGTTAGTGTGCGGACGGGGAGTGGGGCATTACTAATTTTTGCCTGTTTGTGATATCAGGACAGTGCGGACCTGGGACATGAACAATGAGAAGAAACACAAGAATGTTTTCAAACCACGATCTGCGCAAGGGAAGCGTGTCATTCCCACCACGTGCGTGTACAGCAGGGATGGGAAGTTAATCGCAGCCGCGTGTCAGGATGGTTCTATTCAGATTTGGGACCGGACCTTGAATGTGAGTGTGGTTTCATTTAGCAACAGCATACATACTGTAGTCCCCTAGCCGGGTCAGGAGCATGAGGAAGCGGGGGTGGTTGTGGAGGCGTTTGGTGCAGGAGGGCGCTCTCTAGATTACGTATCAATCTCAGTATTTCTCAATGGTAGGTCCCCCAACTGAGTCAAGAAAGTTGCAGGTTCGAGTCCCAGTCCAGAGAGCACGTAATCTAGGCTGACACTTCACTGCAGTACTGAGGGAGCATTTGCATTGTCGGAGGGTCATTACTGAGGGAGTGCTGCACTGTCGGAGGATCAGTATTGAGGGAGTGCTGCACTGTTGGAGGATCAGTACTGAGGGAGTGCTGCACTGTCGGAGAATCAGTACTGAGGGAGTGCTGCACTGTCGGAGGGTCAGTACTGAGGAAGCGCTACATTGTCGGAGAGTCAGTCCTGAGGGAGCACTGCATTGTCGGAGGGTCAGTAGACTGATAGAATTGTACAGCATAGAAACAGCGCCTTCGGCCCACAGCGTCCATGCCGACCATAATGCCTATCTATACTAATCCCACCTGCTTGCATTAATTCCATATCCCTCTATGCCTTGCTCATTCAAGTACCTGTCCAGATGTCTCTTAAATGTTGCTACTGTTCCTGCCTCCACCACCTCCTCTGGCAGCTCATTCCAGATACCCACTATTCTTTGTGTGAAAAATTTACCCCTTTGATCCCCTTTAAACCTCCTCCCTCTCACCTTAAATCTATGCTCTCTAGTTTTACTCACCCCTACCATGGGAAACAGACTCTGGCTATCTACCCTATCTATGCCTCTCATAATTTTATATACCTCTATCATGTCCCCTCTCAGCCTCCTTCGCTCTGGGGAAAACAGACCCAGCCTATCCAATCTCTCTTTATAACCCAAGCCCTCCAAACCAGGCAACATTCTTGTGAATCTTTTCTGCACCCTCTCTAGCTTAATCCCATCTTTCCTGTAGTGCGGTGATCAGAACTGCACACAGTACTCCAAATGCGGCCTAACCAACGTCATGTACAACTGTAACATGACGTCCCAACTCTTGTACTCGATGCCTCGGCCGATGAAGGCAAGCATGCCATACGCCTTCTTCACCACCTTGTCTACCTGTGTTGCCACTTTCAGGAAACTATGTACTTGCACCCCAAGGTCTCTCTGCTCAACAACACTCCCCAGGGCCCTGCCATTCACTGTATATGTCCTGCCCTGGTTTAACTTCCCAAAATGCATCACTTCGCACTTGTCTGCGTTAAATTCCATTTGTCACTCCCTTGCCCACGTTACCAGTTGATCTATATCCTGTTGTAACCTTAGACAACCTTCTCCACTCTCCACTATACCACCAATTTTGGTGTCATCTGCAAACTGACTAATCATGCCCCCTACATTCACACCCAAGTCATTAATATATATGACAAACAACAGAGGGCCCAACACCGATATCTGCGGCACACCACTGGTCACCAGCCTCCAATCTGAAAAACAACCCTCCACAACCACCCTCTGCTTCCTATCACCAAGCCAATTTTGTATCCAATTGGCTAGCTCACCTTGGATCCCATGCGTTTGAACCTTCTGGACCAGCCTACCATGCGGGACCTTGTCAAAGGCCTTGCTGAAGTCCATGTAGACAACGTCCACCACCCTGCCCTCGCCAATCCTCTTGGTCACCACCTCAGAAAACTCAATCAAATTCGTGAGACATGATTTCCCACGCACAAAGCCATGCTGACTATCCCTAATCAGACCTTGCCTTTCCAAATGCATATAAATCCTGTGTCTCAGAATCCCTCCCAATAACTTTCCCACCACTGATGTAAGGTGCACCGGCCTGTAGTTCCCTGGCTTATCCCTGCTGCCCTTCTTCAATAAAGGCACAACATTAGCTATCCTCCAGTCTTCCAGTACCTCACCCGTGGCTAATGATACAAAAATCTCTGCCAGGGCCCCAACAATCTCCTCCCTTGCTTCCCATAGCATCCTAGGATACACCTGGTCAGGCCCTGGGGATTTATCCACCTTAATGCGCTTCATAACCTCCAACACCACCTCCTTTGTAATGTTGATATGCTCCAGGATATCGCTGTTCCCTCCCTTGAACTCACTAGCTTGCATGATCACCTCCACGGTAAATACAGACGAGAAGTATTCATTTAAGACCTCTCCCATTTCCCATGGTTCCGCACATAGATTACCACACTGATCCTTCAGGGGACCTACTCTTTCCGTGGCTACCCTTTTACTCTTAACATACTTATAGAATTTTTTAGGATTCACCTTTATCTTATCTGCCAGGGAAATCTCATGGCCCCTTTTTGCCCTCCTAATTTCCTCCTTAAATGTAGTCCTATACTCCTCGAGGGACTCGCTTGATCCCAGCTGCCTTTACCTGACATATGCCTCCTTCTTTGTCCTGACCAGACCCTCAATATCCCTTGTCAACCAAGGTTCCCGAAACTTGCCAGCCTTGCCCTTCAATCTAACAGGAACATGCTGGCCCTGAACTCTTCCTATCTCACTTTTAAAAGCCTCCCAATTGCCGGACATCCCTTTACCTGTAAACAGCCTCTCCCATTCAACTTTTGAGAGTTCCTGTCTGATGCCATCGAAATTTGCCTTCCCCCAATTTAGGACTTGAGCTTGAGGAACTGTCCTATCCTTTTCCATAACTATCTTGAAGCTAATAGAGTTATGGTCACTGGTCCCAAAGTGCTCCCCCACTGACACATCAACCACCTGCCCATCCTCATTTCCTAAGAGGAGGTCGAGTATAGCTCCTCCTCTCGTCGGGCCATCCACATACTGCTTCAGAAAACTATCCTGGACACACTTTACAAATTCTTCCCCATCTGATCCCTCAGCACTAAGGCAGTCCCAGTCAATATTATGGAAGTTAAAATCACCTACTATTACAACCCTATAATTCCTCCACGTATCTGTGATTTCCCTACATATATGCTCCTCCACTTCCCTCTGACTATTGGGGGGCCTATAGTATAATCCCATCAAAGTGATCACCCCTTTCTTATTTCTAATTTCTACCCATATGGCCTCGCTGGACGTTCCCCCTGGGATATTCTGTCTAAGTACTGCCATGATGTCCTCCCTAATCATTAGTGCATTCCCCCTCCTCTCTTACCTGCACCTCTGTCACGCCAGAAGCATCGGTACCCCGGAACATTGAGCTGCCAGTCCTGCTCATCCCTCAACCACGTTTCCAAAATAGCTATAATATCACAATCCCATGTACTGATCCATGCTCTGAGTTCATCTGCCTTACCTTTAAGGCGTCTTGCATTAAAGTTAATGCAGTTAAGCCTACCAGACCTTCCACGCTCCTTGTCCTGCCCCTGCCCGGCCTGCCTACTGGACTTTCTTGCTTGAACCTCTACATTTGCCTCAACTATCTCATGGGAGCGACTACTGCTTTTGGTCCCACCCCCTGCCATATTAGTTTCAACCCTCCTGAGTAGTAGTCCTTCTTGTACAGGTCACCTCTGCACCAGAAGAGATCCCAATGATCCAAGTCGATGAAGCCCTCCCGCCTACACCAGCTCTTCAGCCACGTATTCATTTGCCTTTTCCTACCCTCACTAGCACATGGCATAGGGAGTAATCCTGAGATTCCAACCCTAGAGGTCCTGCTTTTCATCCTTCTGCCGAACTCCCTATATTCACTTTGCAGGACCTCATCTCTCTTCCTGCCTATGTCGTTAGTACCAATATGGACCATGACCTCTGGCTGCTCACCCTCACCTTTCAGAATGTCCTGCAGCAGCTCTGAGACATCCTTGACCCTCGCACCAGGGAGGCAACATACCATCCTGGAGTCTCGTTTGCGGCCACAGAAACGTCTGTCTGTACCCCTTAGGATAGAATTTCCTATCACTATAGCTCTTCCAACCCTTTTCCTCTCCTGCTGTGCAGCAGAGCCCTCCGTGGTGCCACAAACTTGGCTGTTGCTGCTTTCCCCTGGGAGGTCATCACCCCCCAACAGTATCCAAAGCGGTATATCTGTTTGAGAGGGGGATGGCCACAGGGGACTCCTGCACTCCCTGCCTGCGCCTATTACTCCATCCGGTGGTTAGCCATCCCCTTTCTGCCTGTGCAGCCATTACCTGCGGTGTGAACACCTCATGAAACGTGCTATCCACGACGTCCTCAGCATCACGGATGCTCCACAGTGAATCCACCCGCAGCTCCAGCTCCGTAATGCGGGTAGTCAGTAGCTGCAGATGGATACACTTCCTGCACACATGGTCATCAGGGACACTGGAAGCATCCCTGATTTCCCACATAGCGCAGGAGGAGCAGATCATGGGGCTGAGCTCTCCTGTCATGATTTACCCTTAGATTGATTAGTTACTCCCTGAATTAAAAGAATACTAATTACACTAGGGGCCTTGTTCTACCTACCCCAATCTAAAGTCCTTAAAAAAAAAACCACTTTAGTAGTACTCACCTTATCACCAGACGTTTTTTTCTCAACAAAAATAAACTTACCCCTTATTTTTTTTTTAAGATGTTTAAATGCACTAACAGCTGCTACTCTCTATCCAATCACCTTGCAGCTCTCCTCTGACGTCACTGTTGGCTTTTTTTTTCAAAACTCCGGCGGGCTGGAAGAGGTTTGACTGCTCTCCGGTCCCGGAAGGTCAGAGACTGGGCCTCGATCCTCAGGTTGGATTTATAGGCTGCGCTCTCTGCATTCTCCCCACAGGTCCGCTCCGGTCCCGGAAGGTCAGAGACTGGGCCTCAATCCTTGGGTTGGATTTATAGGCTTCGCTTTCGGCGTTCTCTGCACAGGTCCGCTCCGCTCCCGGAAGGAACCCTCACACCCTCTGTAGAGGCAGGAACCCTCACAACATTTAAGAAGTATTTAGATGAGCACTTGAAACGCCATTGTATACAAGGCTACGGGCCAAGTGCTGGAAAATGGGATTAGAATATTTAGGTGCTTGATGGCTAGCACAGACATGATTGGTCGAAGGGCCTGTTTTTGTGCTGTCTCGCTCTATGACTTTAAGCCCAGAAGCAGCAGCGTGCACATGAGAGAGCAGAAAACAAGCAAGCTTTTGGTTGTCGTGTCAGTGTTTACTTTCTGGAATTAAGTAAAGTTAGTGCCTGCTGCTGAAGAAATGTCACAGAGGAAGAGATCAGATTCTTGCTGAATGTTTAAAGAGACAAGTCTGCAGAAGGAGATACTTCCCAAGGAAGGAGAGAGGGCCACAATGCAGCTCAGCTTTCCAGCACCTCTCTAAAAGACCCTGAGAAGTCCACTGTGTCAACTCATTTCGTCTCCTATCTTTGAAGAAAAGCCTGCTGAATTAATTCTCAGCGCCGCCTGAAAAGAACTGTTCTGAAAGATTCCAGTGATCCGTTTATATGTGTACTTGGAGGCCAGACTGTATGCCAATTTTGGAACCCAACATATCTGTTTTTTTCTTCAGGAAAGAGCAGGTATTCAGCCCAAGTGATTTTTTTTTTGTCTGAAAGCAGAGCTCTGAACAAAAATCCTTCATTTTTCTGGTTAACTGGTATATGTGTGTGTGTGAGGGGCTCAGATAAGAAGGGAACTTTAATATTTCAACATGTGTTTATGCTTTACTTCATTGCTAGTTAAGACTTGTTCTATAATAAACTAATAATTTTATTGTTCATTGAAGAGTCCTGGTTAGTGTGTTTTATTCTGGGATAAATAGAGTATATCGGTAAGTGGGAAAATTGAAATATGTTGTGACCTGTGGAGAAGTGGGACTAGAAAACAGTGCACTCCTCCTGCCTCGGTCGTAACAATAGTTCATTCTGATACTAGGGTCTTAAATCTGAACAAAGGAAATTATGGAGGTATGAGGGGCAAGTTGTCTATGGGAAAATACGCTGCAAGATTTGACAGTATTCAATGGCTAGTATTCAAAGATGTATTACATGCTCTCCAGCAAATTTACGTTTCTCTAAGACACAAAAACCCAACAGGAAAGATGAATCAACCATGGCCAACAAAGTAAGTTAAAGATTGCATTAGATCAAAGGATGTGGCTTATAAGGTTGTCAGAAAAAGTGATAAGTCCAAGGATTGGGAGCAATTTAGAATCCAACCAAGGATGACCAAGAAACTGATAAAGAAAGGAAAAAGAGAATATGAATGCAAACTAGTGAGAAACATAAAGGCGGACTGTAAAAGCTTATTTAGGTATCTGAAAAGGAAAAGAGTAGCAAGGACAAATGTAGATCCATTACAGGTGGAGACAGGAAAATTTCTAAAGGAGAATAAGGAAATGGTGGAAAAGCTAAACAATTAGCTTGTGTCTGTCTTCTCGGAGGAAGATACAGAAAATCTCCCAGTAATAGGAGGGAAGCAAGGGACTTGTGAAAGTGCGGAACTGAAAGAAATTAGTATTAATAAAGAGGTAGTACTTGGAAAAATTAATTTGAATGAAGGTTGATAAATCCCCTGGACCGGATGAGCTAGATCCCAGAGCCCAGACTGTTGAAGGAGGTGTCTTTGGAGAGAGTGGATGCATTGGTGGTTATCTTTCAAACTTCTATAGATTCTGGAAAGGGTCCTGCAGACTTGAAAGTAGCAAATGTAACCCCGCTATTTAAGGAAGGAGGGAGAGAGAAAATGGGGAACGACAAACCTGTTAGTCTAATGTCAGTGGTCGGAAAAATGTTAGAATTGATTATTAAGGATGTGCTAATTAAACACTGAGAAAATAATATGATTGGGCAGCTGATTGGATTTATGAAAGGGAAATCATGTTTGACAAACCAGTTGAAGTTTTTTGAGGATGTTACTTGCAGCATAGATAAAGAAAAACCAGTGGATGTGGTGTATGTGGATTTTCAGAAGGCTTTTGATAAGATCCCACACAGGAGGTTAGCAAACAAAATTGAGCACATGGGATTGGGGGTAATATACTGGTATGGATTGAGAATTGGTTAACAGACAGAAAACAGAGAGTCGGAATAAACGGGTAATTCTCAGGATGGCAGGCCGTGACTAGTGGGGTACCGCAACGATCTGTGCTGGGGCCACAGCTGTTCACAGTCTCAAAAATGATTTGGATGCAGGGACCGAATGTAATATTTCCAAATTTGCTGATGGCAGAAAACTAAGTGGGAATGTAATTTGTGAGGAGGATGCAAGGATGCTTCAAGAAGATTTGGATAGGCTGCAAAATGGACAAGAACATGGTAGATGGAATGTAATGTGCGTAAGCGTCACTGGACTGGTAACCCAGAGACCCAGGGTATTGCTCTGGGGACATGGGTTCGAATCCCACCACAGCAGAAAGTGGAATTTGAATTCAATTAATAAATCTGGAATTAAAAGCTAGTCTAATGATGGCCATGAAACCATTGTCGATTTTTGTAAAAACCCATCTGGTTCACTAATGTACTTTCGGGAAGGAAATCTGCTGTCCTTACCTGGTTTGGCCTACATGTGACTCCAGACCCACAACAATGTGTTTGATTCTTAAATGCCCTCTGAAATGGCCTAGCAAAGTGCATGACCTCACTCTTTCCTACATTAAACTCCATCTGCCCACTCACTCAACCTATCTCTCCCCTTGCAAATTACTTAGATCACAACATGCCCTCCCACCTATTTTTGTATTGTCAGCAAATTTGGATATATTACACTCTGCCCCCTCCTCCAAGTCATTAATATAGATAGTAAATAATTGAGGCCCTAAGACTGATCCTTGTGGCACTCCACTAGTTCCGTCTTTCCAACCTTTAAAGACCTATTAATCCCGGCTCTGTCTTCTGTGAGTTAACCGATCCCCAATCCATGCTAATACATTACCCCCCAATACCAAGAGCTTCTATAATGTGCAATAATCTTTTATGTGGCACCTTATCAAATGCCGTCCGGAAATCCAAATACACGACATCTACCAGTTCCCTTTTGTCAACTCTGCTTGTTATATCCTCAAAGAACTGTGGCAAATTTGTCAAACATGATTTCCCTTTCACAAAACCATGTTGACTTTGTTTGATTGTGTTAAGCTTTTCTAAATGTCCTGCTATTTCTTCCTTAATAATGGACTTAGCATTTTCCCAATGACTGACGTGAGGCTGACTGGCCTCTAGTTTCCTGCTTTTTGTCTCCCTCCCTTCTTGAACAGGGGCGTCATATTGGCTGTTTTCCAATCCGCTGGGACCCTCCTGGAATCCAGTGAGTTCTGCAATATTTCGACCAATGCCGCCTCTATCTCTGCAGCCACTTCCTTTAAAACCCTTGGATGGAGGCCATCAGGTCCTGGCGACTTGTCTGCCTTTAGTTCCATTAGTTTGTCGAATACTTTGTCCCTCGTGATAGAGACTGTTACAAGATCTTTCCTCCCATTAGCTCCTTGCTTATCTGATATCTACAGGCTGTTTATAGTGTCCTCCACTGTGAAGACCGATGCAAAATGTTGGTTTAAGTTATCTGCCATTTCCCTGCTCCCCTTTATCAATTCTCCAGTCGCATCCTCCAAGGGTCCCACGCTCACTTTAGCTACTCTTTTTATATATCCGAAGAAGCTCTTGCTGTTTGTTTTTATATTTCTTGCCAATTTACTTTCATAATTAATTTTCTCCCTCTTAATTAGCTTTTTAGTCATCTGCAGCTGGTTCCTAAAAAAAAAATCCCAATCCTGTGGCCTACCACTGGTTTTTGCCACTTTGTATGCCTTAGATTTTGATTGGATACTCTCCTTGACCATCTTTGTTAACTATGGGTGGTTCATCCTTATCATCGAGTCCTTCTTTTTGACCGGGACCTCTACCAACCAGAAGGACAAGGGTAGCAAATGCACCACTACCTGCAAGTTCTCCTCCAAGTCACACACCATCCTGACTTGGAACTATATCGCCGTTCCTTCACTTTTGCTGGGTCAAAACCCAGAATTCCCTTCTTAACAGCACTGTGGGTGTACCTACCTCACATGGACTGCAGCGGTTCAATAAGGCAGCTCCTCACCACCTTCTCAAGGGCAATTAGGAATGGGCAATAAATGCTGGCCTAGCCAGTGATGCCCACATCCCATGAATGGATAAAAAAAAGTGTGAAGTTATCAACTTTGGTAGAAGGAACAGAAAGACAGAGTATTTCTCAATTTGTGAGAGGTTGGGAAGTGTTGATGTCCAAAGGGACCTGGGTGTCATTGTTCATGAGTCACTAAAAACCAGCATGCATGTGCAGCAAGCAATTAGGAAGGCAAATGATACGTTAGCCTCCATCGCAAGGGATTTTTAGTGCAGGAGTAAAGAAGTCTTGCTGCCTTGTTAAGAGTGCACCTGGAGTATTGGGTGCTGTTTTGTTCGTCTCATCTACGGAAGGATATACTTGCCGTGGAGGGAGTGCAATGGAGGTTCACGTACTAATCCCTGGATAGGCGGGAATGTGGAGTTGAGGTTGCAGTCAGATCAGCCATGATCTTGTTTAATGGCAGAGCAGGCTCGAAGGGCCGACTGGCTTAACCCTAATTCATATGTCTTATGAAGAGAGATTGAGGCAACTTGGCCTGTGTTCTTTCGAGTTTTGAAGAATGAGAGTTTGATTTCATTGCAACTTTTAAAATTCTTAAAGGGTGTTACAGAGTGGATGTAGATGGGATGTTTCTGCTGGCTGGAGAGTCCAGAACCAGGGGACATAGTCTCAGAATAAGAGGTAGGCCATTCAAGATTGAGATGAGGAATTTCTTCACTCAGAGAGTGATGAATCTTTGGAGTTCTCTGCCCCAGAGAGCTGTGAAAGCTCAATCATTGAGCATGTTCAAGAAAGAAATCGATCGATATCTGGATACCAATGACATCAAAAGATATGGGGAAAGCATGGGAAAGTGGCATCTAATTGAATGGCAGAGCAGGCTCGATGGACTGACTGACCTATGTTCCATTTGAATCTAGTGACTTACCAACTTTGAGGACTGCCAGCCTCTAGTACCTCTTTATCTATTTTTATCTCATTCACTATCCTAGCAACCTCCTTGTTTACCATAACTCTGGCCTCTTCCTTGATAAACACCAATGAAAAGTCCTCATTTACTACCTCATCTATGCCTCTGCCTCCACCAGTAAATCTCTATTTTGGTCCCTAATTGGTCCCATTGCTGCTTTGATGACCTTGTCACTGTTAGTATGCCAATTGAGGGTCTTTGGGTTCCCTTTTATGTTAGCTACCGTTCGGTGCTTTCAAAACTTGAAATCAGTTGATTTTTATTAGGTAAGGGATTGCAGGGATATGGCAACAAGATGGGTAAATGGAGTTGAGGTATAAAATCGTTAACTAATTTAAAAGTTGCACAGGCTTGAGGTGCTGAATGGCCCTCACCTGTCCCTATTACCGATGCTTCAATGTAAGGCAGCTTGATCTTAATGGGTGTGCTCCTGGAGGTGCCGCTGTCTGATATTGCTCGCTGAGCTCAAAGGATGAAAGGGTAGTGGTTCTGATGATGTCCAGTCAGGCCTGAAGCAGTTGATAGTTTGTGAATGACACATTGTTGCTGCGTGGTTGGTTTCGTGTTTGAGTAACCAGCACTGGGTGGTGCTCTGATTATTTGCTGCTAATCAGCGTTTGTTGGTTCATACTGCAGGTTCATACAAAGTTTCATAATCGACAAGCACATGTTCCTGGTAGTGACACCTCCTGCCTCAGCTTTTCATATGATGGGAATACCCTGGCATCACGCGGTGGTATGTAGCTGTGCCTATAATTGTAACTATGTGCTTCTGTTTGCCTGTGCTGGCATCGGGAATAAAGAACAAAGAACAGTACACCACAGGAACAGGCCATTCGGCCCTCCAAGCCTGCGCCGATCTTGATGCCTGCCTAAACTAACACCTTCTGCACTTCTGGGGCCCATATCCCTCTATTCCCTTCCTATTCATGTATTTGTCACGATGTCTCTTAAACGTCGCTATCGTATCTGCTTCCACCACCTCCCCTGGAAGCAAGTTCCAGGCACTCACCACCCTCTGTGTAAAGAAAACTTGCCTCGCACATCCCCTCTAAACTTTGCCCTTCACACCTTAAACCTATGTCCCCTAGTAACTGACTCTTCCACCCTGGGAAAAAGCTTCTGACTATCCACTCTGTCATAACTTTGTAAACCTCTATCATGTCGCCCCTCCACCTCCGTCGTTCCAGTGAAAACAATCCGAGTTTTTCCAACCTCTCCTCATAGCTAATGCCCTCCAGGCAACATTCTGGTAAACCTCTTCTGTACCCTCTCCAAAGCCTCCACGTCCTTCTGGTGGTGTGGCGACCAGAATTGCACGCAATATTCTAAGTGTGGCCTAACTAAGGTTCTGTACAGCTGCAACATGACTTGCCAATTTTTATACTCTATGCCCCGACCGATGAAGGCAAGCATGCCGTATGCCTTCTTGACTACCTTACCCACCTGCGTTGCCACTTTCAGTGACCTGTGGACCTGTACGCCCAGATCTCTCGGCCTGTCAATACTCCTAAGCGTTCTGCCATTTACTGTATACCTCCCACCTGCATTAGACCTTCCAAAATGCATTACCTCACATTTGTCCGGATTAAACTCCATCTGCCTTTTCTCCACCCAAGTCTCCAACCGATCTATATCCTGCTGTATCCTCTGACAATCCTCATCATTATCCGCAACTCCACCAACCTTTGTGTTGTCCGCAAACTTACTAATCAGACCAGCTACATTTTCCTCCAAATCATTTATATATACTACAAACAGCAAAGGTCCCAGCACTGATCCCTGCGGAACACCACTAGTCACATCCCTCCATTCAGAAAAACACCCTTCCACTGCTACCCTCTGTCTTCTATGACCGAGCCAGTTCTGTATCCATCTTGCCAGCTCACCTCTGATCCTGTGTGACTTCACCTTTTGTACCAGTCTGCCATGCGGGACCTTGTCAAAGGCTTTACTAAAGTCCATATAGATAACATCCACTGCCCTTCCTTCATCAATCATCTTCGTCACTTCCTCAAAAAACTCAATCAAATTAGTCAGACACGACCTCCCCTTCACAAAACCATGCTGAAACTCGCTAATAAGTTCGTTTGTTTCCAAATGGGAGTAAATCCTGTCCCGAATAATCCTCTCCAATAGTTTCCCTACTATTGGCATAAGGCTCACCGGCCTATAATTTCTTGGATTATCCTTGCTACCCTTCTTAAACAAAGGAATAACATTGGCTATTCTCCAGTCCTCTGGGACCTCACCTGTAGCCAATGAGGATGCAAAAATTTCTGTCAAGGCCCCAGCAATTTCTTCCCTTGCCTCCCTCAGTATTCTGGGGTAGATCCCATCAGGCCCTGGGGACTTATCTACCTTAATGCTTTGCAAGACACCCAACACCTCCTTTTTGATACTGAGATGACTGAGACTATCTGCACTCCCTTCCCTAGGCTCATCATCCACCAAGTCCTTCTCTTTGGTGAATACTGATGCAAAGTACTCATTTAGCACCTCACCCATTTCCTCTGGCTCCACACATAGATTCCCATCTCTGTCCTTGAGTGGGCCAACCCTTTCCCTGGTTACCCTCTTGCTCTTTATATATGTATAAAAAGCCTTGGGATTTTCTTATTCCTGTTTGCCAATGACTTTTCATGACCCCTTTTAGCCCTCCTAACTCCTTAATAAGTTCCTTCCTACTGTCTTTATATTCTTCAAGTGCTTCATCTGTTCCAAGCCTTCCAGCCCTTACAAATGCTTCCTTTTTCTTTTTGACTAGGCTCACAATATCCCGTGTTATCCAAGCTTCCCGAAACTTGCCAAACTTGCCTTTCTTCCTCACAGGAACATGCTGGTCCTGGATTCTAATCAGCTGACGTTTGAAAGACTCCCACATGTCAGACGTTGATTTACCCTCAAACAGCCGCCCCCAATCTAAATTCTTCAGTTCCTGCCTAATATTGATATAATTAGCCTTCCCCCAATTTAGCACCTTCACCCGAGGACTACTCTTATCCTTATCCACAAGTACCTTAAAACTTATGGAATTATGGTCACTGCTCCCGAAATGCTCCCTTACTGAAACTTCGACCACCTGGCCGGGCTCATTCCCCAATACCAGGTCCAGAATGGCCCCATCCCTAGTTGGACTATCTACATACTATTTCAAGCAGCCCTCCTGAATGCTCCTCACAAATTCTGCCCCATCCAAGCCCCTAGCACTAAGTGAGTCCCAGTCACTATCGGGGAAGTTAAAATCACCCACCACCACAACCCTGTTACCTTTACATAGGTGGCAAACCTGCGTTTGAACCCTGGGATCTGATCAGCATGCGTATCTGTTCCTCGTTCGTTTCGATCTCAGTTGTTCTGCTGTCCAGCAGAGAATTGGGAAAGCTCACCTGGAAGATCAGTATCCCTTATTTCCTTCCCCCTTAATTTGTTAGACCTTGGACAATGATCCCTTGGTTGGGGTTTGTTTGTGAGGGAGTCAGAGATTAGTGTGAGATGATTGTGCAGTGGCTACAGTGTTCCTGGGGTAGACAGACATTGAGTGAGAGGCAGGGTTCCAAGTGAGGGAGCTTGGACCCATCTGCCACACAGTAATGGCACAACTCACAGCTTGCAAGATTAAAATGTTGCTCACATGTTTTCTAGGAGATGACACCATTAAAACCTGGGATATGAGGAATTTCCGGAACCCTTTGAATGTGGCATCTGGTCTCCCCAACATCTTTCCAATGTGAGTTTCTGCTCTTATGAACTAAAATAAAAGACTTGCATTTATATAGGACCTTTCATGACCACCAGACATCCCAAAGGTGATGAAGGTCACAGACCTGAAACGTTAACTCTGCTTCTCTCTCCACAGATGCTGCCAGACTGCTGACTATTTCCAGCACTTTTTGTTTTTATCCTAAAAGCCAATGAAGTACTTTTGAAGTGTTAGTCACTGTTGTAATGTAAAATGTAATGTAAAGCTGAAGGGCTCACTGGCTTCCCTCAATGCCCTATTACCGGAGTACAAAAGCAGGGAAGTTATGCTGAGCCTTTATAAAACTCTGGTTTGGCCACAACTTGAATCTTGCGTCCAGTTGTGGTCACCACACTTCAGGATGAATATGACGGTCCTTGAGAGGGCACAGAGGAGATTTACCAGAATGGTTTCAGGGATGAGGGATTTTAGCTACAAGGTTAGGTTGGAGTAGCTGGTGTTATAGAGTCATGGAGTCATTTAAGGCACAGAAGTGGGCCATTTGGCCAGCTCTCCACGGAGCTATCCAGTCAGTCCCGCAATCCAGTCAGTCCCACTCCCCAGCTCCAGCCCCGTAGCCCTGCAAGTCCTTCAAGTGGCCATCCAATTTCCTTTTGAAGTCATTGATTGTCTCTGCTTCCACCGCCCTTGTGGGCAGAGTGTTCCAGGTCATTATCACCTGCTGTGCAAAAATGTTCTTCCTCCTATTCTCCCTGCATCTCTTGCCCAAAACCTTCAATCTGTGTTCCCAAGTTCTACCATTAGTTAGTGGGAACAGTTTTACCTTGTTTAACTTCGCTAAGCCTGTCAATCTTGTACATTTCTATTCAATCTCCCCTCAATCTCCTTTATTCTCAGAAGATTCTCCTTGGTTGTTCTTTTTGAAGTAAAGCAGATTGAGGGGAGATTTAATAGAGGTGTATAAGATTATGACTGGTTTAGATAAGGTAGACAAAGAAAAACTGTTCCCATTAGCTGATGGTACAAGGACTAGGGGACACAGATGTAAGGTTTTGGGGAAGAGATACAGGGAAGATGTGAGGAAGTACTTTTTTTTTACACAGCGATTGGTAATGACTTGGAACTTGCTGCCTATGAGGGTAATGGAGGTAGAGATGATCAATGATTTCAAAAGGAAATTGGATGAGCACTTGAAGGAAATAAACTTTCAGGGTTATGGTGGGTAGAGCGGAGGAATGGGATTGATTGGATTTCTCTACAGAGAGCCGGCATAGACTCGATGAGCCAAGAGGCCTCCTTCTGTGCCGTAATGACTCTGTGACTCCAAAACCTCCCTCATTGGCCTGTTAATGAAGTAAAACCTTCCTCAGTGCCCTGTTATTTTTTTTTTAATTCCTTCTTGGAATGTGAGTGTCACTGGCAAGGCCAGCATTTATTGCCCATCCCTGGAGTAAAATCTCCTTCAGTTCCCTGTGACCGAGCACCTCTGTGCTTGCTGACCTACATTGGCTCTGGATTGAGCATTTCCTTGATTTTTAAAGTTCTCTTTGTTTTCAAATCCCTCCGTGGCCTCACCCCTCCCTATCTCCATCGTCTACTCCAGCCCCGCAAATCTGCGAGTCATCTGCACTCCTCTAATTATGGCCTCTTGTGAATTCCCGATTTTAATTGCTGCACCATTGATGGCCATGTCTTCAGCTGCCTGAGCCCTAAGCTCTGGAATACCCTCCCTAAACCTCTTCCCCTCTGTTTCTTGGTCTTTCTTTACTCCTATAAGACACTCCTTAAAACCTACCTCGTTGACCAAACCTTTGGCCATCCGCCCTAATATTGCCTTATGTGGCTTGGTGTCAAATTTGCTTTATAATGTTTCTGTGCAGAACCTTGGGACATTTTATAACGTTAAAGGCATTGTATAAATCTAAGTTGTTCTGTGTTTGGATCGTGCGGTGGGTGATACACGAGCTTTGTTCTGTGTTTAGATTGTGTGGTGGGTGATAGATGAGTTCTGTTCTGTGTGTGGATCTTGTGGTGGGTGATACACGAGCTTTCCTTAATGCCTGTTGTTACGACTGAGGCGGGAGATGTGCGCTGTTTTTCTCGTTCTACTTCTCCACAGGTCACAACATATATTTAAATTTTTTCCCAGTTACTGATACGGTCAATCATAGACTCCATGACAAAAATAAAATGCAGCAACCAGTTTTCTTTATTAAACAACAAAATTATCAGTTTGTTATAAAACAAGTCTGAACCAGTAATGAAACAAAGCATTAACACACAGATTGAAATATAAAAGTTTCCTTTTTACTGTAGCCCCTCACACACACAGACACATGCACACAAACACATCCATATACCGGTTAACCGAAAAATAGAGATTTACTGTTTCGAGCTCTATTACGAAAAAAAACAGACAAAAAGAATACTTTAGCCAAATACTGGTTAATTCTTGCAGAAAGAAGAGAAGATATGGAAAGATGTCAGATATCCTTTGTTTTGTCTTGGCATCCCAAATATGTGTAAATAGCTGTCACTGGGATCTTCCTAGAACAGTTCTTGTCAGGCGATGTTGAAGATCAGTTTGGGCAGGCTTTCCAGGAAAAATACAGCAACAGGGGTTTCAGGCAGTTTCTTACATTTGCTTCTCAGCGCTTCTTAAGGCGATAGCAAAGTTGGCAGGTTTTTTTTTTACAGAGATGGAACAAGCTGAGTTGGGGTTTGCTCCCTTGGCATGTTTTTTAACACTGTCCATATCACCAATTCACTGTCCAAAGCGAAACCAAAAACAATGTCACAAAAGTCAAGCCTCCTGACACCTATAAATCTTAACCTGTCACTTCTTTGTAAACATCTTTCCCCAAGTCAAAAAAAAAGCCCTGTTGGGTAATTATCTGAAGACGGGTGCCTTCCAGCAAGGGCTTGTTTTTAACACTCCTTGATTCTTTCAGTTGTTGTTTGTTTTCAAATCAAGCTCGGTCCAAAAGACCTTCCGAAGACCCCTTTTTTAAAAAAAAACCCACAAATTTCCAGCATTAGTGGAATCCTTTCCAGTTTTAAAACCCAAGTCCTGAAAAAAAAAAAGTAACAAAAAAATAAATGGAAGCACTTGTAACACTGTGTTCTCTCTCAGGACAGACTGCTGCTTCAGCCCTGATGATAAGCTGCTGGTAACGGGAACATCAGTGAAGAGAGGGCAGGAGAGCGGGAAGCTGCTGTTCTTTGACAGAGAGACTTTCCACAAACTGTATGAGATTGAGGTCACTGACGCAGTGAGTTATTTCATTCTTTCTCAATCATTAACATTTTGTGTGCACCAAAGGGAGCCCAAAGCACTCCATGACCCTTCAGTTTACTGTCCTCCTCCCCTGCATTTGTTTCTCTCCCATTCCCTGAATAGCGGCAAATGTAACACCCCATTCAAGAAAGGAGAGAGACAGAAAGCAAGAAACAAAAGGTCAGTCAGCCTCACATCTGTCGTTGGGAAAATGCTGGAATCCATTAGTAAGGAAGTTCTTTTCTTTTGGGCCTCCTTATCTCGAGAGACAATGGATACGCGCCTGGAGGTGGTCAGTGGTTTGTGAAGCAGCGCCTGGAGTGGCTATAAAGGCCAATTCTGGAGTGACAGGCTCTTCCACAGGTGCTGCAGAGAAATTTGTTTGTTGGGGCTGTTGCACAGTTGGCTCTCCCCTTGCGCCTCTGTCTTTTTTCCTGCCAACTACTAAGTCTCTTCGACTCGCCACAATTTAGCCCTGTCTTTATGGCTGCCCGCCAGCTCTGGCGAATGCTGGCAACTGACTCCCACGACTTGTGATCAATGTCACACGATTTCATGTCGCGTTTGCAGACGTCTTTATAAGTAAGGAAGTAGTAGCAGGATATTTAGAAAATTATTGTACAATCATGTGGAGTCATCATTGTTTTATGAAAGGGAAATCATGTTTGATAAACTTATTGGAGTTCTTTGAGGATGTAATGAGCAGGGTGGATAAAGGGGAGCCAGTAGAAGCAGTGCATTTGGATTTTCAAAAGGCATTCGTTAAAGTGCCACATAAAAGGTTACTGCAAGAGCTTGTTGTGTTGAGAGAGGTATATTAGCATGGAGAGAGTATTGGGCCATTTTCAGGTTGTCAAACTGTAACTAGTCTGGTGCCAAAGGGATCAATGCTGGGGCCTCAACTATTTACGATGACTTGGATGAAAGGACTGAGACTATTGCAGCTAAATATGTTGACAATACAAAGATAGGTGGGAAAGCAAGTTGTGAGGAGGACACAAGGAGTCTGAAGTAGGGTATAGATAGGTTAAGGGAGTAGGCAAAAAGTTGGCAGAGTATAATGTGGGAAAATGTGAGGTTATCCACTTTGATAGGAAGAATAGAAAAGTAAACTGTTACTTAAATGGAGAGAGACTACTGAATGCTGCAGTACAGAGGGATGTGGGTGTCCTTATACATGAAACACACAAAGTTAGCATGCAGGTACATCAAGTATTTAGGAAGGCAAATGGAATCTTCGCCTTAATTACAAGGGGGATGGAGTATAAAAGTAGGGAAGTTCTGCTGCAACTGTACAGGGTGTTTGTGAAACCACACCTGGAGTACTGTGTACAGTTTTGGTTTCCTTATTTAAGGAGGGATATACTTGTAAGATTTTGGTCTGGGAGTTATATTATCCAAGGTCACAAGCAGTGGTTTGAAGCACTTTATTGAAAAGCAACATTTCAGATGTGATACACAAGTTAAATAGACAGGAAAGATATATTACCTATAACAGATTAAACAGTTTACCGGTCCCAAATTGGGCGAAAGGAGGAATGAAGCGGAGTGGTATTATCAGTCTCTTCTGTTCTCGGTCATCTTGATCGAACAATGTGTTAGGCCGAAGCCCGCATGGATCTAGTCTGGAAAGCTCTGCTCTGTCCGAAATGAATTTTCGCTTGACTGCCTGTTTCTGTGCTTCATGTCTAGGGGTCTGGTGGTTATCTCAGACCAATCAAATCTTCCCATTCAAATATCCATTTGCTGAGGAACAGTTACACAAAGTAGACAGCCTCTTCTTGCCCCTGAGATCACCTTATTCCTTAGCTTTTGTAAGAACATTTCGTCCATTTAGTGGGCATAAGGATCTATCTTATCAGGCCTAGGGATGTCTACATGAAGGCCTGTGCCTGAAGGAGCTGTGTGACATCCTTCTTGAGAACAATGGACAATTGACTGATGGTGTGTCTATATTTTTTCCTGAACTTAGGACAAAGAGAGAAACTCTATTGCTAAGAAACCACAGCTTCAGCATTTCTTTTAAAACTATTATTTTTAGCATTTTCTATAATATTTTGAAAACTACTCTATTATAATTATATTAAAACTACCATTTTCTTATATACTTGCATTGTAGGCAGTTCAGGGAAGGTTCAGTCGGCTGATTCCTGGGATGAAGGGGCTGTTTTATGAGGAAAGGTTGAGCAGGTTGGGTCAATACGCATGGGAGTTTAGAGCTTGACAGGGTAGATTAAGCATTCATTTCCTCCACCAGTGGCACGCAGTGGCAGCAGTGTGTACCGTCTACAAGATGCAACTCACCAAGGCTCCATCAACAGCACCTTCCAAACCCGTGACCTCTACCAGCTCACCAGGGATTAATGAGGGATAGTCAGCATGCCTTTGTCAGGGGGAGATCGTGTCTAACTAACTTGACTGAATCTTTCGAGGAGGTGACTAGATGTGTAGATGAGGGTAAAGCAGTTGATATAGTCTACATGGACTTAAGTAAGGCTTTTGATGAGGTCCCGCGTGGGAGATTGGTTAAGGAGGCAAGAGCTCATGGGATCCAGGGCAGTTGGGCAAATTGGATTCAAAATTGGCTTAGAGGCAGGAGGCAGAGGGTAATGGTCAAGGGCTGTTTTTGCTAGTGGAAGCCTGTGACCAGTGGTGTACCGCAGGGATCGATGCTGGGACCCTTGCTGTTTGTAGTGTACATTAATGATTGAGACGTGAATATAGGAGGTATGATCAGTAAGTTCACAGATGACACGAAAATTGGTGATGTCGTAAATAGTGAGGAGGAAAGCCTTAGATTACAGGACGATACAGATGGACTGGAAAGATGGGTGGAGCAGTGGCAAATGGAATTTAATCCTGAGAAGTGTGAGGTGATGCATTTTGGGAGGACTAACAAGGCAAGGGAATATACAATGGATGGTCTCCCCTGACAAAGCCGTGCTGACTATCCCTGATTATAGTCATACAGTTATACAGCACGGAAAAAAGCTCTTCAGACCATCATGTCTATGCAGGCCATCAAGCACCTAACTATTCTAATCCCATTTTCCAGCACTTGGTCCATAGCCTTGTATGCTATGGCGTTTCAAGTGCTCATCTAAATATTTCTTAAATGTTGAGGGTTCCTGCCTCTACTACCCCTTCAGGCAGTGCGCTCCAAATTCCAACCACCCTCTAGGTGAAATTTTTTTTCCTCAAGTCTCCTCTAAACCTCCTGCCCCTCACCTTAAATCTATGCCCCCTGGTGACTGACCACTCCGCTAAGGGAAAAAGTTTCTTCTTATCTAACCTATCAATGCCCCTCATAATTTTGTATACCTCAATCAGGTCCCCACTCAGCCTTCGCTGCTCTAAGGAAAACAACCTTAGACTTTTCAGTCTCTCTTCATAGCTGACCAGCCCATCTATATCGTCCTGTAATCTAAGGCTTTCCTCCTCACTACTTACGATGCCACCAATTTTTGTGTCATCTGCAAACTTACTGATCATGCCTCCTATATTCACGTCAAAATCATTGATGTACACTACAAACAGCAAGGGTCCCAGCATCGATCCTTATGGTACACCACTGGTCACAGGCTTGTAATCGCTAAAACAGCCCTCGACCATTACCCTCTGCCTCCTGCCACATTAGACAATTTTGGATTCAGTTTGCCAAATTGCCCTGGATCCTATGGGCTCTTATCACCTTAACCAATCTCCCACGCAGGACCTTTTCAAAAGCCTTGCTGAAGTCCATTGCTGCTTTGCCCTCATCGACACATCTAGTCACCGCCTGGAAAAACTCAATCAAGTTAGTTAGACACTATCTTTCCCTGACAAAGCCATGCTGACTATCTGATTAATCCCTGCCTCTCCAAGTGGAGATTAATACTGTCCCTCAATTTTTTCCAATAGTTTCCCTACCACTGATGTTAGACTCACCGGCCTGTAATTACCTGGTTTATCCCTGCTACTCTTCTTGAATAATGGTACCACATTCGCTGTTCTCCAGTCCTCTGGTACCTCTCCTGTGGCCAGAGAGGATTTGAAAATTTGTATCCGAGCCTTTCAGTGCAGCAGCTTTTTCGGGAGCAGCGTGTGAGCGAGTGAGCAGCTGGGAAAGTCCGTTTGAAAGTAAATTTAATTTCCTTTTGTTTTTCGGCGGAGGCCAGGGGGCTGCTGGGTAAGTAAAACACTATATATTTGGGCGGTTTAAAATAACTTTCCTTTCAGTGCAGCAGCTTTTTCGGGAGCAGCGTGTGAGCGAGTGAGCAGCTGGGAAAGTCCGTTTGAAAGTAAATTTAATTTCCTTTTGTTTTTCGGCGGAGGCCAGGGGGCTGCTGGGTAAGTAAAACACTATATATTTGGGCGGTTTAAAATAACTTTCCTTTCAGTGCAGCAGCTTTTTCGGGAGCAGCGTGTGAGCGAGTGAGCAGCTGGGAAAGTCCGTTTGAAAGTAAATTTAATTTCCTTTTGTTTTTCGGCGGAGGCCAGGGGGCTGCTGGGTAAGTAAAACACTATATATTTGGGCGGTTTCTGAACCCGAGACACCACACTTGTAGTGTCTCCCACCCGCCCTCCTCCTCTAACCAAAAAAAAGGACTCGGTGGGGTGTTTATAAGGTAAGGCTTTTTCGATTTCTCTGGTTTTATTGTGATTGGTAAAAACTTTTCGTTCCTTTTTCATTTAACTAAGTTTAAACTTAAGATTAAAAATGGCAGGAGATCTCAGACCCGTATCATGCTCCTCTTGCTCAATGTGGGAGCTCAGGGACATGGCTGATGACCCTGACTCCTTCACGTGCAGGAAGTGTGTCCAGCTGCAGCTCTTGTTGGACCGCATGACGGCTCTCGAGCTGCGGATGGACTCACTTTGGAGCATGCGCGATGCTGAGGAGGTCGTGGATAGCACGTTTAGTGAATTGGTCACACCGCAGATTAGGATTGCTGAGGGAGAAAGGGAATGGGTGACCAAAAGGCAGAGAAAGAGCAGGAAGGCAGCGCAGGAGTCCCCTGCGGTCATCTCCCTCCAAAACAAGTATACCGTTTTGGATACTGTTGAGGGAGATGGCTCACCAGGGGAAGGCAGCAGTAGCCAGGTCCATGGCACCGTGGCTGGCTCTGCTGTTCCGAAGGGCGGGAAAAAGAGTGGAAGGGCTATAGTCGTAGGGGATTCGATTGTAAGGGGAGTAGATAGGCGGTTCTGTGGTCGAAAACGAGGCTCCCGAATGGTATGTTGCCTCCCAGGTGCACGGGTCAGGGACGTCTCAGATCGGCTGCAGAACATTCTAAAGGGGGAGGGTGAACAGCCAGTTGTCATTGTGCACATAGGCACTAATGATATAGGTAAAAAACGGGATGAGGTCCTACATGCAGAGTTTAGGGAGTTAGGAGCCAAGTTAAAAAGTAGGACCTCAAAGGTAGTAATCTCAGGATTACTACCAGTGCCACGTGATAGTCAGAGTAAAAATGAAAGAATAGTCAGGATGAATGCGTGGCTTGAGAGATGGTGCAGGAAGGAGGGGTTCAGATTTTTGGGACATTGGGACCGGTTCTGGGGGAGGTGGGACTATTACAAATTGGACGGTCTACACCTGGGCCGGACTGGAACCAATGTCCTTGGAGGTGCTTTTGCTAATGCTGTTGGGGAGGGTTTAAACTAATGTGGCAGGGGGATGGGAACCAATTGAGGTCAGTTGACAGTAAGGAGGTAGTAACAAAAGCCTGTAAGGAACTAGATAATGAAGTCAGTGTGACTAAGGGGAAGAGCAGGCAGGGAGCAGATGATGAATATAAAGGGACTGGTGGTCTGAGGTGCATTTGTTTTAATGCAAGAAGTGTAGTAGGTAAGGCAGATGAACTTAGGGCTTGGATTAGTACCTGGGAGTATGATGTTATTGCTATTACTGAGACTTATAGAACATAGAACATAGAACATAGAACATACAGCACAGAACAGGCCCTTCGGCCCACAATGTTGTGCCGATCCTTTGTCCTCTGTCAAGGACAATTTAATCTATACCCCATCATTCTCCTTTATCCATATACCTATCCAAAAGCCTTTTGAAAGTCCCTAAAGTTTCTGACTCAACAACTTCCCCGGGCAAGGCATTCCATGCCTCGACCACTCTCTGGGTAAAGAACCTTCCCCTGACATCCCCCTTATATCTCCCACCCTTCACCTTAAATTTATGACCCCTTGTAACGCTTTGCTCCACCCGGGGAAAAAGTTTCTGACTGTCTACCCTATCTATTCCCCTGATCATCTTATAAACCTCTATCATGTCACCCCTCATCCTTCTCCTTTCTAATGAGAAGAGGCCTAGAATGTTCAGCCTTTCCTCGTAAGACTTATTCTCCATTCCAGGCAACATCCTGGTAAATCTCCTCTGCACCCTCTCCAAGGCTTCCACATCCTTCCTAAAATGAGGCGACCAGAACTGCACACAGTACTCCAAATGAGGCCTTACCAAGGTCCTGTACAGCTGCATCATCACCTCACGGCTCTTAAATTCAATCCCTCTGCTAATGAACGCTAACACCCCATATGCCTTCTTCACAGCCCTATCCACTTGACTTGCAACTTTCAATGATCTATGCACATAGACCCCAAGGTCTCTCTGCTCCTCCACATGCCCAAGAACCCTACCGTTAACCCAGTATTTTGCATTCATGTTTGTCCTTCCAAAATGGACGACCTCACACTTTTCAGGGTTAAACTCCATCTGCCACTTTTCAGCCCAGCACTGCAACCTATCCAAGTCCCTTTGCAGACGACAATAGCCCTCCTCGGTATCCACAACTCCACCAACCTTTGTATCATCTGCAAATTTACTGACCCACCCTTCGACTTCCTCATCCAAGTCGTTAATAAAAATCACAAACAGGAGAGGACCCAGAACTGATCCCTGCGGCACGCCACTGGTAACTGGGCTCCAGGCTGAGTATTTACCATCTAAGACCACTCTCTGCCTTCTATCAGTTAGCCAATTCTTAATCCAACTGGCCACATTCCCCACTATCCCATGCCTCCTGACTTTCTCCATAAGTCTACCATGGGGGACCTTATCAAATGCCTTACTAAAATCCATGTACACCACATCCACTGGTTTACCCTCATCCACTTGCTTGGTCACCTGCTCAAAGAATTCAATCAGGCTTGTGAGGCAAGACCTACCCCTCACAAAACCGTGCTGACTGTCCCGAATCAAGCAGTGTCTTTCCAGATGCTCAGAAATCCTATCCCTCAGCACCTTTTCCATCAACTTGCCTACCACCGAAGTAAGACTAACTGGCCTGTAATTCCCAGGGTTGTTCCTATTCCCTTTCTTGAACAGGGGCACAACATTCGCCACCCTCCAATCACCTGGTACCACCCCCGTCAGCAGAGAAGATGAAAAGATCATTGCCAGCGGCTCTGCAATTTCATCCCTTGCTTCCCATAACATCCTTGGATATACCCCGTCAGGCCCGGGAGACTTGTCTATCTTCAAGTTATTCAAAAACCCCAACACATCTTCCCTCCTAACGAGCACTTCCTCGAGCTTACCAGTCTGCTTCCCACCGTCCTCTTCAGTAATACACCCCTTCTCATTTGTAAATACCGAAGAGAAGTACTCATTCAAAACCTCACTTATCTCTTCCGGCTCAACACACAGTCTCCCGCTATTGTCCTTGACCGGACCTACGGTCCCCCTAGTCATCCTCATATTTCTGACATACGCGTAAAAGGCCTTGGGGTTTTCTTTTATCCTACCCGCCAAGCATTTTTCATGCCCTCTCTTAGCTCTCCTAATCCCTTTCTTCAGATCCTTCCTGGCCATCTTGTATCCCTCCAGAGCTATGCCTGTGCCCTTTTTCCTCAACTTTATATACGCATCCTTCTTCTTCCTAACAAGACTCTCAACCTCTCTTGTCAACCACGGTTCCCTCACATGACCATCCCTTCCCTGTCTGACAGGGACATGCTTATCAATGGCCCCTACTATCTGCTCCTTGAAAAAGTTCCACATTTCGACCGTGCCCTTCCCTGCCAGCATATGCTCCCAACTTATGCTCCTCAGTTCCTGCCTGACAGCATCATATCTACCCTTCCCCCAATTGTAAACCTTGCCCTGTTGCACATACCTATCCCTCTCCATTACCACAGTGAATGCTACAGAATTGTGATCACTATCTCCAAAGTGCTCGCCCACCAACAGCTCTATCACTTGCCCTGGTTCATTACCTAGTACCAAATCCAATATTGCCTCCCCTCTGGTCGGGCAGTCTACATACTGAGTCAGAAAAGCTTCCTGGACATACTGCACAAACACTACCCCATCCAAACTATTCGATCTAAAGAGTTGCCAATCAATATTTGGGAAGTTGAAATCCCCCATAATTACTACCCTGTGACTTCTGCTCCTTTCCAAAATCTGTTTCCCAATCTGCTCTTCCACCTCCCTGCTGCTATTGGGGGGCCTATAGAAAACTCCCATCAAGGTGACTGCTCCTTTCCTGTTCCTGACCTCAACCCACAGTGCCTCAGTCGGCAGATCCTCCTCGAAAATTCTTTCAGCAGTTGTTACACTATTTCTAACTAACAATGCCACCCCCCCACCTCTTTTACCACCATTCCTAATCTTATGAAAACATCTATAACCAGGTACCTCCAAAAACCATTCCTCCCCCTCACCTATCCACGTTTCAGTGATGGCCACAACATCGTAGTCCCAAGTGCCCATCCACGCCTTCAATTCACTCACCTTATTCCTGATGCTTCTTGCGTTGAAGTATACGCACTTTAACCCTTCTCCGTGCCCATCTGTCCTCTGTGACAGTGCTACCTTCCCCAATACCTCACTACACTCTTTGTCTTTCTGAGTGGACCCACTGGTCCCTGGATTACAAGTCCGGTTCCCATCCCCCTCCCAAACTAGTTTAAACCCTCCCGAACAGTACTAGCAAACCTCCCTCCCAGGATATTGGTGCCCCTCTGGTTCAGATGCAGCCCGTCCTGTTTGAACAGGTCCCATCTTCCCCAGAATGCAGTCCAATTATCCAAGAACTGGAAGCCCTCCCTCCTACACCATTCCTGCAGCCACGTGTTCAGCTGTGCTCTCTCCCTATTCCTAGCCTCACTATCACGTGGCGCCGGCAACAAACCAGAGATAACAACTCTGTCCGTCCGAGCTTTCAGCTTCCAGCCTAACTCCCTAAACTCACTTCTAACATCTGTGCCACCCTTCCTTCCTACGTCGTTGGTGCCAATGTGCACCACGACCTCTGGCTGCTCCCCCTCCCCTTTAAGGATCCTGAAGACGCGATCACAAACATCACGGACCCTGGCACCAGGGAGGCAACAAACCATCCGTGCGTCTCGCCTGCGCCCACAGAACCGCCTGTCCGTACTCCTCACCATCGAGTCCCCGATGACTAGTGCTCTCCCATTCTCCCTCCTTCCCTTCTGAGCCACAGTGCAGGACCCCGTGCCAGAGGCCCGGTCACTGCAGCCTGCCCCCGATAGGCCGTCCCCCCCAACAGTATCTAAAACTGTATACTTGTTGTTGAGGGGAACGACCACAGGAGATCCCTGCACTGACCTCTTCCCACCTCTAACTGTTACCCAGCTGCCTTTGATTTGTGGAGTAACGACCTCCGTGTAGCTTCTATCTATCAACCCCTCAGCTTCCCGAATGATCCTCAGTTCATCCAGCTCCAGCTCCAATTCCCTAACACGGTCTGATAGGAGCTGGAGACGGATGCACTTCCAGCAGGTGAAGTCGGCAGGGCCACCGGAGGTTTCCCTCACCTCGAACATTCTGCAGGAGGAGCAATACACTACACTGGCTGCCATTTCTTTTATTCAATTACCCCTTAGTTAAGTACAACTATAGATATTAACAAAAACAGTAAATAGCTTACCTGCTCAGTCCTTTTTGGTTAGAGGAGGAGGGTAAAAAGGGTCTTATTATTAGGTTAGAGGAGGAGGATGGGTGGGAGACACTACATGTGTAGTAGCTCGGGTTTACTCAGCTCCGCACCTTTAAGGAAAATACCCACCCAGGAGTCCTCGCTGCCGACCAGCTTCCGGTTCCTCCGGCGCCAAAAGAAACTCAAAGACAAGGAAAACAGTAAGTAAAACAGTAAGTACTTACTTTTAAAACACAGCTCCTGATGCCTTCACTCACCCACCGAAGAGTCGCTACCTTCTCCTGCTGCTCCGCCGGGAAATGAAACTTGGTTGAGGGAAGGGCATGATTGGCAACTAAATATCCCAGGATATCGATGCTTCAGGCGGGATAGAGAGGGAGGTAAAAGGGGTGGAGGAGTTGCATTACTGGTCAAAGAGGATATCACAGCTGTGCTGAAGGAGGGCACTATGGAGGACTCGAGCAGTGAGGCAATATGGGCAGAACTCAGAAATAGGAAGGGTGCGGTAACAATGTTGGGGCTGTACTACAGGCCTCCCAACAGCGAGCGTGAGATAGAGGTACAAATATGTAAACAGATTATGGAAAGATGTAGGAGCAACAGGGTGGTGGTGATAGGAGATTTTAATTTTCCCAACATTGACTGGGATTCGCTTAGTGTTAGAGGTCCAGATGGAGCAGAATTTGTAAGGAGCATCCAGGAGGGTTTTCTAGAGCAGTATGTAAATAGTCCAACTCGGGAAGGGGCCATACTGGACCTGGTGTTGGGGAATGAGCCCGGCCAGGTTGTTGAAGTTTCAGTAGGGGACTACTTTGGGAATAGTGATCACAATTCCGTAAGCTTTAAAATACTCATGGACAAAGACGAGAGTGGTCCAAAAGGGAGAGTGCTAAATTGGGGGAAGGCCAACTACACCAAAATTCGGCAGGAGCTGGGAAATGTAGATTGGGAGCAGCTGTTTGAAGGTAAATCCACATGTGATATGTGGGAGGCTTTTAAAGAGAGGTTGATTAGCGTGCAGGAGAGACATGTTCCTGTGAAAATGAGGGATAGAAATGGCAAGATTAGGGAACCATGGATGACAGGTGAAATTGTGAGACTAGCTAAGAGGAAAAAGGAAGCATACATAAGGTCTAGGCGGCTGATGAAAGACGAAGCTTTGAAAGAATATCGGGAATGTAGGACCAATCTGAAACGAGGAATTAAGAGGGCTAAAAGGGGTCATGAAATATCTTTAGCAAACAGGGTTAAGGAAAATCCCAAAGCCTTTTATTCATATATAAAGGAGAAAGAGGGTAACTAGAGAAAGGATTGGCCCACTAAAGGACAAAGGAGGAATGTTATGCTTGGACTCAGAGAAAATGGGTGAGATTCTAAACGAGTACTTTGCATCGGTATTCACCGAGGAGAGGGACATGATGGATGTTGAGGTTAGGAACAGATGTTTGATTACTCTAGGTCAAGTCGGCATAAGGAGGGAGGAAGTGTTGGGTATTCTAAAGGGCATTAAGGTGGACAATTCCCCAGGTCCGGATGGGATCTATCCCAGGTTACTGAGGGAAGCGAGAGAGGAAATAGCTGGGGCCTTAACAGATATCTTTGCAGCATCCTTAAACACGGGTGAGGTCCCGGAGGACTGGAGAATTGCTAATGTTGTCCCCTTGTTTAAGAAGGGTAGCAGGGATAATCCAGGTAATTATAGACCGGTGAGCCTGACGTCAGTGGTAGGGAAGCTGCTGGAGAAGATACTGAGGGATAGGATCTATTCCCATTTGGAAGAAAATGGGCTCATCAGTGATAGGCAACATGGTTTTGTGCAGGGAAGGTCATGTCTTACCAACTTAATAGAATTCTTTGAGGAAGTGACAAAGTTGATTGATGAGGGAAGGGCTGTCGATGTCATATACATGGACTTCAGTAAGGCGTTTGATAAGGTTCCCCATGGCAGGCTGATGGAGAAAGTGAAGGCGCTTGGGGTCCAAGGTGTACTAGCTAGATGGATAAAGAACTGGCTGGGCAACAGGAGACAGAGAGTAGCAGTAGAAGGGAGTTTCTCAAAATGGAGACGTGTGACCAGTGGTGTTCCACAGGGATCCGTGCTGGGACCACTGTTGTTTGTGATATACATTAATGATTTGGAGGAAAGTATAGGTGGACTGATTAGCAAATTTGCAGACGACACTAAGATTGGTGGAGTAGCAGATAGTGAAGGGGACTGTCAGAGAATACAGCAGAATATAGTTAGATTGGAGAGTTGGGCAGAGAAATGGCAGATGGAGTTCAATCAGGGCAAATGCGAGGTGATGCATTTTGGAAGATCCAATTCAAGAGTGAACTATACAGTAAATGGAAAAGTCCTGGGGAAAATTGATGTCCAGAGAGATTTGGGTGTTCAGGTCCACTGTTCCCTGAAGGTGGCAACGCAGGTAAATAGAGTGGTCAAGAAGGCATACGGCATGCTTTCCTTCATCGGACGGGGCATTGAGTACAAGAGTTGGCAGGTCATGTTACAGTTGTATAGGACTTTGGTTCGGCCACATTTGGAATACTGCGTACAGTTCTGGTCGCCACATTATCAAAAGGATGTGGATGCTTTGGAGAGGGTGCAGAGGAGGTTCACCAGGATGTTGCCTGGTATGGAGGGCGCTAGCTATGAAGAGAGGTTGAGCAGATTAGGATTATTTTCATTAGAAAGACGGAGGTTGAGGGGGGACCTGATTGAGGTGTACAAAATCATGAGAGGTATAGACAGGGTGGATAGCAAGAGGCTTTTTCCCAGAGTGGGGGTTTCAATTACGAGAGGACACGAGTTCAAAGTGAAAGGGGAAAAGTTTAGGGGGGATATGCGTGGAAAGTTCTTTACGCAGAGGGTGGTGGGCACCTGGAACGCATTGCCAGCGGAGGTGGTAGATGCGGGCACGATGGAGTCTTTTAAGATGTATCTAGACAGATACATGAATGGGCAGGAAGAAAAGAGATACAGAACCTTAGAAAATAGGCGACATGTTTAGAGAGAGGATCTGGATCGGCGCAGGCTTGGAGGGCCGAAGGGCCTGTTCCTGTGCTGTAATTATCTTTGTTCTTTGTTCTTTGTTCTTTTGAGCCCTGCTATCTCCTCCCTTGCCTCACATAACAGCCTGGGATACATCACATCAGGGCGTGGGGATTTATCCACTCTCTAGCCCTCTAAAACAGCTAATACTTCCTCCCTTTCAATACTAATATGTTAGAGTATATCACAATCTCCCTCCCTGATCTCTACAGATACATCGTACAGAAGAGGTTTACCAGGATGTTGCCTGATCTGGAGGGCATTAGCTATGAGGAGAGGTTGGATAAACTCGGATTGTTTTCACTGGAATGACGGAGGTGGAGGGGCGACATGATAGAGGTTTACAAAGTTATGAGCGGCATGGACAGAGTGGATCGTCAGAAGCTTTTTCCCAGGGTGGAAGAGTCAGTTACTAGGGGACATAGGTTTAAGGTGAGAGGGGCAAAGTTTAGAGGGGATGTGCGAGGCAAGTTTTTTACACAGAGGGTGGTGAGTGCCTGGAACTTGCTGCCGGGGGAGGTGGTGGAAGCAGGTAAGATAATGACGTTTAAGAGGCATCTTGACAAATACATGAATAGGATCGGAATAGAGGGATACGGTCCCCGGAAGTGCTGAAGGTTTTAGTTTAGGCAGGCATCAAGATCGGTGCAGGCTTGGAGGGCCGAATGGCCTGTTCCTGTGTTGTACTGTTATTTGTTATTTGTATGCCCGAAATGCTCCCTCACTGACACTTCTACCACTTGTCCAGCTTCATTCCCTAGGATTTGGTCCAGGAATATCAACTTTAAATGCAGCCAGTCTTTCTAGTACCTCCCTTTGTAGCTCATCCTGTAGCTCAACACCCTCCTGTTTCATTACGACTTTTGCAGCATCACCTTCGTTGGCAGGGGAGTTATCACCAGTGTCCTGGCCAATATTATTCCTCAATCCACATTACAAAAACAGATTAGTTTAGTTTTTAGTTTTAGTTTAGAGATACAGCACTGAAACAGGCCCTTCGGCCCACCGAGTCTGTGCCGACCATCAACCACCCATTTATTCTAATCCTACACTAATTCCATATTCCTACCACATCCCCACCTGTCCCTATATTTCCCTACCACCTACCTATACTAGGGGCAATTTATAATGGCCAATTTACCTATCAACCTGCAAGTCTTTGGCATGTGGGAGGAACCCGGAGGAAACCCACGCAGACACAGGGAGAACTTGCAAACTCCACACAGGCAGTACCCAGAATTGAACCCTGGTCGCTGGAGCTGTGAGGCTGCGGTGCTAACCACTGCGCCGCCCATTATTTGATCATTATTACATTGTTGTTTGCGGGAGCTTGCTTTGCACAGATTGGCTGTCACATTTCCTATATATTACAACAGTGACTGCATTTCAATCGTACTTCTGGTCGTCCTGAAAAGCGCTATATAAATGCAAGTTTTTTTTCATTTTGTACATAGATGCAAAGTATTGATTTAGTAACTCAGCCATAAAAATATAGGAAATAGGAGCATGAGTGGACCATATGGCCCCTTGAGCCTGCTGCGCCATTTAATGTAATCATGGGTTGATCATCTACCTCCGCTCCCCTTTCCCGCCCACTCCCTTTTTGCCTTGATTCCCTAAGAGATCAAAAATCTCTGTCCCAGCCTTGAATATACTCACTGAGAGAGCATCCATGAGCCTCTGGAGTAGACAGTTCAAAGATTTACAATCCTGTGAGTAAAGAAATTTCTCCTCATCTCAGTCCTTGTTCTGAGGATGTGCCCCATGTTGTGGATTCCCCAGCTAGAAGAGACAACTTCTCAGTGTCTACCCTGTCAAGCCCCTTCAGTGAGATCATCTCTCATTCTTCTGAATTCCAGAGAGAGTATAGGCCCAATTTACTCAGCCCCTCATCCCAGAAACCAATCTAATGAATGTTTGCCACAAGGCAAGTATATCCTTCCTTAGATATGCTTGATTTGTATAGTACCTTGGTTAGACCTGGAGTAGTGTGTACAGTTTTGGTCACCTTATTGCCATAGGAGGAGTGCAACAAAGGATCACCAGACTTGTTCCTGGGATGAGATTGGGGAAACTGGGCCTTTATTCTCCAGAGTTTCGAAGAATGAGAGGTGATCTCATGGAAACCTACAAAATACTTAAAAGAATAGACAGGGTAGATGCAGCAAAGATGTTCCCCTGGTTGGGAGTCTAGAACCAGGGGCACAATTTCAAAATAAGGGGGACGCCACTTAGGACAGAGATGAGGAGAAATTTCTTTACTCGGAGGGTTGTGAATCTTTGGAATTCTCTACCCCAGAGGGCTGTGGAAGCTCAGTCATTGAGTATGTTTAAAGCAGAGATTGACAGGTTTTTTTTTTCGTTTTGGTGACTGCAGCTTGACTGTAGCGGAGGTGCGAGAGCGAGCTAACAGCTGGGAATTTCAGTGTAAGTTTAAAAGTTAATTCCCTTTTGTTTTCGGAGGACCAGGGGACTGCTGGGGAAGTAAAAACTATATATTTGGGTGGTTTATAATCTCTTTCTTTTAGTTTTGGTGACTGCAGCTTGACTGTAGCGGAGGTGCGAGAGCGAGCTAACAGCTGGGAAGTCAATTTCAGTGGAAGTTTAAAAGTTAATTCCCTTTTGTTTTCGGAGGACCAGGGGACTGCTGGGTAAGTAAAAACTATATATTTGGGTGGTGGCTGTACCCGAGACACTACACGTGTAGTGTCTCCCACCCACCCTCCTCCTCTAACCAAAAAAAAGGACTCTGTTGTGTTGATAAGGTAAGCTTTTTATTTAAGAAGTTCTGTCCGTTGGATTGCTAACCTAACAAGTTCTGACATTTTTTTTTTGGTTTTTCAGTAGATTTGTTGGGAATTTAGAACAGTGGGAATGGAAGTTAAGGCAGTTGTATGTTCCTCCTGCAGAATGTGGGAGGTAAGGGTCGCCAAGAGTGTCTCTGCTGACTGCATCTGCGGGAAGTGCACCCAACTCCAGCTCCTCGAGAACCGCGTTAGGGAGCTGGAGCTGGATGAACTTCGGATCATTCGGGAGGCGGAGGGGGTTATTGAGAGGAGTTATGGGAAGGTAGTCACACCTCAGGTAAAAGAAGTAGGTAGATGGGTTACCGTCAGAGGAAGGAGAGGGAACCAGCAGGCAGTGCAGGGATCCCCTGTGGCCGTTTCCCTCAACAACAGATATACTGTTTTGGATACTGTTGCGGGGGACAACTTACCAGGGGTAAGCAATGGGGTACAGGTATCTGGCACAGAGTCTGACCCTGTTGCTCAGAAGAGAAAGGGGAAGAGGAGCAGAGCATTAGTCATTGGGGACTCCATAGTTAGGGGAACAGATAGGAGGTTCTGTGGGAACGAGAGAGACTCACGGTTGGTATGTTGCCTCCCAGGTGCCAGGGTTCGTGATGTCTTGGATCGTGTTTTTGGGATCCTTAAGGGGGAGGGGGAGCAGCCCCAAGTCGTGGTCCACATAGGCACCAACGACATAGGTAGGAAGAGAGATGGGGATTTAAGACATAAATTCAGGGAGCTAGGGTGGAAGCTCAGAGCGACAACAAACAGAGTTGTTATCTCTGGGTTGTTGCCCGTGCCACGTGATAGCGAAGCAAGGAATAGGGAGAGAGAGGAGTTGAACACGTGGCTGCAGGGATGGTGCAGGAGGGAGGGTTTTGGTTTCCTGGATAACTGGGGCTCTTTCTGGGGTAGGTGGGACCTCTACAAACAGGATGGTCTTCACCTGAACCAGAGGGGTACCAATATCCTGGGGGGGAGATTTGCTAGTGCTCTTCGGGGGGGTTTAAACTAATTCAGCAGGGGGATGGGAACCTAAATTGTAGTTCCAGTGTACAGGATGTTGAGAGTAGTGAGGTCAGGGATAAGGTTACAAGGACGCAAGAGGGCACTGGCAAGCAAGAACCTGGTTTAAGGTGTGTCTACTTCAACGCCAGGAGCATCCGGAATAAGGTGGGTGAGCTTGCAGCATGGGTTGGTACCTGGGACCTCGATGTAGTGGCCATTTCGGAGACATGGGTAGAGCAGGGGCAGGAATGGATGTTGCAGGTTCCGGGATTTAGATGTTTCAGTAAGAACAGAGAAGATGGTAAAAGAGGGGGGCGGGTGGCATTGTTAATCAAGGAGAGTATTACAGCGACAGAAAGGACGTTTGAGGACTCGTCTACTGAGGTAGTATGGGCCGAGGTTAGAAACAGGAGAGGTGAGGTCACCCTGTTGGGAGTCTTTTATAGACCTCCAAATAGTTCCAGAGATGTAGAGGAAAGGATAGCGAAGATGATTCTCGACAGGGGCGAGAGTAACAGGGTAGTTGTTATAGGGGACTTTAACTTTCCAAATATCGACTGGAAATACTATAGTTCGAGTACTTTAGATGGGTCAGTTTTTGTCCAGTGTGTGCAGGAGGGTTTTCTGACACAGTATGTAGACAGGCCAACCAGGGGCGATGCCACATTGGATTTGGTACTGGGTAATGAACCCGGCCAGGTGTTAGATTTAGATTTAGGTGAGCCCTTTGGTGATAGTGATCACAATTCGGTTAGGTTTACCTTAGCGATGGGCAGGGACAGGTATATACCGCAGGGCAAGAATTATAGCTGGGGGAAAGGAAATTATGATGCGATTAGGCAAGATTTAGGATGCGTAGGATGGGGAAGGAAACTGCAGGGGATGGGAACAATCGAAATGTGGAGCTTATTCAAAGAGCAGCTACTGCATGTCCTTGATAAGTATGTACCTGTGAGGCAGGGAGGAAGTTGTCGAGCGAGGGAGCCGTGGTTTACTAAAGAAGTTGAAGCGCTTGTCAAGAGGAAGAAGAAGGCTTATGTTAGGATGAGATGTGAAGGCTCAGTTAGGGCGCTTGAGAGTTACAAGCTTGCCAGGAAGGATCTAAAGGGAGAGCTAAGAAGAGCAAGGAGAGGACACGAGAAGTCATTGGCGGATAGGATCAGGGAAAACCCTAAGGCTTTCTATAGGTATATCAGGAATAAAAGAATGACTAGAGTTAGATTAGGGCCAATCAAGGATAGTAGTGGGAAGTTGTGTGTGGAATCAGAGGAGGTAGGGGAAGTGTTAAATGAATATTTTGCGTCAGTATTTACAGTAGAGAAAGAAAATGTTGTCAAGGAGAATACTGAGATTCAGGCTACTAGGCTAGATGGGATTGAGGTTCACAAG
Organism: Heterodontus francisci; assembly: GCF_036365525.1. Taxonomy (NCBI): domain Eukaryota; kingdom Metazoa; phylum Chordata; class Chondrichthyes; order Heterodontiformes; family Heterodontidae; genus Heterodontus; species Heterodontus francisci. Next base: position 237,323 of record NC_090374.1, on the reverse strand, counting down.
GAGGAGGTGTTATCAATTTTGGAAAGTGTGAAAATAGATAAGTCCCCTGGGCCAGATGGGATTTATCCTAGGATTCTCTGGGAAGCTAGGGAGGAGATTGCAGAACCTTTGTCCTTGATCTTTATGTCGTCATTGTCGACAGGAATAGTGCCGGAAGACTGGAGGATAGCAAATGTTGTCCCCTTGTTCAAGAAGGGGAGTAGAGACAGCCCTGGTAATTATAGACCTGTGAGCCTTACTTCGGTTGTGGGTAAAATGTTGGAAAAGGTTATAAGAGACAGGATTTATAATCATCTTGAAAAGAATAAGTTCATTAGCGATAGTCAGCACGGTTTTGTGAAGGGTAGGTCGTGCCTCACAAACCTTATTGAGTTTTTCGAGAAGGTGACCAAACAGGTGGATGAGGGTAAAGCAGTGGATGTGGTGTATATGGATTTCAGTAAGGCGTTTGATAAGGTTCCCCACGGTAGGCTATTGCAGAAAATACGGAAGTATGGGGTTGAAGGTGATTTAGAGCTTTGGATCAGAAATTGGCTAGCTGAAAGAAGACAGAGGGTGGTGGTTGATGGCAAATGTTCATCCTGGAGTTTAGTTACTAGTGGTGTACCGCAAGGATCTGTTTTGGGGCCACTGCTGTTTGTCATTTTTATAAATGACCTGGAAGAGGGTGTAGAAGGGTGGGTTAGTAAATTTGCGGATGACACGAAGGTCGGTGGAGTTGTGGATAGTGCCGAAGGATGTTGTAGGGTACAGAGGGACATAGATAGGCTGCAGAGCTGGGCTGAGAGATGGCAAATGGAGTTTAATGCGGAAAAGTGCGAGGTGATTCACTTTGGAAGGAGTAACAGGAATGCAGAGTACTGGGCTAATGGGAAGATTCTTGGTAGTGTAGATGAGCAGAGAGATCTTGGTTTCCAGGTGCATAAATCCCTGAAGGTTGCTACCCAGGTTAATAGGGCTGTTAAGAAGGCATATGGTGTGTTAGCTTTTATTAGTAGGGGGATCGAGTTTCGGAGCCACTATGTCATGCTGCAGCTGTACAAAACTCTGTTGAGACCGCACCTGGAGTATTGCGTGCAGTTCTGGTCACCGCATTATAGGAAGGATGTGGAAGCTATGGAAAGGGTGCAGAGGAGATTTACTAGGATGTTGCCTGGTATGGAGGGAAGGTCTTACGAGGAAAGGCTGAGGGACTTGAGGTTGTTTTCGTTGGAGAGAAGGAGGAGGAGAGGTGACTTAATAGAGACATATATGATAATCAGAGGGTTAGATAGGGTGGATAGTGAGAGTCTTTTTCCTCGGATGGTGATGGCAAACACGAGGGGACATAGCTTTAAGTTGAGGGGTGATGGATATAGGACAGATGTGAGAGGTAGTTTCTTTACTCAGTGTAGTAGGGGCATGGAACGCCCTGCCTGCAACAGTAGTAGATTCGCCAACTTTAAGGGCATTTAAGTGGTCATTGGATAGACATATGGATGAAAATGGAATAGTGTAGGTCAGATGGTTTCACAGGTCGGCGCAACATCGAGGGACGAAGGGCCTGTACTGCGCTGTAATGTTCTAATTCTAATTCAAATGACATGGGGATATGAGGATAGTGTGGTAAAAAGGCATTGAAGTGGATGATCAGCCACGATCATGCTGAATGGTGGGGCAGGCTCGATGGGCTGAATGCCCCACTCCTGCTCCTGTGTTCCCATTAACATCTTTTGGCTTTAAAGTTTTGCCCTTTTGTTTTGTCAGACAATTTGAATACACAAAAGGTCAATCCTTTATCTTCCATGGCCATTTTGGACAATTGTTCACTGTTTAAAATGAAGCTTCATTTTTACAAACAAAGTCCGTTCTTCGTATCTCTTCAGAGTTATTCCATGAGTGCGTGACACCTTCCCCAAAAGGGAAAAAACTGAAATTCCTTGTATTTCATTTTTATGTTAGTATCTTTGGGTTTCAAAAGAGGGAAAAAAAAAAGTTAAACAGTTTAGGGTTACCCTATTTCACACATTCATCTCATTCACTCCACTGGTGAGCTTTACATCACTGGTGGGAAAGTTATTGGAAGGGATTCTGAGAGACAGGCTATATATGCATTTGGAAGGGCACGGTCTGACTCGGGATAGTCAGCATGGCTTTGTGCGTGGGAAATCATGTCTCATTAATTTGATTGAGTTTTTTGAGGAGATGACCAAGAGGATTGATGAGGGCAGGGCGGTGGATGTTGTCTACGTGGACTTTAGCAAGGCCTTTGACAAGGTTCCGCATGGTAAGCTGGTCCGGAAGGTTCGAACACATGGGATCCAGGGTGAGCTAGCCAATTGGATACAAAATTAGCTTGGTGATAGGAGGCAGAGGGTGGTAGTGGAGGGTTGTTTTTCAGATTGGAGGCCGGTGACCAGTGGTGTGCCGCAGGGATCGGTGCTGGGTCCTCTGTTGTTTGTCATATATATTAATGACTTGGATGTGAATGTAGGGGGCATGATTAGTAAGTTTGCAGATGACACCAAAATTGGTGGTATAGTGGAGAGTGAAGAAGGTTGTCTAAGGTTACAACAGGATATAGATCAACTGGGAAAGTGGGCAAGGGAGCGGCAAATGGAATTTAACGCAGACAAGTGCGAACTGATGCATTTTGGGAAGTTAAACCAGGGCAGGACATATACAGTGAAACAAAAACAAGAAATGCTGGATTCACTCAGCAGGTCTGGCAGCATCTGTGGAAAGAGAAGCAGAGTTAACGTTTCGGGTCAGTGACCCTTCTTCGGAGTTCCGAAGAAGGGTCACTGACCCGAAACGTTAACTCTGCTTCTCTTTCCACAGATGCTGCCAGACCTGCTGAGTGAATCCAGCATTTCTTGTTTTTGTTTCAGATTTCCAGCATCCGCAGTATTTTGCTTTTATTTTACATATGCAGTGAATGTCAGAGCCCTGGGGAGTGTTGTTGAGCAGAGAGACCTTGGGGTGCAAGTACATAGTTCCCTGAAAGTGGCAACACAGGTCGACAGGGTGGTGAAAAATGCGTATGGCATGCTTGCCTTCATCAACCGAGGCATTGAGTACAAGAGTTGTGACATCATGTTACAGGTGTACATAACGTTGGTTAGGCCGCATTTGGAGTACTGTGTGCAGTTCTGGTCGCTGCACTACAGGAAAGATGTGATTAAGCTAGAGAGGATTCAGAAAAGTTGCCTGGTTTGGAGGGCTTGAGTTATAAAGAGAGATTGGATCGGCTGGGTCTGTTTTCCCTAGAGCGAAGGAGGCCAAGAGGGGACATGAGAGAGGTATATAAAATTATGAGAGGCATAGATAGGGTAGATAGCCAGAGTCTGATTCCCATGGTAGGGGTGACTAAAACTAGAGTTTCTATGCTGCATGACTCTATGACACTCCTCCATCTTAAAACTGCTACAGCTGGCATTGCTTGTAACAGGTATTTGAGGTTCAAATTGACGTTTTTTTGATCATCGTTCCTTTGGAGAGGTACCATGAAAAAATTACTTTCTTTTGGTTATGTGTTGCCAAATGGGGTTGTCGATTCTCTCACCAGTTTATATTACTTGAGGAATGTTAATCTCTAGGACCATGTGATTCTTGGTGAAGCTTGTAATATGCAAATTTCTGTTACTACTTGTGCAAACCTGTTTGTACAAGCTTTAACCCTTTAACTACTGCTTTCACAATACATGGCATTAACCATTCAGGTTCTGTAACATTGATAGTTGTTTCTAGGGTGGTAGGGGGTGATATTTTCTTTTTTTAGCCCCAGTGAGGCGTCTGGGATTTCTTCTTGCCCCTGGTCCTTGCTGAGTTCTGCCTCTAAATAGTCGGGTTTTATTAGTTTTGGATTTGGAACCTAATTGTGTTGTTCTTCAGTGGGTCGATCAATGCTGATGTCACATTTAGTTTTCTTGTGATTTTCACAAGTGTACCCACTTTAGGTTATGTTACCTTCCCTTTTCCTTAAGAGATAGGTGTTTCCCTAATCTGCCCATGTCCCCGGGACACTGCTGCTTGCAAGTGGTTGTCCAGCTTCTACTGCACTCCCCTGTGGCACTTCGACTAGGTGAGGCTTTACTCTTGGCTTTCCTGTTTAGGAATGTTTCTCCCTATTTAAATGTTTAAAAAAGTTTTCAGCTAACCATATCTCGATTGCTTTTCTTTCAGCTTTTGAAGCGATTATCTTAGCTTCTTCAAATCTTTTTGGCCCTTTTAAATTCTTGTGGCTCTGTCACCCACTGTGGGATTTTTGGGACTTCCCCAGCCCTCTGCAGTTGTCCAGAGTTTTGATTTCTCCCCTCAGTTCCTCTCGTCTCCTTGGACTGCTCCGGGCTCTATGGGTATAATACTGTGCTTCCTGCCAAGTCATTGCCCAGCAATAGGCCTATCCTCTGAATGGGTAAGCTTGGAATGATTCTGACTGTCACTTCCTCAGTGGCCAACTTACTCTAAGTAAATTTTCATAAGGGAACATTTAAGCATTTACTAATACTTTGGTATTTGCTCTGCTCTCCGGTGCCATTTCTGTCAGTTCGGCTGCCACTAGGGTTTGAAAACAAGTGATATCCCTGAGATGGTCATTTCCTTGCCTGGTGCCTGGGATACAAAAGGAGTAATTTTTACTTTGTGCAAAAAGTTCTGATATGTGTTCTGCTCTTCAGCTCTATTAGAAAGTCGGTTTCCCACTTTCAAAGCTACAGACATGGGCTTGACTGCAGCGCCTCCTGCTGGTTTATTGGCCAACCAGCAATTGGCTTCGACATGCCCAGATTTGCCACATTGGAAACATGTCAGGTGGACCCCTACTGGATTATCCCCGGGTTCCTTCTTTTAAAAGTTGGAGACTGGTTGGGTTTTCCTTCCTTGCTGTCCTTTCCTCTCGAGTCTATTTCTGCTTTCTCTGCATCCCTGCTATCTCTCCCTAGTTTGTACGAGTAACTAGATCCAAATTTGATTGAGTTAGGGACGAGTGTATTTATTCAGTCGGCCATTTTAGTTGCTTCCCATACTCAGGTGACTCTTTGTTCTTTGTGGATTCTGATGCTACTTGGGATGCTATTTTTAAAGTCATCCAGCAATGTCACTTTGAGTTTTCATGAGGGTCCCAGTTGCGAGATCATATCCAGTGATCAAAAACCATATGATGTAAGTCTAGGGGAGGCTCGGTGTAAGATAGATTTCATTAGCCCTTTTTGGCTTTGAAGATTTGTCCTTTGTCTTTGTCAGACTGTTTGAATACACAAAAGGCTAATCCCCTTTTCCTTCAGTGGCAATTTTGGACCATTGTTCACTTTTTAAAATAAAGTTTCATTTTGTTTTAAAGACAAAGTCCGTTTTTCATAACTCTTCAGAGTTAGTCCACGATAGTTGTATCATCGCACTTCAGGTGAGCATGACACACCTGTCTGCCCATTCTGCTAGCCAATCGATGTCCTATTGCAGGCGGTTCACATCCTCACTGTTTGCCACACCTCCAAGTTTGGTCTCCTTGGCAAATTTTGAAATTTTGCTCTACATTCCAAGATCCAAGTCATTTATATAGAACAAACAAAGAACTAAGATAATTACAGCACAGGAACAGGTCCTTCGGCCCTCCAAGCCTGCGCCGATCCAGATCCTCTACCTAAACATGACGCCTATTTTCTAAGGGTCTGTATCTCTTTACTTCCTGCCCATTCATGTATCTGTCTAGATACATCTTAAAAGACGCTTTCATGCCCGCGTCTACCACCTCCGCTGGCAACGCGTTCCAGGCACCCACCACCCTCTGCGTAAAGAACTTTCCATGCATATCCCCCCTAAACTTTTCCCCTTTCACTTTGAACTTGTGACCCCTTGTAATTGAATCCCCCACTCTGGGGAAAAAGCCTCTTGCTATCCAACCTGTCTATACCTCTCATGATTTTGTACACCTCAATCAGGTCCCCCCTCAACCTCCGTCTTTCTAATGAAAATAATCCTAATCTACTTAACCTCTCTTCATAGCTAGCGCCCTCCATACCAGGCAACATCCTGGTGAACCTCCTCTGCACCCTCTCCAAAGCATCCACATCCTTTTGGTAATGTGGCGACCAGAACTGCACGTAGTATTCCAAATGTGGCCGAACCAAAGTCCTATACAACTGTAACATGACCTGCCAACTCTTGTACTCAATACCCCATCCGATGAAGGAAAGCATGCCGTATGCCTTCTTGACCACTCTATTGACCTGCGTTACCACCTTCAGGGAACAATGGACCTGAACACCCAAATTTCTCTGTACATCAATTTTCCCCAGGACTTTTCCATTTACTGTATAGTTCACTCTTGAATTGGATCTTCCAAAATGCATCACCTCGCATTTGCCCTGATTGAACTCCATCTGCCATTTCTCTGCCCAACTCTCCAATCTATCTATATTCTGCTGTATTCTGACAGTCCCCTTCACTTTCTGCTACTCCACCAATCTTAGTGTCGTCTGCAAACTTGCTAATCAGACCACCTATACTTTCCTCCAAATCATTTATGTATATCACAAACAACAGCGGTCCCAGCACGGATCGAACACCACTGGTCACACGTCTCCATTTTGAGAAACTCCCTTCCACTGCTACTCTCTGTCTCCTGTTGCCCAGCCAGTTCTTTATCCATCTAGCTAGTACACCTTGGACCCCATGCGCCTTCACTTTCTCCATCAGCCTACCATGGGGAACCTGATCAAACGCCTTACTGAAGTCCATGTATATGACATCTACAGCCCTTCCCTCATCAATCAACTTTGTCACTTCCTCAAAGAATTCTATTAAGTTGGTAAGACATGACCTTCCCTGCACAAAATCATGTTGCCCATCATTGATAAGCCCATTTTCTTCCAAATGGGAATAGATCCTATCCCTCAGTAACTTCTCCAGCAGCTTCCCTACCACTGACGTCAGGCTCACCGGTCTATAATTACTTGGATTATCCCTGCTACCCTTCTTAAACAAGGGGACAACATTAGCAATTCTCCAGTCCTCCGGGACCTCACCTGTGTTTAAGGATGCTGCAAAGATATCTGTTAAGGCCCCAGCTATTTCCCCTCTCGCTTCCCACAGTAACCTGGGATAGATCCCATCCGGACCTGGGGACTTGTCCACCTTAATGCCTTTTAGAATACCCAACACTTCCTCCCTCCTTATGCCGACTTGACCTAGAGTAATCAAACATCTGTCCCTAACCTCAACATCCGTCATGTCCCTCTCCTCGGTGAATACCGATGCAAAGTACTCGTTTAGAATCTCACCCATTTTCTCTGACTCCACGCATAACTTTCCTCCTTTGTCCTTGAGTGGGCCAATCCTTTCTCTAGTTAATCACTTGCTCCTTATATATGAATAAAAGGCTTTGGGATTTTCCTTAACCCTGTTTGCTAAAGATATTTCATGACCCCTTTTAGCCCTCTTAATTCCTCGTTTCAGATTGGTCCTACATTCCCGATATTCTTTCAAAGCTTTGTCTTTCTTCAGCCGCCTAGACCTTCTGTATGCTTCTTTTTTCCTCTTAGCTAGTCTCACAATTTCACCTGTCATCCATGGTTCCCTAATCTTGCCATTTCTACCCCTCATTTTCACAGGAACATGTCTCTCCTGCACGCTAATCAACCTCTCTTTAAAAGCCTCCCACATATCAAAAGTGGATTTACCTTCAAACAGCTGCTCCCAATCTACGTTCCCCAGCTCCTGCCGAATTTTGGTATAGATTAGATTTTAGATTAGAGATACAGCACTGAAACAGGCCCTTCGGCCCACCGAGTCTGTGCCGAACATCAACCACCCATTTATACTAATCCTACACTAATCCCATATTCCTACCAAACATCCCCACCTGTCCCTATATTTCCCTACCACCTACCTACACTAGTGACAATTTATAATGGCCAATTTACCTATCAACCTGCAAGTCTTTTGGCTTGTGGGAGGAAACCGGAGCACCCGGAGAAAACCCACGCAGACACAGGGAGAACTTGCAAACTCCACACAGGCAGTACCCGGAATCGAACCCGGGTCCCTGGAGCTGTGAGGCTGCGGTGCTAACCACTGCGCCATTGTGCCGCCCTATAGTTGGCCTTCCCCCAATTTAGCACTCTTCCTTTCGGACCACTCTCGTCTTTGTCCATGAGTATTCTAAAACTTACGGAATTGTGATCACTATTCCCAAAGTAGTCCCCTACTGAAACTGCAACCACCTGGCCGGGCTCATTCCCCAACACCAGGTCCAGTATGGCCCCTTCCCGAGTTGGACTATTTACATACTGCTCTAGAAAACCCTCCTGGATGCTCCTTATAAATTCTGCTCCATCTAGACCTCTAACACTAAGTGAATCCCAGTCAATGTTGGGAAAATTAAAATCTCCTATCACCACCACCCTGTTGCTCCTACATCTTTCCATAATCTGTTTACATATTTGTACCTCTATCTCACGCTCGCTGTTGGGAGGCCTGTAGTACAGCCCCAACATTGTTACCGCACCCTTCCTATTTCTGAGTTCTGCCCATATTGCCTCACTGCTCGAGTCCTCCATCGTGCCTTCCTTCAGCACAGCTGTGATATCCTCTTTGACCAGTAATGCAACTCCTCCACCCCTTTTACCTCCCTCTCTATCCTGCCGGAAGCATCGATATCCTGGGATATTTAGTTGCCAATCATGCCCTTCCCTCAACCAAGTCTCAGTAATAGCAATAACATCATACTCCCAGGTACTAATCCAAGCCCTAAGTTCATCTGCCTTACCTACTACACTTCTTGCATTAAAACAAATGCACCTCAGACTACCAGTCCCTCTGCGTTCATCATCTGCTCCCTGCCTACTCTTCCCCTTAGTCACGCTGACTTCATTATCTAGTTCCTTACAGGCCTTCGTTACTACCTCCTTACTGTCCACTGACCTCCTCATTTGGTTCCCATCCCCCTACCACATTAGTTTAAACCCTCCCCAACAGCGTTAGCAAAAGCACCCCCAAGGACATTGGTTCCAGTCCGGCCCAGGTGTAGACCATCCAATTTGTAATAGTCCCACCTCCCCCAGAACCGGTCCCAATGTCCCAAAAATCTGAACCCCTCCTTCCTGCACCATCTCTCAAGCCACGCATTCATCCTGACTATTCTTTCATTTCTACTCGGACTATCACGTGGCACTGGTAGCAATCCTGAGATTACTACCTCTGAGGTCCTACTTTTTAACTTGGCTCCCAACTCCCTAAATTCTGCTTGTAGGACCTCATCCCGTTTTTTACCTACATCATTGGTGCCTATGTGCACAATGACAACTGGCTGTTCACCCTCCCCCTTCAGAATGTGCTGCAGCCGATCTGAGACATCCCTGACCCGTGCACCTGGGAGGCAACATACCATTTGGGAGTCTCGTTTTCGACCACAGAACCGCCGAACTACTCCCCTTACAATCGAATCCCCTATGACTATAGCCCTTCCACTCTTTTTCCCGCCCTTCTGAACAGCAGAGCCAGCCACGGTGCCATGAACCTGGCTACTGCTGCCTTCCCCTGGTGAGCCATCTCCCTCAACAGTATCCAAAATGGTATACTTGTTGTGGAGGGAGATGACCGCAGGGGACTCCTGCGCTGCCTTCCTGCTCTTTCTCTGCCTTTTGGTCACCCATTCCCTTTCTCCCTCAGCAATCCTAATCTGCGGTGTGACCAATTCGCTAAACATGCTATCCATGACCTCCTCAGCATCGCGGATGCTCCAAAGTGAGTCCATCCGCAGCTCCAGAGCCGTAATGCGGTCTAACAAGAGCTGCAGCTGGACACACTTCCTGCACGTGAAGGAGTCAGGGACATCAGAAACGGCCCAACTGACCTTCTCAGCTGATCACTCGCTCGCACTCTCTGCTCCCGAATAAGCTGCTGCAATGAATGAATATATAGCATAAAAAGCAGTGGTCCCACCACTGAGCTTGGGGAACACCACTGTCTACCATCCTCCAGTCTGAGAAACAACCAATTACTACTATTTTCTGTCCTTGAACCAATTCTTTATCCAATTGGACACTGACCCTCCTATACCATGAGCCTCAATTTTGTTAACCAGGCTTTTCTGTGGTACCTTACCAAACATATTCCTAAAATCCACATAAACAACATCCACTGCATTCCCTTTATCAACCTTCTGTCAAAAAATTCAATTAGAAATTTTACAAATCCATGCTGGCTATCCTTAATTAATTCAAACATCTCCAAGTTTGTGTTGATTTTTTTCCCCCTAATTTTTGTTTCAAAAACCTTACTCACCATTGATGTTAAACTAACTGGCCTGTTGTTGCTGAGACTGTCCTTGCACCCATTCTTAAATAAGGGTGTCACATTTGCCAATCTTCAATCCTCTGTCACCTCCCTCTTATCCACGGAAAATTGGAAGATGGTGCCAAGCCCTTGCGCTGTATCCATCACCACTTCCTTTAGCAACCTGGCATACAAGCCATCGGACAGGTGACTTATCTATCCTAAGCATAGCCAGCTTTTTTAGTTCCTTACCCTCTCAATTTAAATCCTTTAAGGCACAAAAGGAGGCTGTTCAGCTCATTGAGTCCATGCCGGCTCTCCACAGAGCAGTCTAGTCAGTCCCACTTCCCCACTCGATCCTTGTAGCCCCGCAAGTTTATTTCCTTCAAGTGCCCACTCAGTTGCCTTTTGAAATCATTGATTGTCACCGTTTCCACCACCCTTGTGGGCAGTGGGTTTCTAGTCATTACCACTTGCTGTGTAAAAAGGTTCTTCATATTCCCCCTGCGTCTAATGCCGAATACCATCAGTTAATGAGAGCAGTTTTTCCTTGTCTAACTTATCTAAGCCTGTCATAATCTTGTACATCTTTATCAGATCTTGCCCTCCATCTCCTTTGCTCCAGGGGGAACAGCTCCAACTTTTCCAAAAAAAGACAGTAAGAGGAATAAAAAAAAAAGTGATAGGCAGAGAAATCAAGGGCCAGAATCAAACAGGGCCACAGCGAAAAATAGTGGGAAGGGGCCAAGTAATGTTAAAAAGACAAATCTTAAGGCTTTGTGCCTTAACACGCAGAGCGTTCGCAATAAAGTGGATGAATTAATCGTGCAAATAGATGTAACCTGGTATGATATAGTCGGGATTACGGAGACATGGCTGTAAGGTGACCAGGGATGGGAAATGAACATCCAGGGGTATTCAGTATTTAGGAAGGACAGACAAAAAGCAAAAGGCGGTGCAGTTGCATTGCTGGTTAAAGAGGAAATTAATGCAATAGTGAGGAAAGATATTAGCTCCGACAAGGTGGAATGTGTATGGGTAGAGCTGAGAAACACTAGGGGGCAAAGAACGTTAGTGGGGGTTGTATATAGACCCCCAGTCTGTCGTCGTGATTTTGGGAATGGCATTAAACAGGAAATTAGAGACACATGCGATAAAGGAACATATGTAATTATGGGTGACTTTAACCTGCATATAGATTGGGCAAATCAAATTAGTCACAATACCGTCGAGGAGGGATTCTTGGAGTGTATACGGGATGGTTTTCTGGACCAATACGTTGAGGAACCAACTTGAGAACAGGGCATCTTAGACTGGGTATTGTGTAATGAGAGAGGAATAATTGACAATCTAGTTGTGCGAGACCCCTTGGGGACGAGTGACCATAATATGACAGAATTCTTCATCAAGATGGAGAGTGACATAGTTGATTCTGAGACTCGGGTCCTGAATCTTAATAAAGGAAACTACGAAAGTATGAGGCACGAGTTGGCTATGATGGATTGAGAAACGTTACTTAAAGGGACGACGGTGGAAAGGCAATGGCAAACATTCAAAGAGCGCATGGATGAACTGCAACAATAGTTTATTCCTGTCTGGCGCAAAAGTGAAACAGGAAAGGTAGCCAAACCGTGGCTTACAAGGGAAATTAGAGATAGCATTAGATCCAAGGAAGAGGCATATAAATTCGCCAGAACAAGCCACAGACCTGAGGATTGTGAGCAGTTTAGAATTCAGCAAAGGAGAACCAACGGTGATTTGGACAAGTTGAGTGAGTGGGCAAATGCATGACAGAAGCAGTATAATGCAGATAAATGTGAGGTTATCCACTTTGGTAGCAAAAACAGGAAGACAGATTATTATCTGAATGGTTATAAACTGAGAGAGGGGAATGTGCAACGAGACCTGGGTATTCTCATACACCAGTCGCTGAAGGTAAGCATGCAGGTGCAACTGGCAGTAAAAAAGGCAAATGGTATGTTGGCCTTCATAGCGAGAGGATTCGAGTACAGGAACAGGGATGCCTTGCTGAAATTATACAGGACGTTGGTGAGGCCACACCTGGAATATTGTGTGCAGTTTTGGTCTCCTTGTGTGAGGAATGATGTTCTTGCTCTAGAGGGAATGCAGAGAAGGTTTACCAGACTGATTCCTGGGATGGTGGAACTGACGTATGAGGAGAGCTTGAGTCGGTTAGGATTATATTCACTGGAGTTCAGAAGAGTGAGGGGAGATCTCATAGAAACCTATAAAATTCTAACAGGGCTTGACAGGGTAGATGCAGGAAGGATGTTCCCGATGGTGGGCGAGTCCAGAACCAGGGGTCATAGTCTAAGGATATGGGGTAAACCTTTCAGGCCTGAGATGAGGAGAAATTTCTTCAGCCAGATAGTAGTGAGTCTGTGGAATTCGCTACCACAGAAAGCAGTTGAGGCCAAAACATTATGTTTTCAAGGAGTTCGATGTAGCTCTTGGGTCTAAAGGGATCAAAGGGTATGGGGCGAAAGCGGGAACAGGTTACTGAGTTGGATGATCAGCCGTGATCATAATGAATGGCAGAGCAGGCTCGAAAGGCCTACTCCTGCTCCTATTTTCTATGTTTCTATGTTTCAATGTTTCCAACCTAACCTTGTAACTAACTCCCTGGAACCATTCTGGTAAATCTCCTCTGCACCCTCTCAAAGACCCTCATTTTTTCTAAAATGTGGTGACCAGAAATGCACGCAACACTCTAGCTGGGGCCTAACCAGAGCCTTACCAAGCCACAGATGCTGAGTTTGTTTTTCAATGGAACATAATTTTGCTGAATATTTTGAATCATCCTTTAAATGTTTCTTACTGTTTGTTTATTTCCATATCTTTTGGTCTCTTTACCCAATCAACTTTAGCAGCTCTCCCCTCATAACTATGTAATTAGCTGTGTTTAAGTTTAAGATTCTTAAGACTCAAGTATGTCATTCTGAAATTTAATGCCTCCTTGCATCACTCTCTAATTTGGGCCTTAATCAGCCCCTCCCCTCTTCTTGCTACCTTTTTACTATTTATTTGCCTGGAAGACTTTTGGGTTCCCTTTTATATTAGCTGTCGTTCTCTTATACTGTTGCTTTGTCCCTCCTTTCTCATTTTCCTTCTGAACTTTCAATCTGGCTCTCACTTGTATCATCAGTCTGACAAGTGTAATGCGCCCCCTTATTCTGTTTCATCTTACTCTCTCTCATCCAGGGCGCTCTGGCTTTGCTTCCCTTGCCTTTCACCCTTGTTGGAAGGTGCCACGGCTGTACCTGGAATATATCCTCAAAGATCCCCCATTGTTGTGTTCGTTTTTCCTGCAAATTATTGGATGTGATACACATTGTAAGAGCGGAAGTATGTCAGGGTTTGGCATCTTTGAAATTAGACAAATCACCAGGTCCAAATGGAATATATCCCAGATTGTTAAAAGAAGCAAGGGAGGAAATTGCAGAGGCACTGTCCATCATATTGCAATCCTCCCTGGCAACAGGAGCGGTTCCTGAGGATTGGAGGACTGCCAAATGTTGTACCATTCTTTAGAAAGAGAGGAAGGGATAATCTGAGTAAATATAGCTTAACTTCGGTTGTGGGCAAATTATTGGAATTAGTTCTGAGAGACAGTACAAACCTTCATTTTGAAAAGCATAGATTAATCAAGGAAGGTCAGCATGGATTTGTTAAAAGGTTATGTCTGACTAACTTGATTGAATTTTTTGAGGAGGTGACGAGTAGGGTTGATGAGGGCAGGGTAGTTGATGTGGCCTGCATGGATTGCAGCAAGGTTTTTGACAACATCTCACATGGCAGGCTGGTCATAAAGTAAACGTCCTTGGAATCAAAGGGACAGTGGCAAGAAGCAAAGGGAAATGGTTGACAGGCGTTTTTGTGACTATAAGGCTGTTATCAATGGGGGTCTGCAGGCCTTAGAACTTGATCTTTGCTTTTTGTAGTTTATATTACTGATTTAAACTCAAATGTAGGGGGCATGATAATGAAGTTTGCAGATGATACAAAAATTGGTCGTATGGTTGACAGTGAGGAGGAAAGTTTTAGATTGGAGGAAGATATAGATTGACAGATGTCTAAATACAACTGACATAAGGGGATATGAAGATAGTGTGGGAAAAAGGCACTAAAGTGGATGATAAGCCATGATCGTATTGAATGGCAGGGCAGGCTCGATGGGCTGAATGGACTATTCCTGTTCCTATGTTCCTAAGTCTGGTTCGTTGGGCAGAAAAGTGTAAAATGGCATTCAATCCGGAGAAGTGGGAGGAATGCATTTTGGGAGATGCAACAAGGCAAGGGGATAGATAATAAATGGGAGGATACGGAGTTGTGTGGAGGAACAGAGGGACCTTGAATGTTTGTCCACAGATTCTTAAAAATAGCAGGGCAGGTTGATAATGTGGTTAAGAAGGCATATGACAAGCTTTCCTTTATTAGCTGAGACATAGAATATAAGAACAGGGATGTTATGTATACAACACCACAGCTTGAGTACTGTGTACAGTTCTGGTCACATAGGAAAGATGTTTTTACTAGACGAAGACCTGGAATGGGTGGGCTGTCTTATGAGGAAAGATTGAACAGGCTAGGCTTGTATCTGCTGGAATTTAGAAGAGTAAGAGGCGACTTGATTGAAACATATAAGATCCTGAGGGGTCTTGACAGGGTGGATGTGGAAAGGATGTTTCCCCTTGTGGGAGAATCTCCAACTAGGGGTCACTGTTTAAAAATAAGGGGTCGCCCATTTAAGACAGATGAGGAGAAATTTTTTCTCTGAGGGTTGTGAGTCTTTGGAATTCTCTTCCTCAAAAGGCAGTGGAAGCAGAATCACAGAATAATACAGTGCAGAAGAGGCCCTTCGGCCCATCGAGTCTGCACCGATGCATTAAAACACCTGACCTATCTACCTAATCCTATTTGTCAGCACTTGGCCCATAGCCGTCAATGTTATGACGTGCCAAGTGCTCATCCAGGTACTTTTTAAAGGATGTGAGGCAACCTGCCTCTACCACCCTCCCAGGCAGGGCAATCCAGACCGTCACCACCCTCTGGGTAAAAAAGTTCTACCTCAAATCCCCCTTGAACCTCCCACCCCTCACCTTAAATTTGTGACCCCTCGTAACTGACCCTTCAACTAAGGGGAACAGCTGCTCCCTATCCACCCTGTCCATGCCCCTCATAATCTTGTACACCTCAATCAGGTCACCCCTCAGTCTTCTCTGCTCCAGTGAAAACAACCCAAGCCTATCCAACCTCTCTTCATAGATTAAATGTTCCATCCCAGGCAACATCCTGGTGAATCGCCTCTGCACCCCCTCCAATGCAATCACATCCTTCCTAGAATGTGGCGACCAGAATTGCACACAGTACTCCAGCTGTGGCCTTAAAGTGCTGTCAAACTCCAACATGACCTCCCTGCTTTTGTAATCTATGCCTCGATTGATAAAGGCAAGTGTCCCATATGCCTTTTTCACCACCCCATTAACCTGTCCTTCTGCCTTCAGAGATCTATGGACAAACACGCCAAGGTCCCTTTGTTCCTGGGAACTTCCCAGTGTCAGGCCATTCATTGAATACTTCCATGTCACATTACTCCTTCCAAAATGTGTCACCTCACACTTTTCAGCATTAAATTCCATCTTCCACTTTTCTGCCCATTTGACCATCCTGTCAATATCTTGCTGTAACCCAAGACACTCCACCTCACTGTTAACCACTCGGCCAATCTTTGTGTCATCCGCGAACTTACTGATCCTATCCCCCACATAGTCATCTATGTCGTTTATATAAATGAAAACAATAGGGGACCCAGCACAGGTCCCTGTGGTACGCCACTGGACACTGGCTTCCAGTCACTAAAACAGCCGTCTGTCATCACTCTGTCTCCTACAGCTGAGCCAATTTTGAATCCACCTTATCAAGTTACCTTGTATCCCATGTGCATTTGCTTTCTTGATAAGTCTCCCATGTGGGACCTTGTCAAAGGCTTTGCTGAAATCAATGTAAACTACATCAACTGCACTACCCTCATCTACACACCTGGTCATATGCTCAAAAAATTCAATCAAATTTGTTAGGCATGACCTCCCTCTGACAAAGCCATGCTGACTATTCCTAATCACATTTTGCCTCTCCAAGTGGAGATAGATTCTCCCCTTCAGAATTTTCTCCAATAGTTTCCCTACCACTGACGTGAGACTCACTGGTCTATAGTTCCCTGGCTTATCTCTACAACCTTTCTTAAATAGTGGGACCACATTAGCTGTTCTCCAGTCCTCTGGCACCTTCCCCGTGGCCAGAGAGGAATTAAAAATTAGGGTCAGAGCCCCTGCAATCTCCACCCTCACCTCCCACAGCATACTGGGACACAAATCGTCCGGACGTGGAGATTTGTCCACTTTTAAGCCTTCCAAAACCTCCAATACCTTGTCACTCCCCATGACAATTTTCTCAAGAACCTCACAGTCTCTCTCTCTAGGTTCCATATCTACATCCTCATTCTCTTGGGTGAAGACAGATGTGAAGTATTCGTTCAACACCCTACCAATGTCCTCTGGCTCCACCCACAAATTTCCCCCTTGGTCCCTAATGGGTCCTACTCTTTCCCTGGTTATCCTCTTCCCATGGATATACTTATAGAATATCTTGGGATTTTCCCTACTTTTACCGGCCAGAGCTTTCTCATATCCCCTCTTTGCTTTCCTAATTGCTTTCTTAAGCTCCATCCTACACTTTCTGTACTCCACTAATGCTCCCGTTGATTTGCTCTCCTTGTATTTGCTAAAAGCCTCTCTTTTCCTTCTCATCGTGCCCTGAACGTTTCTGGTCATCCATGGTTCTCTGGCTTTTTGCTCCTACCTATTACCCTGGAGGAAACATGTTGGGCCTGTACCCTCCCCATTTCCTTTTTGAATGCCCCCCACTGCTCTTCTGTAGATTTCCCGACAAGTAACTTTTTCCAGTCTACCTTGGCCAGATTCTGCCTTATTTTACTAAAATTTGCTCTCCCCCAATCCAAAACGGGCGGCACAGTGGCGCAGTGGTTAGCACCGCAGCCTCACAGCTCCAGGGACCCGGGTTCGATTCCGGGTACTGCCTGTGTGGATTTTGCAAGTTCTCCCTGTGTCTGCGTGGGTTTTCGCCGGGTGCTCCGGTTTCCTCCCACAAGCCAAAAGACTTGCAGGTTGATAGGTAAATTGGCCATTATAAATTGTCACTAGCATAGGTAGGTTGTAGGGAAAGATAGGGACAGGTGGGGATGTTTGGTAGGAATATGGAATTAGTGTAGGATTAGTATAAATGGGTGGTTGATGTTCGGCACAGACTCGGTGGGCCGAAGGGCCTGTTTCAGTGCTGTATCTGTAATCTAATCTAATCTAAAAAACCTTTTTTTGCAACTTGTCTATTTCTTTCTCCATAACAAGCTTAAATTGTACCATGTTGTGGTCGCTGTCACCAAAATGCACCCCCACCAGCTCAACCACCTGTCCGGCTTCATTCCCCAGTATTAGGTCCAGCACTGCACCCTCCCTTGTTGGATCCTCTACATATTGAGCTAAAAAGTTCTCCTGTATACATTTTAAGAACTCCACTCCATCTAAGCCCTTAACACAATGACTATCCCAATTCATGTTGGGAAAGTTGAAATCACCTAATATAATTACCCTATTATTTTTGCACACCTCTGCAAATTGCGCACATATTTGCTCCTCAATTTCCCGCTGACTATCTGGGGGTCTATAATAAACACCTAGCAATGTGGCTGTCCCTTTTTTATTCCTAAACTCTACCCATAAAGCTTCATTTGATGCCCCCTCCAAGATATCATCTCTCCTTACTGCAGTAACTGACTCCTTAACTAATATTGCAATGCCCCTCCTCTTTTACCCCCTCCGCTGTCTCACCTGAAGATTCTATATCCCGGGATATTGAACTGCCAATCCTGCCCCTCCCTCAACCATGTCTCCGTGATGGCTACTATATCACAATTCCACGTGTCAATCATTGCCCTTAACTCCATGCGTTTTACCTGCAATACTCCTGGCATTAAAGTAGAGGCCTTCCATCCTGGTCTTACTCCCTTGAAACTTACTTCCACTGTATTCCCTCTGACTTGTTTGCTTTCCTGTGTTTAGCTGTGTCCCTATTCTGCTAGGAGTCTGCATCCCCTCCCCCTACCAAATTAGTTTAAACTCCTCCCAATAGCACTAGCAAACCCGCCAGCAAGGATGTTAGTCCCCCTCTGGTTCAGATGTAGACCGTCCCGCTTGTACAGGTCCCACCTTCCCCAGAAACGGTCCCAGTGGTCCAGGAATCTAAAACCCTCCTTCCTGAACCAACTCTTAAGCCACGCGTTAATCTGTGCTATTCTCCTATTTCTATACTCGCAAGCACGTGGCACTGGGAGTAATCCAGAGATTACAACCCGCGAGGTCCTGATTTTTAGTCTTCTGCCTCACTCCCTGAATTCTGAATGCAAGACCTCATTCCTCTTTCTATCTATGTCATTGTTCCCAACATGTACCATGACCTCTGCCTTATCACCCTCCCCCTTCAGGATGCCCTGCAGCCGTTCAGTGACATCCTGGACCCTGGCACCAGGGAGGTAACACGCCATCCTGGAGTCACGTTGATGTCCACAGTAGCGCCTATCTGTTCCCCTGACTATAGAATCCCCTATTACTATTGCTCTTCCTCTCTTTCCCCCTTCCTGTGCAGACAGGCTGCTTGTGGTGCCAGAAGCTTGGCTCTGTCCGCACTCCCTGGAGGAACCAGCCTCATTAGCCTCCAAAATGGAATACCGATTTGCAAGCGGGACCCCAGGGGACTCCTGAACTACCTGCCTGATTCTCTTGGACTGCCTGGTCACCCATTCCCTTCCTTCCTCAAGTCCCTTCAGCTGCAGTGTGACCACCTCTCTATACGTGCTATCCACAATGCTCTCAGACTCGCGGATGCTCCACAGTGTTTCCAGGCGCCGTTCCAGCTCTGAAACCCGAGCTGCAGCTGGACACACTTCCTGCCCATATGCTGGTCCCAGGGACTGGAAATGTTCCCGGATTCCCACATGCAGCAAGAGGAGCAAACCACGGCTTCAAGCTCTCCTCCCATGACTAAACCATTTAAATTTATAACTTTAAATCTTTAGAAGACTTAGTTGTTTTTTTTTATTATAATCGTGCTAAAACAATGACTTACAATTCAATCCACTTTGAAAAATACCCACCAAGACTTACTCACCAGTCAGCTACGCTCTTTGGAAACTCTCAGCTCCCCTCACTGAAGACAGGTAGGAAATGAAAGGAGATCCTCGCTCCCTCCTCACCGAACTCCCTCAGTCACCAAACTTCCACTTTAACACTCTAATGCAACCCAAGTCAGCACTTCAGTGCAAACAAGGTCAGCATGGTCAGATGGCCCACTTTTATACTGACTGACTCTGGCCCCTGAAAGCTGGTTTCAGCCAATTCCCTAATTAACAAGGTGCAGGTGCAAGCAGAGCCTGAGTGAACTCTGTTTAAAGCTGGTCTAAAACTCACTTTCTCCAACCCAAACAGCAACTGTTAAGTTAATCTGCTAAATAAAAGACAGACTAGACTTAAGATAAAATTAACCCTTAATTATCCTCAGTCACCAAACTTCCATTTTAACATTCTAATGCAACCCAAGCACTTTGGAATGCTGAATGTTTTTAAGGCAGAGTAGATAGATTCTTGATCAGCAAGGGGGTGGAAGGTTTTCGGGGGTAGGTGGAAATGTGGAATAATCAGTTCTACCACGAACTTATTGAATGGCGGAGCAGGCTCGAAGGGCTGAGTGGCCTACTCCTGCTCCTAGTTTGTATGTACACAGGAGAGGGTACAGAGGAGACCGAGGAGGATGTTGCCAAAACTGGAAAATTTTAGCTATGAAGAAAAATTAGATTGCCTGGGGTTGTTTCCCTTAGAACAGAGGAGGCTGAGGGGAGACCTAATTGAGAAGTATAAAATTATGAGAGTCCTAGATAGAGTAAATAAGGATAACCTATTTATCTTGGCAGAGGAGTTAAAAACCAGGGGCCTAAGTTTATAGTAATTGGTAAAAGGATTAGAGGGGAGATGAGAAAAAACATTTTTCACACTTGGTAGGGATGTGGAACTCACTGCCTGGAAGCCTGCAAGAGGCAGAAACTCTTAACCGCTTTTAATAAGTACTTCGATGTCTACTTGAAGAGCTGTGACCTGCAGGGGCTATGGACCGAGTGCAGTAAGGTGGGATTAGGCTGAATCGCTCTTTGTCGCCTGGCAGGGTCATGATGGGTCTAATGGCCTCCTTCTGTGTTGTAAATTTTCTATGATTTCTGTGACTACATCCACTGGTTTCCCCTTGTCCACCCTACTAGTTACAACCTGAAAAAATCTAACAGATTTGTCAAACACAGTTTCCCTTGCATAAATCCATTGACTGTGCCTCATCATATGATTTCTTTTTCCAAGTGCCCTGTTACCACATTCCTGATAGATTCTGGCATTTACCTGACCACTGATGTCAGGCCAACTAGCCAAGAGTTCCCTGTTATTTTTCTCTCCCTCCTTTCTTGAATAGCGGGATTTACATTTGCTACCTTCCAATCCCCAGGGATCGTTAGAGAATCGAGGGAATTTATGGAAGATCAAAACTACTCAAATCTGCATTTGGTCTCCGCAGTGTAGAAAAGACAGCATTGTGAGCAAAGAACAGTACAGCACAGGAACAGGCCATTCGGCCCTCCAAGCCTGCACCGATCATGATGCCTGTCTAAACTAAAACCTTCTACACTTCCGGGGTCCGTATCCCTCTATTCCCATCCTATTCATGTATTTGTCAAGATGCCTCTTAAATGTCGCTATGGTACCTGCTTCCACCACCTCCCCCAGCAGCAAGTTCCAGGCATTCACCACCCTCTGTGTAAAAAATCTTGCCGAGCACATCCCCTCTAAACTTTGCCCCTCGCTCCTTAAACGTATAACGAATACAGTATACTAAAGGACATACAAGTAAATCACTGTTCCATCTGGAAGGAGTGTTTGGGGCCCTGGACCTCCTGCACTTGCACAGGAACATGCCTTGTGAAGTGGAGGGGGTGTTGGGAATGATTGAGGTGTAGACCAGGGTGTCGTGGAGGTAACAAGCACTTTGGAATGCTGAATGGGGAGGGGAAACTGTGTTTGGTAGTGGCATCGCATTGGAGGTGGCGGAAATGGCAGAGGATGGTCTGTTGAATGTGGGGTGGAAGATGAGGACAAGGGGGAACCCTGTTGTGGCTCTGGGAGGGAGGGGAAGGCGTGCAGGCAGAGGCACAGGAAATGGGAAGGCAGTAGTCGAGGGTGGATTCAGCAACGGTGAAGGGGATTCCTCAGTTGAGGAAAAGGAAGACATATCAGAAGCGCTGGTGTGGCAAGTAACATTGTCACAATAGATGCGATGGAGATGGATTAAACTGGAAGCCTACTTCCACCTCAGTCTCAGCATATCTGCTGCTGAAGCCCTCATCTGCGCCTTTGTTACCTCAGGATTTATCTATTCTAGAGAACTCCTGGTCGGCCTTCCACCTTGGTACCTTCTGTGAACTACAGCTGCTGCAAAACTCTGCTGTCCATTTCATAGCTGGCACTAAGTTCCATTCACCCTTTACTCCTGTGCTCGCTGATCTATATTGGCTCCCAACGTCTCCATTTAAAATCAGCATCCTCATCTTCACTTCTCTCCATTGGCTTTGCCCCTCATTATCTCTAACCCCTGCACAAAGCTCGGCACCTCTTTAACACTAGCCTCTTGGGCATCCCCCATTCCCTTGCCACCATCATTGATAGCCATGTCTTCAGCTACTTATGCCCCAGTCCCTGGAATTCCCTTCCACCTCTGAGTCTCACCAACTACCTCGCCTCCTTTAATACCCACCTTAAAACTTAGCTCTGATCGATTTTTTTGCTCAACTCCTCCTAATATCTCTGGTCCAGGATGGATTTTTCTCTGCTTCCACCTTTGTAAAACACCTCAAGTATGTGGAAGGTGTTTTCTGGATGCACTTACATAGCCTAAAATGCACTCAGCACCATCTGATACAGTGAAAGAATTCTCCTCTGGACAGTAAAGGCTGTCTCGTGCTCAGTACATTTTCTGTTCATTTTTCAGAGTGTTATTCGGTGCCTGTGGCACCCAAAGCTGAACCAGATCATGGTGGGGACAGGAAACGGACTGGCGAAAGTCTACTATCACCCGGTCAAGAGCCAAAGGTAAAAGGTCATAGTTCAAACAGCTTTAAGTTAGATGAGGATTGGACCAGAGTGCATATGTTCTTGTCAGTGTGTACACTGGGAGCAGGCCCCCTCCAGAGTGTTATTAAAATTCATTCGTGTGATGTGGGCATCACTGGCAAGGCCAGTATTTATTGCTCATTCTTAGCTGTTCTTCGAAGATGGTAGTGGTGAGCTGCCTCCTTGAACTATTTTAGTCCATGTGGTGCGTGGGTGCACCCACAGTCCTGTTAGGGAGCGTGTTTCAGGATTTTGATCCAGCAACAGCAAAAGAGCAGTGATATAGTTCCAAGTCAAGATGGTGTGTGGCTTGGAGGGGAACTTGCAGGTGGCGGTGTTCCCATGGATCTGCTGCCCTTGTCCTTCTAGGTGGTAGAGGTCACGGGTTTGGGAAGTGCTGTCGAAGGAACCATGGTGTGTTGCTGCAGTGCACCTTGCAGATGGTACATACTGCTGCCACTGTGCTTCAGTGGTTGAGGGAGTGAATGTTGAAGGTGGTGGATTGGGTGCTGATCAAGGAGGCTGTTTTTTCTCGGATGGTGTCGAACTTCTTGAGTGTTGTTGGAGCTGCAGTCATCCAGCCTCTGACCTGTTGTTATAGCCACAGTACTTATGGTTGGTCCAGTTCAGTTTCTTGTCAATGGTAACCACCCGTTCCCCCCGCCCACCCAAAATCTTGATAGTGGGAATTCAGCAAGAGTAATGCTGCTGAATGTCAAGGGCATTTGGTTAGATTATCTCTTGCTAGACATGGTCATTGCCTGGCACGTGTGTGACGTGAATGTCACTTGCCACTTATCAGCCCAAGCCTGGATGTAGTCCAGGTCTTGCTACATGTGGGCACAGACTGCTTCAATATTTAAAGAATTACAAATGAAACTGAACACTGTAATCATCAGCGAACATCCCCACTTCTGATCTTACAATGAAAGAACAAAGAACAGTACAGCACAGGAACAGGCCATTCGGCCCTCCAAGCCTGCGCCGATCTTGATGCCTGCCTAAACTAAAACCTTCTGCACTTCCAGGGTCCGTAACCCTCTATTCCCATCCGGTTCATGTATTTGTCAAGATGCCTCTTAAACGTCTCTATGGTACCTGCTTCCACCACCTCCCCCGGCAACAAGTTCCAGGCACTTGCCACCCTCTGTGTATAGAACTTGCCTCGCACATCCCCTCTAAACTTTGCCCCTCTCACCTTAAACCTATGTCCCCTAATAACTGACTCTCCACTCTGTCCATGCCGCTTATAACTTTGTAAACCTCTATCATGTCGCCCCTCCACCTCCGTCGTTCCAGTGAAAACAATCCGAGTTTATCCAACCTCTCCTCATAGCTAATGCCCTCCAGACCAGGCAACATCCTGGCAAACCTCTTCTGTACCCTCTCCAAAGCTTCCATGTCCTTCTGGTAGTGTGGCGACCAGAATTGCACGCAATATTCTAAGTGTGGCCTAACTAAAGTTCTGTACAGCTGCAGCAGGACTTGCCTATTTTTATACTCTATGCCCCGACCGATGAAGGCAAGCATGCCGTATGCCTTCTTGACTACCTTATCCACCTGCGTTGCCACTTTCAGTGACCTGTGGACCTGTACGCCCAGATCTCTCTGCCTGTCAATACTCCTAAGGGTTCTGCCATTTACCGTATACCTCCCACCTGCATTAGACCTTCCAAAATACAATACCTCACATTTGTCCGGATTAAACTCCATCTGCCATTTCTCCGCCCAAGTCTCCAACCGATCTATATCCTGCTGTATCCTCTGACAATCCTCATCATTATCCGCAACTCCACCAATTTTTGTGTCGTCCGCAAACTTACTAATCAGACCAGCTACATTTTCCTCCAAATCATTTATATTTGCTACAAACAGCAAAGGTCCCAGCACTGATCCCTGCGGAACACCACTAGTCACATCCCTCCATTCAGAAAGGAGGGTCATTGATTAAGCAGCTGAAGATGGTTGGGCCGAGGACTCTACCCTCAAAGTCTCATTGGATCATAGAATGACACAGCACAAAATCAGCCCCTTTGGCCTATCTTGCCAATGGTAGAACTGTCCAATTAATCCCACTCCCCTCCTTTTTTCCCCATAGCCCAACACATTCCTTTCCTTGAAGTATTTATCCATTTCTCTTTTTGAATGTTGCAATTGAATTTGCTTTTTTAATAGCCATGACACTTTTAAAAATGTGTGTATATACACCCCAGGTCTATCTGATCCTGTACCCCTTTTAAAGTTGCACCATTTAGTTTATATTGCCTCTCATTCTTCCGACCAAAATATATCATTTCACGCTTCTGTTAAATTTAATTTGCCATGTGTTTTTCCATTTCCCCAATCTGTCTATGTCCTCCTGGTCTGTTACCATCTTCCCCATTGTTAACTACAAATGAGTTTTGTCTCATCAGCAAACTATGATATCATGCCCTGTATACCCAAGTCCAGGTCATTAATATATGTATATCGAGAAGAGCAGTGGGCCGAATACCGACCCCTGGATACTTCCTTCCAGTCTGAAAATCAACCGTTGACCATTACTGTCTGCCTCATGTCCATTACCCAATTTTGTATCCATGCTACCACTTTAATACCATGGGCTTCAATTTTCCTAACTAGTCTATAATGTGGTACTTGACACACACACTTTGGCATTCCATATGTCCATCATCCGTACTACCCTCATCAGCCCTCTCCATTACTTCATCAAAGAATTCAGTCAAGTCCTCCCCTCTCAAACATATATACCGCTTTGGATAATGTTGGGGGGGATGACCTCCCAGGGGAAAGCAGCAACAACCAAGTTCGTGGCACCACGGACGGCTCTGCTGCACAGCAGGGGAGGAAAAGGAGTGGAAGAGCTGTAGTGATAGGGGATTATATCATAAAGGGTGCAGATTGGCGTTTCTGTGGCCTCAAATGAGACTCCAGGATGGTATGTTGCCTCCCTGGTGCTCGGGTCAAGGATGTCTGAGCGGCTGCAGGACATTCTGAAAGGGGAGGGTGAGCAGCCAGCGGTCGTGGTCCATATTAGTACTAATGACATAGGCAGGAAGAGAGATGAGGGGGAGTTAGGCAGAAGGTTAAAAAGCAGGACCTCTAGGGTTGTAATCTCAGGATTACTTCCTGTGCCACATGCTAGTGAGGGTAGGAATAGGAGGATAAGACAAATGAATACGTGGCTGAAGAGCTGTTGTAGGAGGGAGGGCTTCAGCTACTTGGATCATTGGGATCTCTTCTGGTGCAGAGGTGACCTGTACAAGAAGGATGGGTTCCATCTAAACTGGAAGGGGACCAATATCCTTGTGGGGAGGTTTGCTAGTACTACTCGGCAGGGTTTAAACTAGTCTTGCAGTGGGGTGGGATCCACAGTAATAGTCTCGCCGATGAGATAGTTGAGGCAAATGTAGAGGTTAAAGCAAGCAAGTCCAGTAGACAGGACGGACAGGGGCAGGACAGGGAGCGTGGAAGGTCTGATATGATAAACTGCATTTACTTTAATGCAAGAAGCCTTACAGGTAAGGCAGATGAACTCAGAGCATGGATCGGTACATGGGATTGTGTTATTATA
This sequence comes from Heterodontus francisci, assembly GCF_036365525.1. Taxonomy (NCBI): domain Eukaryota; kingdom Metazoa; phylum Chordata; class Chondrichthyes; order Heterodontiformes; family Heterodontidae; genus Heterodontus; species Heterodontus francisci. The sequence goes on along the minus strand of NC_090374.1, from coordinate 211,199 downwards.
GCTATTACGGAAACATGGTTGAGGGATGGGCAGGGCTGGCAGCTCAATGTTCCGGGGTACCGATGCTTCCGGCGTGACAGAGGTGGAGGTAAGAGAGGAGGGGGAGTTGCACTATTGATTAGGGAGGACATCACGGCAGTACTTAGAGAGGATATCCCGGGGGGAATGTCTAGCGAGGCCATATGGGTAGAACTTAGAAATAGGAAAGGGGTGATCACTTCGATGGGATTATACAATCGGCCACCCAATAGTCAGAGGCAATTGGAAGGAGCATATGTGTAGGGAAATCACAGAGAGTTGTAGGAATTAAAGGGTTGTAATAGTAGGTGATTTTAACTTCCCTAATATTGACTGGGACTGCCTCAGTGCTAAGGGATCAGATGGGGAAGAATTTAAGGGTGCCCAGGATAGTTTTCTGAAGCAGTATGTGGATGGCCCTACTGGAGAAGGGGCTACACTTGACCTCTTAGGAAATGAGGATGGGCAGGTGGTTGATGTGTCAGTGGGGGAGCACTTTGGGACCAGTGACCATAACTCTATTAGCTTCATGATAGTTATGGAAAAGGATAGGACAGTTCCTCAGGCTGAAGTCCTAAATTGGGGGAAAGGCTAATTTCGATAGCATCAGATAGGAACTCTCAAAAGTTGAATGGGAGAGGCTGTTTACAGGTAAAGGGACGTCTGGCAAGTGGGAGGCTTTTAAAAGTGAGATAGGAAGAGTTCAGGGCTGGCATGTTCCTGTTAGATGGAAAGGCGAGGCTGGCAAGTTTAGGGAACCTTGGTTGACGAGGGATATTGAGGGTCTGGTCAGGACAAAGAAGGAGGCATCTGTCAGGTATAGGCAACTGGGATCAAGCGAGTCCCTCGAGGAGTATAGGGGATGTAGGAGTACACTTAAGAAGGAAATTAGGAGAGGGAAAAGGGGCCATGAGATTTCCCTGGCAGTTAAGATAAATGAGAATCCTAAAAGATTCTATAAGTATATTAAGAGTAAAAAGGTAGAATCAGAATTAGAACATTACAGCGCAGTACAGGCCCTTCGGCCCTCGATGTTGCGCCGACCTGTGAAACCATCTGACCTACACCATTCCATTTTCATCCATATGTCTATCCAATGACCACTTAAATGCCCTTAAAGTTGGCGAGTCTACTACTGCTGCAGGCAGGGCGTTCCATGCCCCTACTACTCTGAGTAAAGAAACTACCTCTGACATCTGTCCTATATCGATCACCCCTCAACTTAAAGCTATGTCCCCTCGTGTTTGCCATCACCATCCGAGGAAAAAGACTCTCACTATCCACCCTATCTAACCCTCTGATTATCTGATATATCTCTATTAAGTCACCTTTCCTCCTCCTTCTCTCCAACGAAAACAACCTCAAGTCCCTCAGCCTTTCCTCGTAAGACCTTCCCTCCATACCAGGCAACATCCTAGTAAATCTCCTCTGCACCCTTTCCAAAGCTTCCACATCTTTCCTATAATGCGGTGACCAGAACTGCACGCAATACTCCAGGTGCGGTCTCACCAGAGTTTTGTATAGCTGCAGCATGACCTCGTGGCTCCGAAACTCGATCCCCCTACTAATAAAAGCTAACACACCATATGCCTTCTTAACAGCCCTATTAACCTGGGTAGCAACTTTCAGGGATTTATGTACCTGGACACCAAGATCTCTCTGCTCATCTACACTACCAAGAATCTTCCCATTAGCCCAGTACTCTGCATTCCTGTTACTCCTTTCAAAGTGAATCACCTCACACTTTTCCGCATTAAACTCCATTTGCCATCTCTCAGCCCAGCTCTGCAGCCTATCTATGTCCCTCTGTAACCTACAACATCCTTCGGCACTATCCACAACTCCACCGACCTTCGTGTCATCCGCAAATTTACTAACCCACCCTTCTACACCCTCATCCAGGTCATTTATAAAAATGACAAACAGCAGTGGCCCCAAAACAGATCCTTGCGGTACACCACTAGTAACTAAACTCCAGGATGGACATTTGCCATCAACCACCACCCTCTGTCTTCTTTCAGCTAGCCAATTACTGATCCAAAGCTCTAAATCACCTTCAACCCCATACTTCCGTATTTTCTGCAATAGCCTACCGTGGGGAACCTTATCAAACGCCTTACTGAAATCCATATACACCACATCCACTGCTTTACCCTCATCCACCTGTTTGGTCACCTTCTCGAAAAACTCAATAAGGTTTGTGAGGCACGACCTACCCTTCACAAAACCGTGCTGACTATCGCTAATGAACTTATTCTTTTCAAGATGATTATAAATCCTGTCTCTTATAACCTTTTCCAACATTTTACCCACAACTGAAGTAAGGCTCACAGGTCTATAGTTACCAGGGCTGTCTCTACTCCCCTTCTTGAACAAGGGGACAACATTTGCTATCCTCCAGTCTTCCGGCACTATTCCTGTCGACAATGACGACATAAAGATCAAGGACAAAGGCTCTGCAATCTCCTCCCTGGCTTCCCAGAGAATCCTAGGATAAATCCCATCTGACCCAGGGGACTTATCTATTTTCACACTTTCCAAAATTGCCAACACCTCCTCCTTGTGAACCTCAATCCCATCTAGCCTAGTAGTCTGAATCTCAGTATTCTCCTCGACAACATTTTCTTTCTCTACTGTAAATACTGACGAAAACTATTCATTTAACGCTTCCCCTACCTCCTCTGATTCCACACACAACTTCCCACTACTATCCTTGATTGGCCCTAATCTAACTCTAGTCATTCTTTTATTCCTGATATACCTATAGAAAGCCTTAGGGTTTTCCCTGATCCTATCCGCCAATGACTTCTCGTGTCCTCTCCTTGCTCTTCTTAGCTCTCCCTTTAGATCCTTCCTGGCTAGCTTGTAACTCTCAAGCGCCCTAACTGAGCCTTCACGTCTTATCCTAACATAAGCCTCCTTCTTCCTCTTGACAACCGCTTCAACTTCTTTAGTAAACCACGGCTCCCTCGCTCGACAACTTCCTCCCTGCCTCACAGGTACATACTTATCAAGGACATGCAGTAGCTGCTCCTTGAATAAGCTCCACATCTCGATTGTTCCCATCCCCTGCAGTTTCCTTCCCCATCCTACGCATCCTAAATCTTGCCTAATCGCATCATAATTTCCTTTCCCCCAGCTATAATTCTTGCCCTGCGGTATATACCTGTCCCTGCCCATCGCTAAGGTAAACCTAACCGAATTGTGATCACTATCACCAAAGTGCTCACCTACATCTAAATCTAACACCTGGCCGGGTTCATTACCCAGTACCAAATCCAATGTGGCATCGCCCCTGGTTGGCCTGTCTACATACTGTGTCAGAAAACCCTCCTGCACACACTGGACAAAAACTGACCCATCTAAAATACTCGAACTATAGTATTTCCAGTCAATATTTGGAAAGTTAAAGTCCCCCATAACAACTACCCTGTTACTCTCGCCCCTGTCGAGAATCATCTTCGCTATCCTTTCCTCTACATCTCTGGAACTATTCGGAGGTCTATAAAAGACTCCCAACAGGGTGACCTCACCTCTCCTGTTTCTAACCTCGGCCCATACTACCTCAGTAGACGAGTCCTCAAACGTCCTTTCTGTCGCTGTAATACTCTCCTTGATTAACAATGCCACACCCCCCCCCTCTTTTACCATCTTCTCTGTTCTTACTGAAACATCTAAATCCTGGAAACTGCAACATCCATTCCTGCCCCTGCTCTACCCATGTCTCCGAAATGGCCACTACATCGAGATCCCAGGTACCAACCCATGCTGCAAGCTCACCCAACTTATTCCGGATGCTCCTGGCGTTGAAGTAGACACACTTTAAACCAGGTTCTTGCTTGCCAGTGCCCTCTTGCGTCCTTGTAACCTTATCCCTGACCTCACTACTCTCAACATCCTGTACACTGGAACTACAATTTAGGTTCCCATCCCCCTGCTGAATTAGTTTAAACCCCCCCGAAGAGCACTAGCAAATCTCCCCCCCAGGATATTGGTACCCCTCTGGTTCAGGTGAAGACCATTCTGTTTGTAGAGGTCCCACCTACCCCAGAAGTTAGGGAGAGAGTCGGTCCCCTTAAGGATCAGTGTGGAGCAATGGGAAATGGGCGAGGTCTTAAATGAATACTTCTCGTCCCTATTTACCGTGGAGAAAGTCATGGAAGCTAGTGAGTTCAAGGGAGGGACCCCTGATATCCTGGAGCATAACAACATGACAGAGGAGGAGGTGTTGGAGGTTTTGAAGTTCATTAAGGTGGATAAATCCCCTGGGCTTGACCAGGTGTAACCCAGGATGCTATGGGAAGCAAGGGAGGAGATTGCTGGGGCACTGGCAGAGATTTTTGTATCATCGTTAGCCACGGGTGAGGTACCAGAAGACTGGAGGATAGCTAATGTTGTGCCTTTATTTAAGAAGGGCAGCAGAGATAAGCCAGGGAACTGCAGGCCAGTGAGCCTTACATCAGTGGTGGGAAAGTTATTGGAAGGGATTCTGAGAGACAGGATTTATATGCATCTGGAAAGGCATAGTCTGATTAGGGATAGTCAGCAAGGCTTTGTGCGTGGGAAATCATGTCTCAAGAATTTGTTTGAGTTTTTCAAGGAGGTGATCAGAAGGATTGACGCGGGCAGGGCGATGGATGTTGTCTACATGGACTTTTGCAAGGCCTTTGACAAGGTCCCGCATGGTGGGCTGGTCCAGAAGGTTCGAACACATGGGATCCAGGGTGAGCTAGCAAATTGGATACAAAATTGGCTTGGTGATAGGAGGCAGAGGGTGGTAGTGGAGGGTTGTTTTTCAGATTGGAAGCCGGTGACCAGTGGTGTGCCACAGGGATCGGTGCTGGGCCCTCTGTTGTTTGTCAAAAATATTAATGACTTGGATGTGAATGTCGGGGGCATGATTAGTAATTTTGCAGATGACACCAAAATTGGTGGTATAGTGGACAGTGAAGAAGGTTGTCTAAGGTTGCAACAGGATATAGATCAACTGGGAAAGTGGGCAAGGGATTGGCAAATGGAATTAAACGCAGACAATTGCGAAGTGATGCATTTTGGGAAGTTAAACCAGGGCAGGACATATACAGTGAATGGCAGGGCCCTGGGGAGTGTTGTTGAGCAGCATATCTGGACTTCCAGAAGGCATTTGATAAGGTGCCACTCAAAAGGTTAATGCACAAGGTGTGATCACATGGGGTTAGGGGCAATTTATCTAGACTCTCTATTAACTTGGATAGAGGATTGGCCATCCAACAGAAAACAGAGAGTCAGGATAAATGGGTCATTTTCTGGTTGGCAAGATGTACCCAGTGGGGTGCCACAGGGTTCGGTCCTCGGGCCCCAACTAGTGACTGCCCTTGACATGAGGCAGCATTAGACCGAGTATGGCATCAAGGAACCCTCGCAAAACTGGAGTCAATGGGAATCGGGGAAAATTCTCTGCTGGTTAGAGTCATACCGAGCGCAAAGGAAGATGGCTGTGGTTGTTGGAGGTCAATCATCTGAGCTCCAGGACATGACTGCAGGAGTTCCTCAGGGTAGTGTCCCAGGCCCAAACATCTTCAGCTGCTTCATCAATGACCTTCCTTCAATCATCAGGTCAGAAGTGGGGATGTTCGCTGATGATTGCACAAGGTTCAGCACCATTCGTGACTCCTCAAATACTGAAGCAGTCCGTGTAGAAATGCAGCAAGACCTGGACAATATCCAGGCTTGGGCTGACAAGTGGCAAGTAACATTCGCACCACACAAGTGCCAGGCAATTACCATCTCCAACAAGAGAGAATCTAACCATCTCCCCTTGACATTCAATGGCATTACCATTGCTGAATCCCCCACTATCAACATCTTAGGGGCTACCATTGACTAGAAACTGAACTGGAGGAGCCATATAAATACCATGGCTACAAGAGCAGTTCAGAGGCTAGGAATCCTGTGGCGAGTAACTCAACACCTGACTCCCCAAAGCCTGTCCACCACAAGGCACAAGTCAGGAGTGTGATGGAATACTCTCCACTTGCCTGGATGGGTGCAGCTCCAACAACACTCAAGAAGCTCAACACCATCCAGGACAAAGCAGCCCGCTTGATTGGCATAGCATCCACAAACATTCACTCCCTCCACCACTGACGCACAGTGGCAGCAGTGTGTACCATCTACAAGATGCACTGCAGCAACGCACTAAGGCTCCTTAGACAGCACCTTCCAAACTCGCGACCTCTACCACCTCGAAGGACAAGAGCAGCAGATGCATGGGAACATCACCACCTGCAAGTTCCCATCCAAGTCACACACCATCCTGACTTGGAACTGTATTGCCGTTCCTTCACTGTCACTGAGTCAAAATCCTCGAACTCCCTTCCTAAAAGCACTGTGGGTGTACCTACCCCAAATGGACTGCAGCGGTTCAAGAAGGCAGCTCACCACCACCTTCTCAAGGACAATTAGGGATGGGCAATAAATGCTGGCATAGCCAGCAATGCCCACATCCCATGCATGAATTTAAAAAAATTACAGTCTATATTAATGACTTGGATGCAGGGACAGAAGGTCCGATATCTAAATTTGCAAATGACACTAAAATTGGTGGGATAATAAGTTGCAATAAATAAATAAGAAATTTACAAATGGATATGGATAGGTTAGGTGACTGGACCAAAATTCAGCAGATGGAGTTTAACGTGGGTAAGTGAGAGGTTAATCCATTTTGGTCAGAAGAATAGAAAGACAAATTCTTATCGAAATGGAGAGATACTTCGGAGTGCTTCGGTACAGAGGAATCTGGGTGCCATGGTTGGTGCATGAATCGCAGAAAACTAGTCAGCAGGTGCAGCAGGTAATAAGGAAGGCAAATGGAATTTTGCCATTTATGGCTAAAGGAATAGAGTATAAAAGTAGGGAAGTGTTGCAACTGCACAAGGCATTAGTGAGACTGCACCTGGAGTATTGCATATCGTTTTGGTCCCCTTACTTGAGGAGTGACATAGTTGCACTGGAAGCAGTTCAGAGGAGATTCACCAGAATGATTCCAGAGGTGAGGGATTTGTCTTCTGAAAAGAGATTGAGCAGTTTTGGCCTTTACTCTCTGGAGTTTAGAAGAATGAAAGGAGATCTAATTGAGGTATATGATGATTAAGGGGATTGGCAAAGTAGATGTAGAGAGGATGTTTCCTGTTCACAGAATCCTACAGTGAAGAGGCCCTTCGGCCCATCGAGTCTGCACCGATGCATTAAAACATCTGACCTGTCTACCTAATCCCATTTGCCAACACTTGGCCCATAGCCTTGAATGTTATGACGTGCCAAGTGCTCATCCAGGTTCTTTTTAAAGGATGTGAGGCAACCCGCCTCTACCACCCTCCCAGGCAGGACATTCCAGTCACCACCCTCTGGGTAAAAAAGTTATTCCTCAAATCCCCCTTAAACCTCCTGCCCCTCACCTTAAACTTGTGACCCCTCGTAAGTGACCCTTGAACTAAGGGGAACAGCTGCTCCCTATCCACCCTGTCCATGCCCCTCAATCTTGTACACCTCGATCAGGTCACCCCTCAGTCTTCTCTGCTCCAGTGAAAACAACCCAAGCCTATCCAACCTCTCTTCATAGCTTAAATGTTCCATCCCAGGCAACATCCTGGTGAATCGCCTCTGCACCCCCTCCAATGCAATCACATCCTTCCTAGAATGTGGTGACCAGAATTGCACACAGTACTCCAGCTGTGGCCTTACCAAAGTTCTGTACAACTCCAACATGACCTCCCTGCTTTTGTAATCTCTGCCTCGATTGATAAAGGCAAGTGTCCCATATGCCTTTTTCACCACCCTATTAACCTGCCCTTCTGCCTTCAGAGATCTATGGACAAACACGTCAAGGTCCCTTTGTTCCTGGGAACTTCCCAGTGTCAGGCCATTCATTGAATACTTCCGTGTCACATTACTCCTTCCAAAGTGTGTCACTTCACACTTTTCAGTGTTAAATTCCATCTGCCACTTTTCTGCCCATTTGACCATCCCGTCTATATCTTCCTGTAACCTAAGACACTCCACCTCACTGTTAACCACTCGGCCAATCTTTGTGTCATCCGTGAACTTACTGATCCTACCCCCCACATAGTCATCTATGTCGTTTATATAAATGACAAACAATAGGGGACCCAGCACAGGTCCCTGTGGTAGGCCACTGGACACTGGCTTCTAGTCACTAAAACAGCTGTCTGTCATCACTCTCTGTCTCCTACAGACAAGCCAATTTTGAATCCACCTTATTAAGTTACCTTGTATCCCATGTGCATTTGCTTTCTTGATAAGTCTCCCTTGTGGGACCTTGTCAAAGGCTTTGCTGAAATCAATGTAAACTACATCAACTGCACTACCCTCATCTACACACCTGGTCACATGCTCAAAAAATTCAATCAAATTTATTAGGCATGACCTCCCTCTGACAAAGCCATGCTGACTATTCCTAATCAAATTTTGCCTCTCCAAGTGGAGATCGATTCTCTCCTTCAGAATTTTCTCCAAGAGTTTCCCTACCACTGACGTGAGACTCACTGGTCTGTAGTTCCCTGGCTTATCTCTACAACCTTTCTTAAATAGTGGTACCACATTAGACGTTCTCCAGTCCTCTGGCACCTCCCCCGTGGCCAGAGAGGAATTAAAAATTAGGGTCAGAGCCCCTGCAATCTCCACCCTCGCCTCCCACAGCATCCTGGGACACAAATCGTCCGGACCTGGAGATATCTCCACTTTTAAGCCTTCCAAAACCTCCAATACCTTGTCACTCCCTATGACAATTTGCTCAAGAACCTCACAGTCTCTCTCTATAAGTTCCATATCTACATGCTCTTTGTCTCGGGTAAAGCCAGATGTGAAGTATTTGTTCAACACCCTACCAATGTCCTCTGGCTCCACCCACAAATTTCCCCCTTGGTCCCTAATGGGTCCTACTCTTTCCCTGGTTATCCTCTTCCCATTGATATACTTACAGAATATCTTGGGATTTTCCCTACCTTGACCAGCCAAAGCTTTCTCATATCCCCTCTTTGCCTTTCTAATTGCTTTCTTAAGCTCCATCCTACACTTTCTGTACTCCACTAATGCTTCCATTGATTTGCTCTCCTTGTATTTGCTAAAAGCCTCTCTTTTCCTACTCATGGTACCCTGAATGTTTCTGGTCATCCATGGTTCTCTGGGCTGGTTGCTCCTACCTATTACCCTGGAGGAAACATGTTGGGCCTGTACCCTCCCCATTTCCTTTTTGAATGCCCCCGCACTGCTCTTCTGTAGGTTTCCCGACAAGTTACTCTTTCCAGTCTACCTTGTCCAGATTCTGCCTTATTTTACTAAAATTCGCTCTCCCCAATTCAAAACCTTTTTTTGCAACTTGTCTATTTCTTTCTCCATAACAAGCGTAAATTGTACCATGTTGTGGTCGTTATCACCAAAATACACCCCCACCAATACATCAATCACCTGTCCGGCTTCATTCCCCAGTATTAGGTCCAGCACTGCACCCTCCCTTGTTGGATCCTCTACATATTGAGCTAAAAAGTTCTCCTGTATACATTTTAAGAACTCCACTCCATCTGAGCCCTTAACACGATGACTATCCCAATTAATATTGGGAAAGTTGAAATCACCTAATATAATTACCCTATTATTTTTACACACCTCTGCAAATTGCGCACATATTTGCTCCTCAATTTCCCGCTGACTATCTGGGGGTCTCTAATAAACACATAGCAATGTGGCTGTCCCTTTTTTATTCCTAAACTCTACCCATAAAGCTTCATTTGATGCCCCCTCCAAGAAATCATCTCTCCTTCCTGCAGTAACTGACTCCTTAACTAATATTGCAATGCCCCCTCCTCTTTTACCCCCTCCTCTGTCTCGCCTGAAGATTCTATATCCCGGGATATTGAGCCAATCCTGCCCCTCCCTCAACCATGTCTCCGTGAGGGCTACTATATCACAATTCCACGTGTCAATCATTGCCCTTAACTCATCCGTTTTACCTGCAAAACTCCTGGCATTAAAGTAGAGGCCTTCCATCCTGGTCTTACTCCCTTGAAACTTACTTTCGCTGTATTCCCTCTGACTTGTTTGCTTTCCAGTGTTTAGCTGTGTCCCTATTCTGCTCGGAATCTGCGTTCCCCCCCCCCTGCCAAATTAGTTTAAACTCCTCCCAACAGCACTAGCAAACCCGCCAGCAAGGATGTTAGTCCCCCTCTGGTTCAGATGTAGACTGTCCTGCTTGTACAGGTACCACCTTCCCCAGAAACGGTCCCAGTGGTCCAGGAATCTAAAACCCTCCCTCCTGCACCAACTCTGAAGCCACTCGTTCATCTGTGCTATTCTCCTATTTCTATACTCGTTAGCACGTGGCACTGGGAGTAATCCAGAGATTACAACCCAAGAGGTCCTGATTTTTCGTCTACTGCCTCACTCCCTGAATTCTTAATGCAAGACCTCATCCCTCTTTCTACCAATGTCATTGGTACCAACATGTACCATGACCTCTGCCTTATCACCCTCCCCCTTCAGGATTCCCTGCAGCCGTTCAGTGACATTCTGGACCCTGGCACCAGGGAGGCAACACACCATCCTGGAGTAACGTTGACGGCTACAGTAGCGCCTATCTGTTCCCCTGACTATAGAATCCCCTATTACTATTGCTCTTCCTCTCTTTCCCCCTTCCTGTGCAGACAGGCTGCTTGCGGTGCCAGAAGCTTGGCTCTGTCCGCACTCCCTGGAGGAACCAGCCTCATCAGTCTCCAAGATGGAATACCGATTTGCAAGCGGGACTCCTGAACTACCTGCCTGATTCTCTTGGACTGCCTGGTGGTCACCCATTCCCTTCCTTTCTGAAGTCCCTGCAGCTGCGGTGTGACCACCTCTCTATACGTGCTATCCACAATGCTCTCAGACTCGCGGATGCTCCACAGTATTTCCAGGCGCCGTTCCAGCTCTGAAACCCGTGCTTCCAGGAGCTGCAGCTGGACACTTCCTGCACACATGCTGGTCCTGGTGACTGGAAATGTTCCCGGATTCCCGCATGCAGCAAGAGGAGCAAACCACGGCTTCAAGCTCTCCTGCCATGACTAAACCCTTTAAATTTAAAACTTTCGAAGATTATAATTAAAAAAAACAACTAAGTAGTGCTAAAACAATGACTTTGAATTCAATCCACTTTGAAAAATACCCACCAGGACTTACTCACCAGTCAGCTGTGCTCTTTGGAAACTGTGGGCTCCCCTCACTCTGAGGACAGGTAGGAAATGAAAGGAGCTCCTCACGCCCTCCTCACCAAACTTCCACTTCAACGCTCTAATGCAACCCAAGTCAGCACTCCAGTGGGGCAATCTAGAACAAGAGGTCATAGTTTTAAGATAAGGGATAGCAGATTTAAAACAGACGAGGAGAAATTACTTCTCTCAAAGGGTTGTGAGTCTGTGGAATTCACTACCCCAGAGTGCGGTGGATTCCGGCACATTGAGTAAATTTGAGGAAATAGATTTTTTAATTAGTAAAGGGTTGAAGGGTTATGGTGTTGAGGCCTGGATGAGATCAGCCATGATCTATTGAATGGCCGAGTAGGCTCGAGAGGCTGAATTGGCTACTAATGCTCCTAGTTCTTATGTTTCTGCCTTAAGCTTAGTCCGATCCAGGTGACAAACCGTAAGACTGTCCCGATTCAACCGTCACTGTCCCCTCGATTAAACATTTACTTAGCTTACTAAAAATCCCTTTTTTAAAAAAATTATTTTTTCACAAAACACACTCTCTTTCATAACAATTCACTGACCAGAACTTTGTTTTCCAGAGGGGCTAAACTCTGTGTCGTGAAAACAAAGCGAAAAGCAAAGCAGAGTCAAACTGTCACGCAGGATTACGTCATCACACGTAAGTACACAGCCTCTGAGCAATCAGCATTCTCACAACACAGCTGCACTGCCAGTCTCCGGCCATTGCGGGCATACGCCACGCCCCCGCCCCAAAACCCCGTGGGCTCACTGCAGCACCCCTCACAGGGAGATTTGGCAAATGATGCTTTAATGTAACAGCACTGTGGGTGTACTTACTGCACATGGACTGCAGCAGTTCAAGGAGGCAGCTCACCACCACCTTCGAGGGCAATTAGGGATGGGCAATAAATGCTGGCCTGGCCAGCGATGTCCGCATCCCATGAACGAATAAAAAAAACCTTTGTCCATAACCCTGCCTGATATTTCCCGCACCTCTCAGTTACACTCTGATGTGTCCTATACCCCTCACTGGAACGCACTGAATAACCCTGCATCCCTCAATGTAACACTCCGACATATCCCGCATCCCTCAATGTAACACTCCGACATATCCCGCACCCCTCACTGTAACACTGATATATCCCGCACCCCTCACTGTAACACTGATATATCCCGCACCCCTCACTGTAACACTGATATATCCCGCACCCCTCACTGTAACACTGATATATCCCGCACCCCTCACTGTAACACTGATATATCCCGCACCCCTCACTGCAACACTGATATATCCCGCACCCCTCACTGCAACACTGATATATCCCGCACCCCTCACTGCAACACTGATATATCCCGCACCCCTCACTGTAACACTCTGATGTATTGTACACCCCTCACTGCAACACTGATATATCCCGCACCCCTCACTGTAACACTCTGATATACCCCACAGTTCTCACTGTAACACTCTGATATACCCCACAGTTCTCACTGTAACACTCTGATGTATTGTACACCCCTCACTGTAACACTCTGAAATACAACACTTGCATCACTGCAACATTCTGATATACCCCACACCCTTCACTGTAATTGCTGATATATCCTACACTCACTGAATATACCCATACACCTCACTGTAACACTCTGATATACCACAGTACATTCTGGTTTGGGGATACATTTGGTGTGAGCAGTACAGTCATAGTTTATTTAACTGTTTTCTGTGTTTCTAGCGCATGCTCTGCCCATGTTCCGGGAACCCAGGCAGAAGAGTACCAGGAAACAATTGGAGAAAGATCGGCTCGATCCTGTGAAATCCCACAAACCGGAACCTCCCGTATCTGGACCAGGTACTGTCCCCTTTACATTACTCCATCGGTCATGGCAACAAGTTCTGGGGTGCCGCAGCGTCTGGGAGCCACTGGGCAAGGTGCAGTCTGAGTGTTCCTTCGGAGGATGGGGGCATTTATCAGGCTTTATGGAGGTTCAGGGGTTTGGGGGTGGGGCCTCAGGATGGGTGAGTGTTCACGGATCTGATGTGGCTCAAGCCTGCTGACCTTGCCTCTGTTACAGGACGTGGTGGGCGTGTTGGGACTCATGGTGGGACATTATCATCGTTTATTGTGAAGAACATTGCTCTGGATAAAACAGATGACAGCAACCCACGTGAAGCCATCTTACGTCACGCAAAAGAAGCTGAACAGAACCCCTACTGGGTGGCTCCGGCCTATGTGAAGTGAGTTTGATCAGTGCAAGATCGGGGACTTCAGTGGGTGGGGTGGAAGGGCAGCTGGGGCAATAGGCCTGTCTTATTCCTTTCTACCTCTCCTCTCACGGAGTACCTGTTACCTTTTGGAGATGTTTACAGAACCTCTTGCACTCGTTGCTCCATCCACAGAATCATCAAACTATGTACAGGAATCTCAGACTTGCACTAGCAGCAATTGTACTCGTCTGTGAAAAGCTAATATATTCGGTGCCTGTGCAATTCTCTGTCCTCTCCAAGACCATTCACCACCTTCAGACTCGACTCTTCCAATGCTTTTCTGCCCAGCCTTCTACCTTCCACCCTACCTAAACATTCAAAACTCTACTAGATAAATCCCTGATAAGCAAGGGAGTGAAAAGTTATTGGGGTTAGGCAGAAATGTGGAGTTGAGGTTACAGTCAGATCAACCATGATATTGTTGAATGTCAGAGCATGCTCGAGGGGCCGAGTGGCCTACTCCTAATTCGTATGTACTGCCCTCATCTTAACTTGCAGCAAGTCTCTCTATGCTCACTCACCTGCATTGGCCATCAGTCCAGCAATGCTTCCATTTTAAAATTTTCATCCTTGTTTTCAGATCCCACCATGGCTTCACCCCTCCCTATCAATGTAACCTCCTCCAGCTTCCCCCCAAGTTCTTTTTTTACATAGAATCATAGACACTTACTGCATGAAATAAGCCATTCAGCCCATTATGGCTGTGTTGATTATTTGAAAGAGTAGGCGTTCTTGGTCCCACATACTCGCTTTTTGACTGGAACCCTCCAGGTTTCTCATCCTCAAGTGCCTGTGCAACTCCCTTTCAAAGAACAAAGAACAGTACAACACAGGAACAGGCCATTCGGCCCTCCAAGCCCGCGCCGATCCTGATGCCTGTCTAAACTAAAACCTTCTGCACTTGCAGGGACCGTATCCCTCTATTCCCATACTATTCATATATTTGTCAAGATGCCTCTTAAACGTCGCTGTCGTACCTGCTTCCACCACCTCCCCCGGCAGCAAGTTCCAGGCACTCACCACCCTCTGTGTAAAGAACTTGTCTCGCACATCCCCTCTAAACTTTGCCCCTCACACCTTAAACCTATGTCCCCTAGTAACTGACTCTTCCACACTGGGAAAAAGCTTCTGACTATCCGCTCTGTCCATGCCGCTCATAACTTTGTAAACCTCTATCATGTCGCCCCTCCACCTCCGTCGTTCCAGTGAAAACAATCCGAGTTTATCCAACCTCTCCTCATAGCTAATGCCCTCTAGACCAGGCAACATCCTGGTAAACCTCTTCTGTACCCTCTCCAAAGCCTCCACGTCCTTCTGGTAGTGTGGCGACCAGAATTGCGCGCAATATTCGAAGTGTGGCCTAACTAAAGTTCTGTACAGCTGCAGCATGACTTGCCAATTTTTATACTCTATGCCCCGACCGATGAAGGCAAGCATGCCGTATGCCTTCTTGACTACCTTATCCACCTGCGTTGCCACTTTCAGTGACCTGTGGACCTGTACGCCCAGATCTCTCTGCCTGTCAATACTCAAGGGTTCTGCCATTTACTGTATACCTCCCACCTGCATTAGATCTTCCAAAATGCATTACCTCACATTTATCCGAATTAAACTCCATCTGCCATTTCTCCGCCCAAGTCGATCTATATCCTGCTGTATCCTCTGACAATCCTCATCATTATCCGCAACTCCACCAACCTTTGTGTCGTCCGCAAACTTACTAATCAGACCAGCTACATTTTCCTCCAAATCATTTATATATACTACAAAGAGCAAAGGTCCCAGCACTGATCCCTGCGGAACACCACTAGTCACATCCCTCCATTCAGAAAAACACCCTTCCACTGCTACCCTCTGTCTTCTATGACAGAGCCAGTTCTGAATCCATCTTGCCGGCTCCCCTCTGATCCCGTGTGACTTCACCTTTTGTACCAGTCTGCCATGCGGGACCATGTCAAAGGCTTTACTGAAGTCCATATAGACAAAATCCACTGCCCTTCCTTCATCAATCATCTTCGTCACTTCCTCAAAAAACTCAGACCACCCCTTCACAAAACCATGCTGCGCCTCTCTAATAAGTTCGTTTGTTTCCAAATGGGAGTAAATCCTGTCCTGAAGAATCCTCTCTAATAATTTCCCTACCACTGACCTAAGGCTCACCGGCCTATAATTTCCTGGATTATCCTTGCCACCCTTCTTAACCAAAGGAACAACATTGGCTATTCTCCAGTCCTCTGGGACCTCACCTGTAACCAATGAGGATACAAAGATTTGTGTCAAGGCCCTAGCAATTTCTTCCCTTGCCTCCCTCAGTATTCTGGGGTAGATCCCATCAGGCCCGGGGGACTTGTCTATCTTAATGCTTTGCAAGACACCCAACACCACCACCTTTTTGATAATGAGATGACTGAGACTATCTGCACTCCCTTCCCTAGGCTCATCATCCACCAAGTCCTTCTCTTTGGTGAATACTGATGCTAAGTACTCATTTCGTACCTCGCCCATTTCCTCTGGCTCCACACATAGATTCCCTTCTCTGTCCTTGAGTGGGCCAACCCTTTCCCTAGTTACCCTCTTGCTCTTTATATACGTATAAAAAGCCTTGGAATTATACTTAATCCTGTTTGCCAATGACTTTTCATGACCCCTTTTAGCCCTCCTGACTCCTTGCTTAAGTTCCTTTCTACTGTCTTTATATTCCTCAAGGGATTTGTCTGTTCCTAGCCTTCCAGCCCTTACGAATGCTTCCTTTTTCTTTTTGACTAGGCTCACAATATCCCGCCTTATCCAAGGTTCCCGAAACTTGCGAAACCTATCCTTCCTCACCGGAACATGCTGGTCCTGGATTTTAATCAACTGACATGTGAAAGACTCCCACATGTCAGATGTTGATTTACCCTCAAACAGCCGCCCCCAATCTAAATTCTTCAGTTCCTGCCTAATATTGTTATAATTAGCCTTCCCCCAATTAGGCGCCTTCACCCGAGGACTACTCTTATCCTTATCCACAAGTACCTTAAAACTTATGGAATTATGGTCACTGTTCCCGAAATTCTCCCCTACTGAAACTTGGACCACCTGGCCGGGCTCATTCCCCAATACCAGGTCCAGTACGGCCCCATCCCTAGTTGGACTATCTACATATTGTTTCAAGAAGCCCTCCTGGATGCTCCTTACAAATTCTGCCCCATCCAAGCCCCTAGCACTAAGTGAGTCCCAGTCAATGTCGGGGTAGTTAAAATCACCCACCACTACAGCCCTGTTACCTTTACATCTTTACAAAGTCTGTCTCCATATCTGCTCCTCTACCTCCCGCTGGCTGTTGGGAGGCCTGTAGAAAACCCCCAACATCATGACTGCACCCTTCCTATTCTTGAGCTCCACCCATATTGCCTCGCTGCACGACCCCTCTGAGGTGTCCTCCCGCAGTACAGCTGTGATATTCTCCTTAACCAGTAATGCAACTCCCCCACCCCTTTTACATCCCCCTCTATGCCACCTGAAGCTTCTAAATCCTGGAACATTTAGCTGCCAATCCTGTCCTTCCCTCAACCAAGTCTCTAATAGCAACATCATAGTTCCAAGTACTAATCCAAGCTCTAAGTTCATCTGCCTTACCGGTTATACTCCTCGCATTGAAACAAATGCACTTCAGACCACCAGTCCCGCTGTGCTCAGCAACATCTCCCTGCCTGCTCTTCCTCTTAGTCTTACTGGCCTTATTTACTAGTTCCCCCTTATTTATTTCACTTGCTGTCCTACTGCTCTGGTTCCCACCCCCCTGCCACACTAGTTTAAACCCTCCCGAGTGACGCTAGCAAACCTCGCAGCCAGGATATTTGTGCTCCTCCAGTTTAGATGCAACCCGTCCTTCTTGTACAGGTCCCATCTGTCCCTGAAGAGATTCCAATGGTCCAGATATCTGAAACCCTCCCTTCAACACCAGCTGCTTAGCCACGTGTTTAGCTGCACTATCTTCCTATTTCTGGTCTCACTGGCACGTGGCACAGGGAGTAATCCCGAGATTACAACCCTCGAGGTCCTGTCTTTTAACTTCCTACCTAACTCCCTAAACTCCCCCTGCAGGACCTCATCACTCTTCCTGCCTATGTCATTGGTACCGATCTGTACCACAACGTCTGGCTGTTCAGCCTCCCCCTTCAGAATGTCCTCTGTCCGTTCAGAGACATCCTTGACCCTGGCCCCAGGGAGGCAACATACTGTCCTGGAGTCTCTTTCACGTCCACAGAAGCGCCTATCTGTGCCCCTGACTATAGAGTCCCCTCTAACTATTGCTCTTCTGCGCTTTGTCCCTCCCTGCTGAACAACAGAGCCAGCCGTGGTGCCACTGCTCTGGCTGCTGCTGTTTTCCCCTGATAGGCCATCCCCCCCAACAGTATCCAAAACGGTTTGCTTGTTAAGAGAGGGGGATAGCCACAGGGGATTCCTGCACTGACTGCCTGCCCCTTCTAGCGGTCACCCATCTATCTGCCTGCACCTTGGGTGTAACCACTTCTCTAAAAGTCCTGTCTATGACACTTTCTGCCACCTGCATGCTCCTAAGTGCATCCAGTTGCCGCTCCAACCGATCCATGTGGTCTGTGAGGAGCTGCAACTGGGTACACTTCCTGCAGATATAGTCGTCCGGAACGCTGGATGCTTCACGGACCTCCCACATCTCACGGGTGAAGCACTTCCCCCCTCTAACTGACATTTCTAGCACAAATTAGTTAATTAATATCAAATAAATAAATACTTACTAAATCCTTACTAAATTGTTATAATTAACTATATGGTCCCTAGTGCTAGATTCCTACTATAAATATTAAATGCTAACTAAATACAGTAATCTCCCCCCTCTGGTTTAGTTACTCTACTTATTAATTAGTTAATTAGGGTTTTTATCAATTTTTATCAATGTTTTATTTTTCAGTGAAAAAAAAATTCCTCACCAGCCAATCAGCTCACAGCTTTCCTGTGACATCACTTTCAGGTTTTTTTTTACCAGAGGTAAGTTTTTTTTATACTTACCAGTCTGGAACTCTGCCCTCCGAGTCTTCTCCCAGTCAGCTGTGCTCTTTGGAAGCTCTGGGCTCCCCTTCCTCTGAGGACAGGTAGGAAATGAAAGGAGCTCCTCGCTCCCTCCTTAATGAACTTCCTCACTTACCAAACTTCCACTGTAGCACTCCAGTACAAAGAAAGACAGCACTGTAAGATGGCTCACTTTTATACTGACTCACTCTAGCACCCTGAAAACTGGTTTAAACCAATTCTCTAATTAACAAGGTGCAGCTGCAAGCAAAGCTTGAGTGAACCCTGTTTAAAGCTGGTCTAAAACTCACCTTCCCCAACCCTAACAGCAACTGTTAAGTTGATCTGCTAAATAAAAGAGATTAGATTCAAGATAAAATTAACCCTTAATTATCCTCACTTACCAAACTTCCACTGTAGCACTGTATTGCAACCCACGTCAGCACTCCAGTGCAAACTGCTATAAAATCTTTGATAATGGACTCTAGAATTTTCCCCACTACTGACATCAGGCTGACTGGTCTATAATTCCCTGCTTTCTCTCTACCTCCCTTTTTAAATAGTGGGGTTACATTAGCTACCCTCCAATCTGTAGGAACTGTTCCAGAGTCTATAGAATCTTGGAAGATGACCACCAATGCATCCACTATTTCTAGGGCCACTTCCTTAAGTACTCTGGGATGTAGATTATCAGGCCTTGGGGATTTATCGGCCTTCAATCCCATCAATTTCCCCAACACCATTTCTCTACTAATACTGATTTCCTTCAATTCCTCCCTCTCACTAAACCCTGTGTTCCCCAACATTTCTGGTATGATATTTGTGTCCTCCTTTGTGAAGACAGAACCAAAATATGCATTTAGTTGGTCAGCTATTTCTTTGTTCCCCATAATAAATTCCCCTGTTTCTGACTGTAAGGGACCTACATATGTCTTCAGCAATCTTTTTCTCTTCACATACCTATAGAAACTTTTACAGTCAGTTTTTATGTTCCCCGCAAGCTTGCTCTTGTACTCTATTTTCCCCTTCTTAATCAATCCCTTGGTCCTCCTTTGCAGAATTCTTAACTGCTCCCAATCCTCAGCTCTGTTTTTTTTTCTGGTTAATTTCCTTGGATCTAATGCTATCTCTAGTTTCCCTTGTAATCCATGGTTTGGCTACCTTTTCCCTTTTACTTTTGCACCAGACAGGTGTAAACAATTGTTCAAGTTCATCCATGCGCTCTTTGAATGTTTGCCATTGCCTATCCCCCGTCACTCTCTATCTTGATGAAGAATTCTATCATATTATGGTCGCTCGTCCCCAAGGGGTCTCGCACCACTAGATTGTCAATTATTCCTCTCTCAATACACAATACCCAGTTTAGGATGGCCTGTTCTCTAGTTGGTTCCTCAACATATTGGTCCAGAAAACCATCCTTTATACACTCCAAGAAATTCTACTCTACGCTATTGTGACTAATTTGATTTGCCTTTTGAGGGGATGGAGGCAGCAATCGAGGGAAGGTGCAGGGTACTGTTGAGGGGACGGAGGCGGTGCTCGAGGGAGGGAGCGCGGAACTGTTGGGGGTTTGGAGTCGGTGAACGAGGGAGGGAGCGAGGTACTGTTGGGGGTTTGGAGGCGGCGATTGAGGGAGGGAGCGAGGTACTGTTGGGTGCTTGGAGGCAGCAATCGAGGGAGGGAGCTGGGTACTGTTGAGGGGATGGAGACAGCGATTGAGGGAGGGAGCGGGGTACTGTTGGGTGCTTGGAGGCAGCAATCGAGGGAGGGAGCTGGGTACTGTTGGGGGGCTGGAGACAGCGATTGATGGAAGGAGCAAAGTACTTTTGGGGGTTTGGAGGCGGTGATCGAGGGAGGGAGCGCGGTACTGTTGAGGGGATGGAGGCGGTGATCGAGGGAGGGAGTGAGGTTCTGTTGAGGGGATGGAGGTGGCGATCGAGGGAGGGAGCGAGGTACTGTTGAGGGGATGGAGGTGGTGATCGAGGGAGGGAGCGAGGTACTTTGGGGGATGGAGGTGGTGATCGAGGGAGGGAGCGAGGTACTGTTGAGGGGATGGAGGTGGTGATCGAGGGAGGGAGCGAGGTACTTTGGGGGATGGAGGCGGTGATCAAGGGAGGGAGCAGGGTATTGTTGAGGGGATGGAGGCGGCGATCGAGGGAGGGAGCGGGGTATTGTTGAGGGGATGGAGGTGGCGATCGAGGGAGGGAGCGGGGTAATGTTGAGGGATGGAGGCGGTGATCGAGGGAGGGAGCGGGGTATTGAGGGGCTGGAGGCGGCGATCGAGGGAGAGAGCGGGGTATTGTTGAGGGGATGGCAGCGGTGATGGAGGGAGGGAGCGAGCGACAGTTGCGGGGCTGGAGGCGGCGATCGAGGGAGGGAGCGAGGTACTGTTGGGGGTTTGGAGGCGGTGATCGAGGGAGGGAGCGAGGTGCTGTTGAGGGGATGGAGGCGGCGATCGAGGGAGGGAGCGAGGTTCTGTTGAGGGGATGGAGGCGGTGATCGAGGGAGGGAGCGAGGTACTGTTGAGGGGATGGAGGCGGTGATCAAGGGAGGGAGCAGGGTATTGTTGAGGGGATGGAGGCGGATATCGAGGGAGGGAGCGGGGTATTGTTGAGGGGATGGAGGTGGCGATCGAGGGAGGGAGCGGGGTAATGTTGAGGGATGGAGGCGGTGATCGAGGGAGGAAGCGGGGTATTGAGGGGCTGGAGGCGGCGATCGAGGGAGAGAGCGGGGTATTGTTGAGGGGATGGCGGCGGTGATCGAGGGAGGAAGCGAGCGACAGTTGCGGGGCTGGAGGCGGCGATCGAGGGAGGGAGCGAGGTACTGTTGGGGGTTTGGAGGCGGTGATCGAGGGAGGGAGCGAGGTGCTGTTGAGGGGATGGAGGCGGTGATTGAGGGAGGGAGCAAGGTACTGTTGGGGGGCTGGAGGCGGCGATCGAAGGAGGGAGCGAGGTACTGTTGAGGGGATGGAGGCGGTGATGGAGGGAGCGAGGTACTGCTGGGCGTTTGGAGGTGGTGATCGAGGGAGGGAGCGAGGTACTGTTGAGGGGATGGAGGCGGTGATTGAGGGAGGGAGCGAGGTTCTGTTGAGGGGATGGAGGCGGTGATCGAGGGAGGGAGCGAGGTACTGTTGAGGGGATGGAGGCGGCGATTGAGGGAGGGAGCGGGGTATTGTTGAGGGGATGGAGGCGGCGATTGAGGGAGGGAGCGGGGTATTGTTGAGGGGATGGAGGCGGTGATCGAGGGAGGGAGCGAGGTACTGTTGGGCTGGAGGCGGCTATCGAGGGAGGGAGCGGGGTATTGTTGAGGGGATGGAGGCGGTGATCGAGGGAGGGAGCGGGGTATTGTTGAGGGGATGGAGGCGGTGATTGAGGGAGGGAGCGAGGTACTGCTGGGCGTTTGGAGGTGATGATCGAGGGAGGGAGCGAGGTACTGTTGAGGGGATGGAGGCGGTGATTGAGGGAGGGAGCGAGGTACTGTTGAGGGGATGGAGGCGGCGATTGAGGGAGGGAGAGGGGTATTGTTGAGGGGATGGAGGCGGCGATTGAGGGAGGGAGCGGGGTATTGTTGAGGGGATGGAGGCGGCGATCGAGGGAGGGAGCGAGGTACTGTTGGGCTGGAGGCGGCAATCGAGGGAGGGAGCGGGGTATTGTTGAGGGGATGGAGGCGGTGATCGAGGGAGGGAGCGAGGTACTTTGGGGGGATGGAGGTGGTGATTGAGGGAGGGAGCGAGGTACTGTTGAGGGGATGGAGGCGGTGATCAAGGGAGGGAGCAGGGTATTGTTGAGGGGATGGAGGCGGCGATCGAGGGAGGGAGCGGGGTATTGTTGAGGGGATGGTGGCGGTGATGGAGGGAGGGAGCGAGCGACAGTTGCGGGGCTGGAGGCGGCGATCGAGGGAGGGAGCGAGGTACTTTGGGGGGATGGAGGTGGTGATTGAGGGAGGGAGCGAGGTACTGTTGAGGGGATGGAGGCGGTGATCAAGGGAGGGAGCAGGGTATTGTTGAGGGGATGGAGACGGCGATCGAGGGAGGGAGCGGGGTATTGTTGAGGGGATGGAGGTGGCGATCGAGGGAGGGAGCGGGGTAATGTTGAGGGGCTGGAGGCGGCGATCGAGGGAGAGAGCGGGGTATTGTTGAGGGGATGGCGGCGGTGATGGAGGGAGGGAGCGAGCGACAGTTGCGGGGCTGGAGGCGGCGATCGAGGGAGGGAGCGAGGTACTGTTGGGGGTTTGGAGGCGGGGAGCGAGGTGCTGTTGAGGGGATGGAGGCGGCGATCGAGGGAGGGAGCGAGGTTCTGTTGAGGGGATGGAGGCGGTGATCGAGGGAGGGAGCGAGGTACTGTTGAGGGGATGGAGGTGGTGATCGAGGGAGGGAGCGAGGTACTTTGGGGGGATGGAGGTGGTGATCGAGGGAGGGAGCGAGGTACTGTTGAGGGGATGGAGGCGGTGATCAAGGGAGGGAGCAGGGTATTGTTGAGGGGATGGAGGCGGCGATCGAGGGAGGGAGCGGGGTATTGTTGAGGGGATGGAGGTGGCGATCGAGGGAGGGAGCGGGGTAATGTTGAGGGATGGAGGCGGTGATCGAGGGAGGGAGCGGGGTATTGAGGGGCTGGAGGCGGCGATCGAGGGAGAGAGCGGGGTATTGTTGAGGGGATGGCAGCGGTGATGGAGGGAGGGAGCGAGCGACAGTTGCGGGGCTGGAGGCGGCGATCGAGGGAGGGAGCGATGTACTGTTGGGGGTTTGGAGGCGGTGATCGAGGGAGGGAGCGAGGTGCTGTTGAGTGGATGGAGGCGGTGATTGAGGGAGGGAGCAAGGTACTGTTGGGGGGCTGGATGCGGCGATCGAAGGAGGGAGCGAGGTACTGTTGAGGGGATGGAGGCGGTGATTGAGGGAGGGAGCGAGGTACTGCTGGGCGTTTGGAGGTGGTGATCGAGGGAGGGAGCGAGGTACTGTTGAGGGGATGGAGGCGGTGATTGAGGGAGGGAGCGAGGTACTGTTGAAGGGATGGAGGCGGCGATTGAGGGAGGGAGCGGGGTATTGTTGAGGGGATGGAGGCGGCGATCGAGGGAGGGAGCGAGGTACTGTTGGGCTGGAGGCGGCGATCGAGGGAGGGAGCGGGGTATTGTTCAGGGGATGGAGGCGGCAATCGAGGGAGGGAGCGGGGTATTGTTGAGGGGATGGAGGCGGCGATCGAGGGAGGGAGCGGGGTATTGTTGACGGGATGGAGGCGGCGATCGAGGGAGGGAGCGGGGTATTGTTGAGGGGATGGAGGCGGCGATCGAGGGAGGGAGCAGGGTATTGTTGAGGGGATGGAGGCGGCGATCGAGGGAGGGAGCGGGGTATTGTTGAGGGAATGGAGGCGGCGATCGAGGCAGGGAGCAGGGTAATGTTGAGGGATGGAGGCGGTGATCGTGGGAGGGTGCAGGGTATTGTTGGGGGGCTGGAGGCGGCGATCGAGGGAGGGAGCGAGGTGCTGTTGAGGGGATGGAGGCGGTGATTGAGGGAGGGAGCAAGGTACTGTTGGGGGGCTGGATGCGGCGATCGAAGGAGGGAGCGAGGTACTGTTGAGGGGATGGAGGCGGTGATTGAGGGAGGGAGCGAGGTACTGTTGGGTGCTTGGAGGCAGCAATCGAGGGAGGGAGCTGGGTACTGTTGAGGGGATGGAGACAGCGATTGAGGGAGGGAGCGGGGTACTGTTGGGTGCTTGGAGGCAGCAATCGAGGGAGGGAGCTGGGTACTGTTGGGGGGCTGGAGACAGCGATTGATGGAAGGAGCAAAGTACTTTTGGGGGTTTGGAGGCGGTGATCGAGGGAGGGAGCGCGGTACTGTTGAGGGGATGGAGGCGGTGATCGAGGGAGGGAGCGAGGTTCTGTTGAGGGGATGGAGGCGGCGATCGAGGGAGGGAGCGAGGTACTGTTGAGGGGATGGAGGTGGTGATCGAGGGAGGGAGCGAGGTACTTTGGGGGATGGAGGTGGTGATCGAGGGAGGGAGCGAGGTACTGTTGAGGGGATGGAGGCGGTGATCAAGGGAGGGAGCAGGGTATTGTTGAGGGGATGGAGGCGGCGATCGAGGGAGGGAGCGGGGTATTGTTGAGGGGATGGAGGTGGCGATCGAGGGAGGGAGCGGGGTAATGTTGAGGGATGGAGGCGGTGATCGAGGGAGGGAGCGGGGTATTGAGGGGATGGCGGCGGTGATGGAGGGAGGGAGCGAGCGACAGTGGCGGGGCTGGAGGCGGCGATCGAGGGAGGGAGCGGGGTATTGAGGGGATGGCGGCGGTGATGGAGGGAGGGAGCGAGCGACAGTTGCGGGGCTGGAGGCGGCGATCGAGGGAGGGAGCGAGGTACTGTTGGGGGTTTGGAGGCGGTGATCGAGGGAGGGAGCGAGGTGCTGTTGAGGGGATGGAGGCGGCGATCGAGGGAGGGAGCGAGGTTCTGTTGAGGGGATGGAGGCGGTGATCAAGGGAGGGAGCGAGGTATTGTTGAGGGGATGGAGGCGGCGATCGAGGGAGGGAGCGGGGTATTGTTGAGGGGATGGAGGTGGCGATCGAGGGAGGGAGCGGGGTAATGTTGAGGGACGGAGGCGGTGATCGAGGGAGGAAGCGGGGTATTGAGGGGCTGGAGGCGGCGATCGAGGGAGTGAGCGGGGTATTGTTGAGGGGATGGCGGCGGTGATCGAGGGAGGAAGCGAGCGACAGTTGCGGGGCTGGAGGCGGCGATCGAGGGAGGGAGCGAGGTACTGTTGGGGGTTTGGAGGCGGTGATCGAGGGAGGGAGCGAGGTGCTGTTGAGGGGATGGAGGCGGTGATTGAGGGAGGGAGCAAGGTACTGTTGGGGGGCTGGAGGCGGCGATCGAAGGAGGGAGCGAGGTACTGTTGAGGGGATGGAGGCGGTGATGGAGGGAGCGAGGTACTGCTGGGCGTTTGGAGGTGGTGATCGAGGGAGGGAGCGAGGTACTGTTGAGGGGATGGAGGCGGTGATTGAGGGAGGGAGCGAGGTTCTGTTGAAGGGATGGAGGCGGTGATCGAGGGAGGGAGCGAGGTACTGTTGAGGGGATGGAGGCGGCGATTGAGGGAGGGAGCGGGGTATTGTTGAGGGGATGGAGGCGGTGATCGAGGGAGGGAGCGGGGTATTGTTGAGGGGATGGAGGCGGTGATTGAGGGAGGGAGCGAGGTACTGCTGGGCGTTTGGAGGTGGTGATCGAGGGAGGGAGCGAGGTACTGTTGAGGGGATAGAGGCGGTGATTGAGGGAGGGAGCGAGGTACTGTTGAGGGGATGGAGGCGGCGATTGATGGAGGGAGAGGGGTATTGTTGAGGGGATGGAGGCGGCGATTGAGGGAGGGAGCGGGGTATTGTTGAGGGGATGGAGGCGGCGATCGAGGGAGGGAGCGAGGTACTGTTGGGCTGGAGGCGGCGATCGAGGGAGGGAGCGGGGTATTGTTGAGGGGATGGAGGTGGTGATTGAGGGAGGGAGCGAGGTACTGTTGAGGGGATGGAGGCGGTGATCAAGGGAGGGAGCAGGGTATTGTTGAGGGGATGGAGGCGGCGATCGAGGGAGGGAGCGGGGTATTGTTGAGGGGATGGAGGCGGCGATCGAGGGAGAGAGCGGGGTATTGTTGAGGGGATGGCGGCGGTGATGGAGGGAGGGAGCGAGCGACAGTTGCGGGGCTGGAGGCGGCGATCGAGGGAGGGAGCGAGGTACTGTTGGGGGTTTGGAGGCGGGGAGCGAGGTGCTGTTGAGGGGATGGAGGCGGCGATCGAGGGAGGGAGCGAGGTTCTGTTGAGGGGATGGAGGCGGTGATCGAGGGAGGGAGCGAGGTACTGTTGAGGGGATGGAGGTGGTGATCGAGGGAGGGAGCGAGGTACTTTGGGGGGATGGAGGTGGTGATCGAGGGAGGGAGCGAGGTACTGTTGAGGTGATGGAGGCGGTGATCAAGGGAGGGAGCAGGGTATTGTTGAGGGGATGGAGGCGGCGATCGAGGGAGGGAGCGGGGTATTGTTGAGGGGATGGAGGTGGCGATCGAGGGAGGGAGCGGGGTAATGTTGAGGGATGGAGGCGGTGATCGAGGGAGGGAGCGGGGTATTGAGGGGCTGGAGGCGGCGATCGAGGGAGAGAGCGGGGTATTGTTGAGGGGATGGCAGCGGTGATGGAGGGAGGGAGCGAGCGACAGTTGCGGGGCTGGAGGCGGCGATCGAGGGAGGGAGCGAGGTACTGTTGGGGGTTTGGAGGCGGTGATCGAGGGAGGGAGCGAGGTGCTGTTGAGGGGATGGAGGCGGTGATTGAGGGAGGGAGCAAGGTACTGTTGGGGGGCTGGATGCGGCGATCGAAGGAGGGAGCGAGGTACTGTTGAGGGGATGGAGGCGGTGATTGAGGGAGGGAGCGAGGTACTGCTGGGCGTTTGGAGGTGGTGATCGAGGGAGGGAGCGAGGTACTGTTGAGGGGATGGAGGCGGTGATTGAGGGAGGGAGCGAGGTACTGTTGAGGGGATGGAGGCGGCGATTGAGGGAGGGAGCGGGGTATTGTTGAGGGGATGGAGGCGGCAATCGAGGGAGGGAGCGGCGTATTGTTGAGGGGATGGAGGCGGCGATCGAGGGAGGGAGCGGGGTATTGTTGACGGGATGGAGGCGGCGATTGAGGGAGGGAGCGGGGTATTGTTGAGGGGATGGAGGCGGCGATCGAGGGAGGGAGCGAGGTACTGTTAGGCTGGAGGCGGCGATCGAGGGAGGGAGCGGGGTATTGTTGAGGGGATGGAGGCGGTGATCGAGGGAGGGAGCGGGGTATTGTTGAGGGGATGGAGGTGGAGATCGAGGGAGGGAGCGGGGTATTGTTGAGGGGCTGGAGGCGGCGATTGAGGGAGGGAGCGGGGTATTGTTGAGGGGATGGAGGCAGCGATCGAGGGAGGGAGCGGGGTATTGTTCAGGGGATGGAGGCGGCAATCGAGGGAGGGAGCGGCGTATTGTTGAGGGGATGGAGGCGGCGATCGAGGGAGGGAGCGGGGTATTGTTGACGGGATGGAGGCGGCGATTGAGGGAGGGAGCAGGGTATTGTTGAGGGGATGGAGGCGGCGATCGATGGAGGGAGCGTGGTATTGTTGAGGGGATGGAGGCGGCGATCGAGGGAGGGAGCAGGGTATTGTTGAGGGGATGGAGGCGGCGATCGAGGGAGGGAGCGGGGTATTGTTGAGGGGATGGCGGCGGCGACCGAGGGAGGGAGCGGGGTATTGTTGAGGGAATGGAGGAGGCGATCGAGGCAGGGAGCGAGGTATTGTTGAGGGATGGAGGCGGTGATTGAGGGAGGGAGCGGGGTATTGAGGGGCTGGAGGCGGCGATCTAGGGAGAGAGCGGGGTATTGTTGAGGGGATGGAGGCGGTGATCGTGGGAGGGTGCAGGGTATTGTTGGGGGGCTGGAGGCGGCGATCGAGGGAGGGAGCGAGGTACTGTTGGGGGGCTGGAGGCGGCTATCTAGGAAGGGAGGGGGGTATTGTTGAGGGGATGGAGGCGGCGATCGAGGGAGGGAGAGGGGTATTGTTGGGGGGCTGGAGGCGGCGATGGGTGAGGCAACACTTGGATGTAATTAGATGGTGACAGCATCATGCATGTGTGCGGATTGATACTGGCAAGCCAGCAAATGTTCAAATGCACTGATGATAGCTATCGCTCTGTGCATGCTCTGCGTTGTCAGGTGACACTTCGTATTAAAAAAAGGAACAGCCTTGGACCGTAACAGCCTCTCGAGCCTATTCTGTCATTCAGTATGATGATGGCTGATCATAGAAGGATAGAAAAATTGGAGCAGGATTAGGCCTTTTGTCTCTTCGAGCCTGCTCCGCCATTCAACACGACCATGGCTGATCATCCAAACTCAGTAACCTGTTCCCGCTTTCTCCCCGTATCCCTTGATCCCTTTAGCCCTAAGAACTATATCTAACTCTTGAATTTATTTAATGATTTGGCCTCAACTGCTTTCCATGGTATTGAATTCATCTGCCTCAACTTCACATTCCCGCCCACTCCCATATCCCTTGATTCTCAGAGGTCAATAACCTATTTCAGCCTTAAATATATTCAACGATGGAGCATCCACAACCCTCTGAGGTACAGAATTCCAAAGATTCACAACCCTCTGAGTGAAGAATTTTCCTCATCTCAGTCTTAAATTATCGACTCTTTATCCTGAAACTGTGCCCACATGTTCGAGATACCCTAGCCAGGGGAAACAACCTTTCAGAGTCTACCCTGTTAAGCTCCTTCAGAATCTAGTATGTTTCAATCAGATTGCCTCTGATCCTTCTAAAGCCCAGAGAATATAAATCTAATTTACTCGGCCTCTCATCCCAGCACAACCCTCGCATCCCATGAATCAATTTCGCTGTATCAGCTCCAAGGTAAGTTTTTCCTTCCTTTGTTATGGAAACCAAAACTGCGCACAGTACTTCAGGTGTGGTCTCACCAAAGCCCAATACAACTGTACGAGAAGTTCTTATTCTTGTACTCCAATCCCCTTTTTTGCCTTTCTAATTACTTGCTGTACCTGCATGCTAACTTTGTTTTCAATGTACAAATATACCCAAGTCTTTCTGAACACCAGCATTTAAAAATTTCACGCCTTTGAAAAAATATTCTGCTTTTCTATTACGACCAAAATAAATAACCTCACACTTCCCCATATTATCCTGCATCTGCCACCTTGTTGCCCACTCACGTAACTTGTCTATATCTCTTTGCGGCCTCCTACAATGCTTTAAAATCCCATAGGATCCAGGGAAATGCAGCAAGGTTGATACAAAATTTGCTTAGTGGCAGGAAACAAAGGATAATTGTTGACGGGTGTTTTTGCGGCTGGAGGGCTGTTTCCAGTGGCGTTCCGCGTGGCTCAGTATTGGGTCTTCTGCAATTTGTTCTATACATTAACGATTTGGACACAGATGTAGGGGGCATGATCAACAAGTTTGCAGACAACACAGATTGACCGTGTGGTAGATAGCGAGGAGGATAGCTGTAGGCTGCAGGAAGATATTGATGGTCTGGTCAGATGGGCAGAAAAGTGGCAAATGGAATTCAACTTGGAGAAGTGTGAGGTGATGTATTTGGGGAGATCAAACAAGGCAAAGGAACACACGATTAATGGGAAAATACTGAGAGGTGTAGAGGAAGTGAGGAACCTTGGAGTAAATGTAAACCGATCCCTGAAGGTAGCAGGACAGGTCGATAAGGTGGTTAAGAAGGCATATGGAATTCTTTCCTTTATTAGCTGAGGTATAGAATACAAGAGCAGGGAGGTTATGCTGGAACTGTATGTTCTACGAGGAACTCCATAATATCATCAGTAGCATTCCTAATACTGAACATATGTTCCTGCTGGGGGACTTCCAACACCAGGGTTGGGGTTGACCGTGACTCATGGCCCTCCTGCCTTGGGTGCTATGGCATTGGAAGGATGAATGAGAATGGACAGAGACTGCTGGAGTTGTGTACCTATCACAACCTCTGCATCACCAACTCGTTCTTTCATATTAAACCCTGTCACCAGGTTTCATGGAGGCACCCAAGATCATGACAGATGCTGCCAGACCTGCTGAGTGAATCCAGCATTTCTTGTTTTTGTTTCATGTTTATGTTTAGTTTAGTTTAGAGATACATCACTGAAACAGGCCCTTCGGCCCACCGAGTCTGTGCCGACCATCAACCACCCATTTATACTAATCCTACACTAATTCCATATTCCTACCACATCCCCACCTGTCCCTATATTTCCCTACCACCTACCTATACTGGGAGCAATTTATAATGACCAATTAACCTATCAACCTGCAAGTCTTTTGGCACGTGGGAGGAAACCGGAGCACCCGGAAGAAACCCACGCAGACACAGGGAGAACTTGCAAACTCCACACAGGCAGCACCCAGAATTGAACCCGGGTCGCTGGAGCTGTGAGGCTGCGGTGCTAACCACTGCGCAACTGGTGTTGTTGGCACCAGTTGGTGTCCAAATCACACGCAGCTTCCACAGTGCGGACTGCGACACCGACCACTCCCTGGTGTGCAGCAAGGTTAGATTCAAACCAAAGAAGCTACATCACTCCAAGCAGAAGGGCCGCCCGCGCATCAACACGAACAGAATTTCTTATCCACAGATGTTATATAAGTTTCTGAATTCACTTGAAAAAGCCCTTCAAAACACTCTTGCAGGGGATGCAGAGTCGAAGTGGGCCCACATTAGAGAAACCATCTATGACTCAGCAATGACCACCAATGGCAAGCGTGTGAAGCAGAATGCAGACTGGTTTCAATCTCACTTTGAAGAGCTGGAACCTGTCATAGCTGCTAAGTGCATTGCACTGTTGAACTTCAAGAAAGCCCCCAGTGAGTTAACATCCATAGCACTTTAAAGTAGTCAGAAGTGCTTCACAAAGAACAGCCAGGCGCTGTGCAAATAACTACTGGTAACACCGATGCAGTCGTATTCAGCTGTCCTCCGACACCGGAAACATCAGAGGAATGTACGATCGCATTAAGAGAGCTTTTGGGCCAACCATCAAGAAGATCGCCCCCCCGTCAAGTCTAAGTCAAGGGACATGATCACTGACCAATGAAAGCAAATGGACCGCTGGGTGGAGCACTACCTAGAGCTGTACTCCAAAGAAACTATTGTCACTGATACCGCCCTCAATGCAGCCCAGTCTCTGCCAGTCATGGATGAGCTGGACGAACAGCCAACAAAATCGGAACTCAGTGATGCCATTGATTCTCTAGCCAGTGGAAAAGCCCCTGGAAAGAATGGCATTACCCCTGACATAATCAAGAGTGCCAAGCCTGCTATACTGTCAGCACTCCATGAACTGCTTTGCCTGTGCTGGGATGAGGGAGCAGTACCACAGGACATGCGTGATGCCAATATCATCACCCTCTATAAGAACAAGGGTGACCGCGGTGAGTGCAACAATAGCGTGGAATCTCCCTGCTCAGCATAGTGGGGAAAGTCTTCGCTCAATTCACTTTAAACAGGCTCCAGAAGCTGGCGAAGCATGTCTACCCTGAGGCACAGTGCGGCTTTCGAGCAGAGAGATCCACCATTGACATGCTGTTCTCCCTTCGCTAGCTACAGGAGAAATGCCGCGAACAACAGATGCCCCTCTACGTTGCTTTCATTGATCTCATCAAAACCTTTGACCTCGACAGCAGATGTGGTCTCTTCAGACTACTAGCAAAGATCGGATGTCCACCAAAGCTACGAAGTATCATCACCTCATTCCATGACAATATGAAAGGCACAATTCAACATAGTGGCGCCTCATCAGACCCCTTTCCTATCCTGAGTGGCGTGAAACAGGGCTGTGTTCTCACACCTACACTGTTTGGGATCATCTTCTCACTGCTGCTCTCACATGCGTTCAAGTCTTCAGAAGAAGGAATTTTCCTCCACACAAGGTCAGATGGTAGGTTGTTCAACCTTGCCCGTCTCAGAGCGAAGACCCAAGTACGGAAGGTCCTCATCGGGGAGCTCCTCTTTGCTGATGATGCTGCATTAACATCCCACACAGAAGAGTGTCTGCAGAGACTCATCGACAGGAGTGCGCTGCCTGCAACGAATTTGGCCGAACCATCAGCCTCAAGAAAACAAACATCATGGGACAGGACATTAGAAATGCTCCATCCATCAAAATCGGCGACCACACTCTGGAAGTGGTTCAAGAGTTCACCTACCTAGGCTCAACTGTCTCCAGTAACCTGTCTCTCAATGTAGAAACCAACAAGTGCATGGGAAAGGCGTCCGCTGCTATGTCCAGACTGGCCAAGAGGGTGTTGGAAACTGGCGCACTGACACAGAACACAAAAGTCCGAGTGTATCAAGCCTGTGTCCTCAGTACCATGCTCTACGGCAGCGAGGCCTGGACAACGTATGTCAACCAAGACCAACTCATTCCATCTTCACTGCCTCCAGAGAATCCTTGGCATCAGGTGGCAGGGCTGTATCTCCAATGCAGAAGTCCTCGAGGCGGCCAACATGCCCAGCATATACACCCTACTGAGCCAGCGGCGCTTGAGATGGCTTGGCCATGTGAGCCACATGGAAGGTGGCAGGATCCCCAAGGACACATTGTACAGCGAGCTCGTCACTGGTATCAGAGCAACCGGCCGTCCATGTTTCCGCTTTAAAGACGTCTGCAAACGCAACATGAAGTCCTGTGACATTGACCACAAGTCGTGGGAGTCAGTTGCCAGTGATTGCCAGAGCTGGCGGACAGCCATAAAGGCGGGGCAAAGGAGTGGCAAGTTGAAGAGACTTAGCAGTCAGCAGGAAAAAAAACAAAAGCGCAAGGAGAGAACCAACTGTGTAACAGCCCCGACAACCAATTTTATCTGCAGCGCCTGTGGAAGAGTCTGTCGCTCTAGAGTTGGCCTTTATAGCCACTCCAGGCGCTGCTTCACAAACCACTGACCACCTCCAGGCGCTTACCCATTGTCTCTCAAGACAAGGAGGCCAAAGAAGAAGAAGTATAAACAGAGAAACATAGCAAATAGGAGCAGGAGTAGGCCACTCGGCCCTTTGAGCCTGGTCCGCCATACAGAGAACAACGAACAAAGAACAGTACAGCACAGGAACAGGCCATTCGGCCCTCCAAGCCTGCGCCGATCTTGATCCCTGCCGAAACTAACACCTTCTGCACTTCCGGGGCCCATATCCCTCTGTTCCCTTCCTATTCATGTATTTGTCAAGATGTCTCTTAAACGTCGCGATCGTATCTGCTTCCACCACCTCCCCTGGCAGCAAGTTCCAGCACTCACCACCCTCTGTGTAAAAAAACTTGCCTCGCACATCCCCTCTAAACTTTGCCCCTCGCACCTTAAACTTATGTCCCCTAGTAACTGACTGTTCCACCCTGGGAAAAAGCTTCTGACTATCCACTCTGTCCATGCCGCTCATAACTTTGTAAACCTCGATCATGTCGCCCCTCGACCACCGTCGTTCCAGTGAAAACAATCCGAGTTTTTCCAACCTCTCCTCATAGCTAATGCCCTCCAGACCAGGCAATATCCTGGTAAACCTCCTCTGTACCCTCTCCAAAGCCTCCACGTCCTTCTGGTAGTGTGGCTACCAGAATTGCACACAATATTCTAAGTGTGGCCTAACTAAAGTTCTGTACAGCTGCAACATGACTTGCCAATTTTTATACTCTATGCCCCGACCGATGAAGGCATGCATGCCGTATGCCTTCTTGACTACCTTATCCACCTGCGTTGCCACTTTCAGTGACCTGTGGACCTGTACGCCCAGATCTCTCTGCCTGTCAATACTCCGAAGGGTTCTGCCAATTACTGTATACTTCCCACCTGCATTAGACCTTCCAAAATGCATTACCTCACATTTGTCCAGATTAAACTCCATCTGCCATTTCTCCACCCAAGTCTCCAACCGATCTATATCCTGCTGTATCCTCTGACAATCCTCATCACTATCCGCAACTCCACCAACCTTTGTGTCGTCCGCAAACTTACTAATCAGACCAGCTACATTTTCCTCCAAATCATTATATATACTACAAACAGCAAAGGTCCCAGCACTGATCCCTGCGGAACACCACTAGTCACATCCCTCCATTCAGAAAAACACCCATCCACTGATACCCTCTGTCTTCTATGACCGAGCCAGTTTCGTATCCATCTTGCCAGCTCACCTCTGATCCCGTGTGACTTTACCTTTTGTACCAGTCTGCCATGCGGGACCTTGTCAAAGGCTTTACTAAAGTCCATATAGATAACATCCACTGCCCTACCTTCATCAATCATCTTCGTCACTTCCTCAAAAAACTCAATCATATTAGTGAGACACGACCTCCCCTTCACAAAACCATGCTGTCTCTCGCTAATAAGTTCGTTTGTTTCCAAATGGGAGTAAATCCTGTCCTGAATAATCCTCTGTAATAGTTTCCCTACTGACGTAAAGCTCACCGGCCTATAATTTCCTGGATTATCCTTGCCACCCTTCTTAAACAAAGGAACAACATTGGCTATTCTCCAGTCCTCTGGGACCTCACCTGTAGCCAATGAGAATGCAAAGATTTGTGTCAAGGCCCCAGCAATTTCCTCCCTTGCCTCCCTCAGTATTCTAGGGTAGATCCCATCAGGCTTTGGGGACTTATCTACCTTAATGCTTTGCAAGACACCCAACACCACCTCCTTTTTGATAATGAGATGACTGAGACTATCTACACTCCCTTCCCTCGGCTCATCATCCACCAAATCCTTCTCCTTGGTGAATACTGATGCAAAGTACTCATCTAGCACCTCACCAATTTCCTCTGGCTCCACACATAGATTCCCATCTCTGTCCTTGAGTGGGCCAACCCTTTCCCTGGTTACCCTCTTGCTCTTTATATACGTATAAAAAGCCTTGGGATTTTCCTTAATCCTGTTTGCCAATGACTTTTCATGACCCCTTTTAGCCCTCCTGACTCCTTGCTAAAGTTCCGTCCTATTGTCTTTATATTCCTCAAGTGCTTCGTCTGTTCCTAGCCTTCCAGCTCTTGCGAATGCTTCCTTTTTCTTTTTGACGAGGCTCAGAATATCCCGTGTTATCCAAGGTTCCCGAAACTTGCCAAACTTATCCTTCTTCCTCACAGGAACATGCTGGTTCTGGATTCTAATCGGCTGACATTTGAAAGACTCCCACATGTCTGATGTTGATTTACCCTCAAACTGCCGCCCCCAATTCTTCAGTTCCTGCCTAATATTGTTATAATTAGCCTTCCCCCAATTTAGCACCTTCATCCGAGGACTACTCTTATCCTTATCCACAAGTGCCTTAAAACTTATGGAATTATGGTCACTGCTCCCGAAATGCTCCCCCACTGAAACTTCGACCACCTGGCCGGGCTCATTCCTCAATACCAGGTCCAGAATGGCCCCATCCCTAGTTGGACGGTCTGCAGACTGTTTCAAGAAGCCCTCCTGGATGCTCCTCACAAATTCTGCCCCATCCCAGCCCCTAGCACTACATTATGATCATGGCTGATCATCCAACTCAGTGGCCTGTTTCTGCTTTCGCGCCATACCCTTTGATCCCTTTAGACCCAAGAGCTATATCTAACTCCTTTTTAAAAACATACAATATTTTGGCCTCAACTGCTTTCTGTGGTAGCGAATTTCACAGGCTCGCCACTCTCTGGGTGAAGAAATTTCTCTTCATCTCAGTCCTGAAAGATTAACCCTGTATCCTTAGACTATGACCCCTGGTTCTGGACTCCCCCACCATCGGGAACATCCTTCCTGCATCTACCCTGTCAAGTCCGGTTACAATTTTATAGGTTTCTATGAGATCCCCCCTCACTGTTCTGAACTCCAGCGAATATAATCCTAACCGACTCAGTCTCTCCTCATCCATCAGTCCCGCCATCGCATGAGTCTGGTAAACATTCACTGCACTCCCTCTATAGCAAGAACATCCTTCCTCAGATCAGGAGACCAAAACTATACACAATATTCCAGGTGTGGCCTCACCCAGGCCCTATATAATTGCAGCAAGACATCCCTGCTTCTGTATTCGAATCCTCTCGCTATGAAGGCCAACATGCTATTTGCCTTTTTTACCGCCTGTTGCACCTGCATGCTTACCTTCAGTGACTGGTGTACAAGAACATAGTCATAGAAGACAGAGGGTAGCAGTGGAAGGGTGCTTTTCTGAATGGAGGGCTGTGACTAGTGGTGTTCCGCAGGGATCAGTGCTGGGATCTTTGCTGTTTGTAGTATATATAAATGATTTGGAGGAAAATGTAGCTGGTCTGATTAGTAAGTTTGCGGACGACACAAAGGTTGGTGGAGTTGCGGATAGTGATGAGGATTGTCAGAGGATACAGCAGGATATAGATCGGTTGGAGACTTGGGCGGAGAAATGGCAGATGGAGTTTAATCCGGACAAATGTGAGGTAATGCATTTTGGAAGATTTAATGCAGGTGGAAAGTATACAGTAAATGGCAGAACCGTTAGGAGTATTGACTGGCAGAGAGATGTGGGCGTACAGGTCCACAGGTCACTGAAAGTGGCAATGCAGGTGGATAAGGTAGTCAAGAAGGCATACGGCATGCTTGCCATCATCGGTCGGGGCATAGAGTATAAAAATTGGCAAGTCATGCTGCAGCTGTACAGAACTTTAGTTAGGCCACACTTAGAATATTGCATGCAATTCTGGTCGCCACACTACCAGAAGGACGTGGAGGCTTTGGGGAGGGTACAGAAGAGGTTTACCAGGATGTTGCCTGGTCTGGAGGGCATTGGCTATGAGGAGAGGTTGGATAAACTCAGATTGTTTTCACTGGAACGATAGAGGTGGAGGGGTGACATGATAGGTTTGCACTGGAGTGCTGACTTGGGTTGCAATAGAGTGCCACAGTGGAGGTTTGATAAGTGAGGATAATTAAGGGTCAATTTTATCTTAAATCTAATCTGTCTTTTATTTAGCAGATCAACTTAACCGTTGCTGTTAGGGTTGGGGAAGGTGAGTTTTAGACCAGCTTTAAACAGGGTTCACTCAAGCTCTGCTTGCAGCTGCTCCATGTTAATTCGACAGAGTAGAAATGAAAGAATAGTCAATATGAATGCGTGGCTTGAGAGATGGTGCAGGAGGGAGGGGTTCAGATTTTTGGGACATTGGGACCGGTTCTGGGGGAGGTGGGACTATTACAAATTGGACGGTCTACACCTGGGCCGGACTGGAACCAATGTCCTTGGGGGTGCTTTTGCTAACGCTGTTGGGGAGGGTTTAAACTAATGTGGCAGGGGGTTGGGAACCAAATGAGGAGGTCAGTGGACAGTAAGGAAGTAGTAACTAAAGCCTGTAAGGAACTAGATAATGAAGTCAGCGTGACTAAGGGAAAGAGTAGGCAGGGAGCAGATGATGAAAGCAAAGGGACTGGTGGTCTGAGGTGCATTTGTTTTAGTGCAAGAAGTGTAGTAGGTAAGGCAGATGAACTTAGGGCTTGGATTAGTACCTGGGAGTATGATGTTATTGCTATTACTGAGACTTGGTTAAGGGAAGGGCATGATTGGCAACTAAATATCCCAGGATATCGATGCTTCAGGCGGGAGAGAGAGGGAGGTAAAAGGGGTGGAGGAGTTGCATTACTGGTCAAAGAGGATATCACAGCTGTGCTGAAGGAAGGCACTATGGAGGACTCGAGCTGTGAGGCAATATGGGCAGAACTCAGAAATAGGAAGGGTGCGGTAACAATGTTGGGGCTGTACTACAGGCCTCCCAACAGCGAGCGTGAGATAGAGGTACAAATATGTAAACATGTTATGGAAAGATGTAGGAGCAACAGGGTGGTGGTGATAGGAGATTTTAATTTTCCCAACATTGACTGGGATTCACTTAGTGTTAGAGGTCTAGATGGAGCAGAATTTGTAAGGAGTATCCAGGAGGGTTTTCTAGAGCAGTATGTAAATAGTCCAACTCGGGAAGGGGCCAAACTGGACCTGGTGTTGGGGATTGAGCCCGGCCTGGTGGTTGATGTTTCAGTAGGGGACTACTTTGGGAATAGTGATCACAATTCCGTAAGTTTTAGAATACTCATGGACAAAGACGAGAGTGGTCCTAAAGGAAGAGTGCTAAATTGGGGGAAGGCCAACTATACCAAAATTCGGCAGGAGCTGGGGAATGTAGATTGGGAGCAGCTGTATGAAGGTAAATCCACATTTGATATGTGGGAGGCTTTTAAAGAGAGGTTGATTAGCGTGCAGGAGAGACATGTTCCTGTGAAAATGAGGGGTAGAAATGGCAAGATTAGGGAACCATGGTTGACAGGTGAAATTGTGAGACTAGCTAAGAGGAATAAAGAAGCATACAGAACGTCTAGGCGGCTGAAGAAAGACGAAGCTTTGGAAGAATATCGGGCATGTAGGACCAATCTGAAACGAGGAATTAAGAGGGCTAAAAGGGGTCATGAAATATCTTTAGCAAACAGGGTTAAGGAAAACCCCAAAGCCTTTTATTCATATATAAGGAGCAAGAGGGTAACTAGAGAAAGGATTGGCCCACTCAAGGACAAAGGAGGAAAGTTATGCGTGGAGTCAGAGAAAATGGGTGAGATTCTAAACGAGTACTTTGCATCGGTATTCACCGAGGAGAGGGACATGACGGATGTTGAGGTTAGGGACAGATGTTTGATTACTCTAGGTCAAGTCGGCATAAGGAGGGAGGAAGTGTTGGGTATTCTAAAAGGCATTAAGGTGGACAAGTCCCCATGTCCGGATGGGATCTATCCCAGGTTACTGAGGGAAGCGAGAGAGGAAATAGCTGGGGCCTTAACAGATATCTTTGCAGCATCCTTAAACACGGGTGAGGTCCCGGAGGACTGGAGAATTGCTAATGTTGTCCCCTTGTTTAAGAAGGGTAGCAGGGATAATCCAGGTAATTATAGACCAGTGAGCCTGACGTCAGTGGTAGGGAAGCTGCTGGAGAAGATATTGATGGATAGGATCTATTCCCATTTGGAAGAAAATGGGCTCATCAGTGATAGGCAACATGGTTTTGTGCAGGGAAGGTCATGTCTTACCAACTTAATAGAATTCTTTGAGGAAGTGACAAAGTTGATTGATGAGGGAAGGGCTGTAGATGTCATATACATGGACTTCAGTAAGGCGTTTGATAAGATTCCCCATGGTAGGCTGATGGAGAAAGTGAAGTCGCATGGCGTCCAAGGTGTACTAGCTAGATGGATAAAGAACTGGCTGGGCAACAGGAGACAGAGAGTAGCAGTGGAAGGGAGTTTCTCAAAATGGAGACGTGTGACCAGTGGTGTTCCACAGGGATCCGTGCTGGGACCGCTGTTGTTTGTGATATACATAAATGATTTGGAGGAAAGTATAGGTGGTCTGATTAGCAAGTTTGCAGACGACACTAAGATTGGTGAAGTAGCAGATAGTGAAGGGGACTGTCAGAGAATACAGCAGAATATAGATAGATTGGAGAGTTGGGCAGAGAAATGGCAGATGGAGTTCAATCAGGGCAAATGCAAGGTGATGCATTTTGGAAGATCCAATTCAAGAGTGAACTATACAGTAAATGGAAAAGTCCTGGGGAAAATTGATGTCCAGAGAGATTTGGGTGTTCAGGTCCATTGTTCCCTGAAGGTGGCAACGCAGGTCAATAGAGTGGTCAAGAAGGCACACGGCATGCTTTCCTTCATCGGACGGGGTATTGAGTACAAGAGTTGGCTGGTCATGTTACAGTTGTATAGGACTTTGGTTCGGCCACATTTGGAATACTGCGTGCAGTTGTGGTCGCCACATTACCAAAAGGATGTGGATGCTTTGGAGAGGGTACAGAGGAGGTTCACCAGGATGTTGCCTGGTATGGAGGGCGCTAGCGATGAAGAGAGGTTGAGTAGATTAGGATTATTTTCATTAGAAATGCGAAGGTTGAGGGGGGACCTGATTGAGGTGTACAAAATCATGAGAGGTATCGACAGGGTGGATAGCACGAAGCTTTTTCCCAGAGTGGGGGATTCAATTACTAGGGGTCACGAGTTCAAAGTGAGAGGGGAAAAGTTTAGGGGGGATATGCGTGGAAAGTTCTTTACGCAGAGGGTGGTGGGTGCCTGGAACGCGTTGCCAGCGGAGGTGGTAGATGCGAACACAATAGCGTCTTTTAAGATGTATCTAGACAGATACATGAATGGGCAGGAAGAAAAGAGATACAGACCCTTAGAAAATAGGCGACATGTTTAGATAGAGGATCTGGATCGGCGCAGGCTTGGAGGGCCGAAGGGCCTGTTCCTGTGCTGTAATTTTCTTTGTTCTTTGTTCTTTGACAATTGATTTAAACCAGTTTTCAGGGGGCTAGAGTGAGTCAGTATAAAAGTGAGCCATCTTACAGTGCTGACTTGGGTTGCAATAGAGTGCTACAGTGGAAGTTTGGTAAGTGAGGAAGTTCGGTAAGGAGGGAGCGAGGAGCTCCTTTCATTTCCTACCTGTCCTCAGTGAGAGGAGCCCAGAGCTTCCAAAGAGCACAGCTGATCGGGAGAAGACTCGGAGGGCAGAGTTCCAGACTGCTAAGTATAAAAAACTTACCTCTGGTAAAAAAAAAACCTGAAAGTGACGTCACAGAAAGCTGTGACCTGATTGGCTGGTTGGGAATTTTTTTTTACTGAATTTGAAAATAAAACATTGATAAAAATTTATTAAAACCCTAATTAACTAATTAATAAGTAGAGTAACTAAACCAGAGGGAGGAGATTACTGTATTTAGTTCGCATTTAATATTTCCAGTAGGAATCTAGCTCTGGGGACCATATAGTTATAACAATTTAGTAAGGATTTAATAAATATTTATTTATCATAAATTAATTTATTAATTAGTGCTAGAAATGTCAGTTAGAGGGGTGAAGTGCTTCACCCGTGAGATGTGGGAGGTGCGTGACGTTTCCAGCGTTCCGGACGACTACATCTGCAGGAAGTGTACCCAGTTGCAGTTCCTCACAGACCGCATGGATCGGTTGGAGCGGCAACTGGATGCACTTAGGAGCATGCAGGTGGCAGAGAGCGTCATAGACAGGAGTTTTAGAGAAGTGGTTACACCCAAGGTGCAGGCAAATAGATGGGTGACCGCTAGAAGGGGCAGGCAGTCAGTGCAGGAATTCCCTGTGGCTATCCCCCTCTCTAACAAGTATACCGTTTTGGATACTGTTGGTGGGGATGGCCTATCAGGTGAAAACAGCAGCAGCCAGAGCAGTGGCACCACGGCTGGCTCTGTTGTTCAGCTGGGAGGGACAAAGCGCTGAAGAGCAATAGTTATAGGGGACGCTATAGTCAGGGGCACAGATAGGCGCTTCTGTGGACGTGAAAGAGACTCCAGGATGGTATGTTGCCTCCCTGGGGCCAGGGTCAAGGATGTCTCTGAATGGACAGAGGGCGTTCTGAAGGGAGA
Organism: Heterodontus francisci; assembly: GCF_036365525.1. Classification (NCBI taxonomy): domain Eukaryota; kingdom Metazoa; phylum Chordata; class Chondrichthyes; order Heterodontiformes; family Heterodontidae; genus Heterodontus; species Heterodontus francisci. Next base: position 169,726 of record NC_090374.1, on the reverse strand, counting down.
GGGTGAACAGCCAGACATTGTGGTACACATCGGTACCAACGACCTAGGCAGGAAGAGTGACGAGGTCCTGCAGGGGGAGTTTAGGGAGTTGGGTAGAAAGTTAAAAGACAGGACCTCTAGGGTTGTAATCTCGGGATTACTCCCTGTGCCACGTGCCAGTGAGGCTACAAATAGGAAGATAGTGCAGCTAAACACGTGGCTGAACAGCTGGTGTAGAAGGGAGGGTTTCAGATATCTGGACCATTGAGCTCTCTTCAGGGACAGATGGGACCTGTACAAGAAGGACGGGTTGCATCTAAACTGGAGGGGCACTAATATCCTGGCTGCGACGTTTGCTAGCGTCACTCGGGAGGGTTTAAACTAGTGTGGCAGGGGGGTGGGAACCAGAGCAGTCGGACAGGAAGTGAAATAAATGAGGGGCAACTAGTAAATAAGGCCAGTAAGACGAAGAGGAAGAGCAGGCAGGGAGATGTTGCTGACCACAGCGGGACTGGTGGTCTGAAGTGCATTTGTTTCAATGCGAGAAGTATAACAGGTAAGGCAGATGAACTTAGAGCTTGGATTAGTTCTTGGAACTATGATGTTGTTGCTATTACAGAGACTTGGTTGAGGGAAGGACAGGATTGGCAGCTAAATGTTCCAGGATTTAGAAGCTTCAGGCGGGATAGAGGGGGATGTAAAAGGGGTGGGGGAGTTGCATAAGTGGTTCCGGAGAATATCACAGCTGTACTGCGGGAGGACACCTCGGAGGGGTCGTGCAGCGAGGCAATATGGGTGGAGCTCAGGAATAGGAAGGGTGCAGTCACGATGTTGGGGGGTTTCCTACAGGCCTCCCAATAGCCAGCGGGAGGTAGAGGAGCAGATATGTAGACAGTTTTTGGAAAGATGTAAAGGTAACAGGGTTGTCGTGGTGGGTGATTTTAACTTCCCCAATATTGACTGGGACTCACTTAGTGCTAGGGGCTTGGATGGGGTAGAATTTGTAAGGAGCATCCAGGAGGGCTTCTTGAAACAATATGTAGATAGTCCAACTAGGGATGGGGCCATTCTGGACCTGGTATTGGAGAATGAGCCCGGCCAGATGGTCGAAGTTTCAGTAGGGGAGATTTTCGGGAACAGTGACCATAATTCCATAAGTTTTAAGGTACTTGTGGATAAGGATAAGAGTAGTCCTCGGGTGAAGCTGATTAGAATCCAGGACCAGCATGTTCCTGTGAGGAAGAAGGATAAGTTTGGCAAGTTTTGGGAACCTTGGATAACCCGGGATATTGTGAGCCTCGTCAAAAAGAAAAAGGAATCATTCGTAAGGGCTGGAAGGCTAAGAACAGTCGAACCCCTTGAGGAATATGAAGACAGTAGAAAGGAACTTATGCAAGGAGTTAGGAGGCTAAAAGGCGTCATGAAAAGTCATTGGCAAACAGGATTAAGGATAATCCCAAGTCTTTTTATACATATATAAAGAGCAAGAGGGTAACTAGGGAAAGGGTTGGCCCACTCAAGGACAGAGAGGGGAATCTATGTGTGGAGCCTGAGGAAATGGGCGAGGTACTAAATGACAGAAATCTTTGCATCCTCATTGGCTGCAGGTGAGGTCCCAGAGGACTGGAGAATAGCCAATGTTGTTCCTTTGGTTCAGAAGGGTAGCAAGGATAATCCAGGAAATTATAGGCCGGTGAGCCTGACATCAGTGGTAGAGAAATTATTAGAGAGGATTATTCGGGACAGGATTTACTCCCATTTGGAAACAAACGCACTTGGTAGCCAGAGGCAGCTGGTCTGATTAGTAAGTTTGCGGACGACACAAAGGTTGGTGGAGTTGCAGATAGTGCTGAGGATTGTCAGAGGATACAGCAGGATATAGATCGGTTGGAGACTTGGGCGGAGAAATGGCAGTTAGAGTTTAATCCGGACAAATGTGAGGTAATGCATTTTGGAAGATCTAATGCAGGTGGGAAGTATACAGTAAATGGCAGAACCCTTAGGAGTATTGACAGGCGTAGAGGTCCACAGGTCACTGAAAGCGGTAACGCAGGTGGATAAGGTAGTCAAGAAGGCATACGGCATGCTTGCCTTCCTCAATCGGGGCATAGAGTATAAAAATTGGCAAGTCATGCTGCAGCTGTCTTGAACTTTAGTTAGGCCACACTTAGAATATTACATGCAATTCTGGTCGCCACACTACCAGAAGGACGTGGAGGCTTTGGAGAGGGTACAGAAGAGGTTTACCAGTATGTTGCCTGGTCTGGAGGGCATTAGCTATGAGGTGAGGTTGGATAAACCGGATTGTTTTCACTGGAACGACGGAGGTGGAGGGGTGACATGATAGAGGTTTACAAAGTTATGAGCAGCATGGACAGAGTGGATAGTCAGAAGCTTTTTCCCAGGGTGGAAGAGTCAGTTACTAGGGGACATAGGTTTAAGGTGAGAGGGGCAAAATTTAGAGGGGATGTGCGAGGCAAGTTTTTTACACAGAGGGTGGTGAGTGCCTGGAACTTGCTGCCGGGGGAGGTGGTGGAAGCAGGTACGATAGCGACGTTTAAGAGGCATCTTGACAAATACATGAATAGGATGGGAATGGAGGGATACGGTCCCCGGAAGTGCAGAAGGTTTTAGTTTAGGCAGGCATCAAGATCGGCGCAGGCTTGGAGGGCCGAATCGACTGTTCCTGTGCTGTACTGCTCTTTGTTCTTTGTTTGTTGTTCTTTGAACACCCAGGTCTCGCTGCATATTCCCCCCCTCTCAGTTTATAGCTGTTCAGATAATCTCTTTTTGCGACCAAAGTGGATAACCTCACATTTATCCACATTATACTGCATCTGCCGTGCATTAGCCCACTCACTCAACTTGTCCAAATCACCCTGAAGCCTCTCTGCATCCTCCTCACAACTCACCCTCCCACCCAGTTTTGTGGCATCTGCAAATCTTGAGATATTACATTTAGTTCCCTCATCTAAATAATTAATGTATGTTGTGAGTCGCTGGGGACCGAGCACGGATCCCTGCGGTACCCCATTAGACACTGCCTGCCATTCGGATGCCAACTCTTTGTTTCCTTTCCGCCAACCAATTTTCTATCCATCGCAATAAGCTACCCCCAATCCCATGCGCTTTAATTTTGCACGGTAATCTCTTATGTGGGACTTTGTCGCAAGTCTTATGAAAGTCCAAAGAAACCACATCCACTGGCTCCACCTCATCAACTCTACTACTTACATCCTCGAAGAAATCTAGTAGATTTGTCCAGCATGATTTCCCTTTCGTAAATCCATGCTGACTCTGCCTGATTCTACCACTGTTCTCCAAGTGCTCTGCTTTCAAAGCTTTGATAATGGACTCTTGAATTTTCCCCATTACCGACGTCAGGCTGACTGGTCTATAATTCCCTGCTATCTCTCAACCTCCCTTTTTAAAGATGGGGTTACAGTAGCTACCCTCCAATCTGTAGGAACTGTCCTAGAGTCTATAAAATTTTGTAAGATGAGCACCAATGCATCCACTATTTCTAGGGCCACTTCCTTCAGTACTCTGAGATGCATACCATCAAGCCCTGGGGATTTATCGGCCTTCAATGCCATCAATTTCCCGAAAACCATTTCTCTACTAATACTGATTTCTTTCAGTTCCTCTCTCTCACGAAGCCCTGTGTTCCCCAACATTTCTGGTGTGATTTGTGTCCTCCTTTGTGAAGACAGAACCAAAGTATGCCTTTAGTTCGTCAGCCATTTCTTTATTCACCATAATAAATTCCCCTGTTTCTGACATTTGTCTTCAGCAATCTTTTTCTCTTCACATACCTATAGAAATTTATACAGTCAGTTTTTATGTTCCCCGCAAGCTTGCTCTTGTACTCTATTTTTCCCTTCTTAATCAATCCCTTGGTCCTCCTATGCAGAATTCTAAACTGCTCCCAATCCTCAGCTCTGTTGTTTTTCCCGGCAAATTTATACGTCTCTTCCTTGGATCTAATGCTATCTCTAATTTCCCTTGTAAGCCAAGCTTTGGCTACCTTTCCCATTTTACTTTTGCGCCAGACAGGGATAAACAATTGTTGCAGTTCATCCGTGCGTTCTTTAAATGTTTGCCATTGTCTATCCACCGTCATCCCTTTAAGTAACATTTCCCAATCTCTCATAGCCAACACGCGCTTCATACCTTCGTAGTTTCCTTTACTAAGATTCAGGACTGTCTCAGAATCAACGACGTCACTCTCCATCTTGATGAAGAATTCTATCATCAATTCTGTCCCCAAGGGGTCTCGCACAACTAGATTGTCAGTTATTCCTCTCTCATTACACAATACCTAGTCTAGGATGGCCTGTTCTCTAGTTGGTTCCTCAACGTATTGGTCCAGAAAACCATCCCATATACACTCCAAGAATTTCTCCTCTACGGTATTGTGACTAATTTGATTTGCTCAATCTATATGCAGATTAAAGTCATCCATAATTACAGATGTTCCTTTATCGCATGCATCTCTAATTTCCTGTTTAATGCCATTCCCAACATCACTACGACAGTTTGAGGGTCTATATACAAACAACACTCGCGTTTTTTGCCCCTTAGTGTTTCTCAGCTCTACCCAGATTGCATTAATTTTGAATTTTGTGTACAATGGAAACTATCTTTATGCTTCATTCTGTCTATGATTGCATCGTCAGAGCTAATATCTTTCCTCACTATTGCACTAATTTCCTCTTTAACCAGCAATGCAACTCCACTGCCTTTTGCTTTTTGTCTGTCCTTCCTAAATACGGAATATCCCTGGATGTTCATTTCCCATCCCTGGTCACCTTGCAGCCATGTCTCCGTAATCCCGACTATATCATACCCGTTTACATCTATTTGCGTGATTAATTCATCCAATTTATTGCGACTGCTCCGCGCATTAAGGCGCAAAGCCTTAAGGCTTGTCTTTTTAACATTACTTATCCCCTTCCCACTATTTTTCATTGTGGCCCTGTTTGATTCTGGCTCTTGATTTCTCTGCCTATCACTTTTCTTATTCCCCTTACTGTCTTTTGTTGTTGTCTTTGATCCCCCCTCTTCTGACTCCTTGCTAAGATTCCCATTTCCCTGCCATTTTAGTTTAAACCCTCCCCAACCTCTCTAGCAAATACTCCCCCTAGGACTTGAGTCCTGGTCCTGCCCAGGTGTAACTGGTCCAGTTTGTCCTGGTCCCACCTCCTCCAGAGCCAGTCCCAATGCCCCAGGAATCTGAAACCCTCCCCTTCACACCATCTCTTCAGCCACGTATTCATCCAATATATCCTGCTATTTCTACCCTGACTAACATGTGGCACTGGTAGTAATCCTGAGATCACTACCTTTGAGGTCCTACTTTTCAACTTACTTCCTAGCTCCATATATTCTGCTTTTGGGACTTCATCCTTTTTTTTTTATCTGTGTAGTTTGTACCAATGTGTACCAAGACCACTGGCTGTTCACTCTCCCCCTTCAGAATGTCCTATAACCGCTCTGAGACATCCTTGACCCTAGCACCAGGGAGGCAACATACCATCCTGGAATCTCTCTTGTGGCCACAGAAATGCCTATCTATTCCCCTTACAATTGAATCCCCTATAATTATTGAATTCTCACACTTTTTACTCCTCCCCTGTGCAGCAGAGCCAACCATGGTGCAATGAATTGGGATGTTGCTGCTTCCCCCTGAGAGGCCATGCCCCCCAACAGTATCCAAAGCAGTATATCTGTTTTGCAGGGGAATAGCCACAGGAGATTCCTGAACTGCCTGCCTAGTCCTATTGCTCTGCCTGGTGGTCACCCATTCCCCTCCTGCCTGTGGGGTCTGAGCTTGCGGTGTGACCACCTCTCTGTACCTGCTATCCACGATACTCTCCGCCTTGTGGATGCTCCACTGTGACCCCAGCTGCCACTCCAGCTCCGAAACCCAGGCTTCCAGGAGCTGCAGCTGGAGACACTTCCTGCAACATGCTGGTCCCGGGCACTGGATTTCTTCCCGGCTTCCGACATCGAGCACGAGGAGCGCAACACGGCTTTGAGCTCTCCTGCCATGACTTTACCCTTTAAATTAAATTAAATTAAACCTTCTGGAAGATCTTAATGTCCAATAATATCAATAACTCTAGGGTCCTTCTTCCCTGGTTCTCGTTACTACAGAGCTCCCTAAAGAAAAACACTACTTACTATATTTGAAATAAACTTTAAACTTTTCTTATCTGAGATACTTTCCCAGCTATTTAGAGCTATTCCCTAACAACAGTGACTAACCAACCAATCACCTTGCAGCTCTCCTGTGACGTTACTGTTGGCTTTTTTTTCAAAACTCCGGCGCGCTGCTGCTGCACTTTTAAACTCTGCCGGTCTCACTCAGTCTCGCTCCTTCCCGCTGCCGCTGCTCTTTTAAACTCTGCTGGTCTCACTCGGCCTTGCTCCTTCCCACTGCCGCTGCACTTTTAAACTCTGCCGGTCCCACTCAGTCTCGTTCCTTGCAGTTTTGGTCTCCTTATCTGAGGAAGGATGTCCTTGCTATTGAGGGAGTGCAGTGAAGGTTTCCCAGACTGATTCCTGGTATGGCGGAAATGACATATGAGGAGAGTTTGAGTCGGTTAGGATTATATTCGCTGGAGTTCAGGAGAGTGAGGGGGGATCTCATAGAAACTTATAAAATTCTAACAGGACTTGACAGGGTAGATGCAGGAAGGATGTTCCCGATGGTGGGGGTGTCCAGAACCATGGGTCATAGTCTAAGGATATGGGGTAAACCTTTCGGAACTGAGATGAGGAGAAATTTCTTCACCCAGAGAGTGGCGAGCCTGTGAAATTCGCCACCACAGAAAGCAGTTGAGGCCAAAATATTGTATGTTTTTAAAAAGGAGTTAGATATAGCTCTTGAGTCTAAAGGGATCAAAGGGTACGGGGCGAAAGCAGGAACACGCTACTGAGTTGGATGATCAGCCATGATCATAATGAATGGTGGAGCTGGCTCGAAGGGACGAATGGCCTACTCCTGCTCCTATTTTCTATGTTTCTCCACTATTTATAACTTCCACCAATTTTCATGTCATCTGCGAACTACATACCTCCTATATTCGCGTCTAAATTATTAATGTACACTACAAACAGCAAGGGTCCCAGCACCGATCCCTGCGGTACAGCACTGGTTGCAGGCTTCCACTCGCAAAAACAACCCTCGACCATTACACTCTGCCTCCTGCCACTAAGCCAATTTTGGATCCAATTTGCCAAATTGCCCTGGATCCCATGGGCTCTTACCTTCTTAACCAATTTCCCATGCGGGACTTTATCAAAAGCCTTACTGAAATCCATGTATACTACATCAACTGCTTTACCCTCATCTACACATATAGTCACCGCCTCGAAAAATTCAATCAATTTAGTTAGACACGATCTTTCCCTGACAAAGCCATGCTGACTATCCCTGATTAATCCCTGCCTCTCCAAGTGGAGATTAATCCTGTCCCTCAGAATTTTTTCCAGTAGTTTCCCAACCACTGATGTGAGACTCACCGGCTTGTAACTCTCTGGTTTATCTCTGCTACCCTTCTTTAATAATGGTACCACTTGCGCTGTCCTCCAATCCTCTGGTACCTCTCCTATGGCCAGAGAGGATTTAAAAATTTGTGTCAGAGCCCCTGCTATCTCCTCCCTTGCCTCACATTTCAGACTGGGATACATCACATCTGGGCCTGGGGATTTACCCACTTTTCAGCCCGCTAAAACAGCTAATACTTCCTCCCTTTCAATGCTAATATATTCAAGTATGTCACAAACCCCTTCCCTAATCTCTGCACCTACATCGACCTTCTCCATAGTGAACACAGATGAAAAGTAATCATTTAAAACCTCACCTGTGTCCTCTGGCTCCACACACAGATTGCCACACTTATAAAACTCCTTCGGATTTTCCTTTATCTTGCCCACCAGTGTTTTTTCATGTCCTCTCTTTGCTTTTCTAATTTCCTTTTTTACTTCACCCCTGCACTTTCTATACTTTCTAGACTTTCTGAAGTATTAAAATTTTTGTGATCGTCAAGCTTTCTTTTAAAGAAAAGCAAAATGCTACAGATGCTGGAAATCAAATAAAAATAAGAAATGTAGATCTGGCAGCATCTGCGGAGAGAGAAGCAGAGTTAACGTTTCAGGTCAGTGACCCTTCATCAGAACTGGCAAAGGTTCGAAATGTAAAAAGTTTTAAGCAAGTAAAGCAGGGGTGGGGCAAGAGATAATCAAAGTGAAGGTGTTGATGGGACAAGGTCACAGAGAATAACTGACCAGAAGGTCATGGAGCAAAAATAAACGGTATGTTAATGGTGTGGTGAAATAAATTATTTTATATAAGCTTTCTTTAGATGCTTTAAATGACCCAGTAAGCTTCTAGATAACCAGGTAGCTCTAGATTTGGCCGTACCACCCTTTATCTTAGTGGGGACGTGCCTACACTGTGCCTGTAGAATCTCACTTTTGAATACCTCCCACCGGTTTGTCACTGATTTTCCTTCAAATAGCTGTATCCAGTCCACTTTTGCCAGGTCACTTCTCAGTTTCTTAAAATTCGCCTTCCTCCAATTTAGAAATTTTACTCCTGTTTTATCCTTGTTCTTCTCCATGTTAATGCAAAAACTAAGTATTATGGTCACTATCTCCAAAATGGTTACCCACTGCTACTTCCTCCACTTGCCCAGCTTCATTACCGAAGACTAAATGTAGAATTGTGCCCCCTCTCGTTGGGCTTGTTATGTGCTGACTAAAAAAGTTCTCTTGAATGCAGTTCAAGAATTTTGTGCCCTCTGTGCCCTTCACACTGTTCGCATCCCAATTGATATTGGGGTAGTTGAAATTCCCAACTATTGCCACCCTATTGATTTTTCACTCAGAAATTTGCCTACACGTTTGTTCTTCTACCTCCCTCTCACTATTTTAGGGTCTATAGTACATTCCTAGCAGTGTGGCCGCCCCTTTTTTATTTGAGTTCCACCCATATGGCCTCGTTTGGTGATTCATTTAGCATATTATTCCTCGTCAAGGCTGTTATTGAATCCTTAACTAATAATGCTACACCTCCTTTTTTATCTCCCTCTTCTATTTTATTTATTTATATTTAGAGATACAGCACTGAAACAGGCCCTTCAGCCCACTGAGTCTGTGCCGACCAACAACCACCCATTTATACTAACCCTACAGTAATCCCATATTCTCTACCACCTACCTACACTAGGGGCAATTTACAATGGCCAATTTACCTATCAACCTGCAAGTCTTTTGGCTGTGGGAGGAAACCGGAGCACCCGGAGAAAACCCACGCGGTCACAGGGAGAATTTGCAAACTCCGCACAGGCTGTACCCAGAATCGAACACGGGTCCCTGGAGCTGTGAGTTGTAATGACTGTACACTTCCAGTAGTGTGATTGCCCCTTTTTTGTTCTTCAGTTCAACTCGTATGGCCTCATTTGATGATCCTTCTACCATTATCATCCCTCCTCATAGCCATAATTGTTTCTTTAATATATTGACCTCTCTCTTTTTTATACCCTTTCTATCTCTTCTGACAACCCTGTGACCAGGAACGTTGAGCTGCCCTTCCTGCATTTCTTTCAGCAGTGTCTCAGTAATAGCTATGAGGTACTCCCACGTGTCAATCTGTACTCTCAGCTCATCTGCTTTACTCCCTAGATTTCTTGCGTTGAAGTATATACCATTTAGCACTGGCAAACTGTCTTATTGTCTACTTTCTAGCCTTTGTTTCCTCTGCCTTCCAAACACGTTTACTAATCTTCTGCCTTCAAGTTCCAACTTTTCTATCTTTCCCTTCTGAATCTACACTCAGGTTTTCTTACCTCTGCCAACAGCCCTAGCAAAACCCCCCGGTGAGGATATTGGTCCCGGTCCTGTTGAGGTGCAACCCGTCTGGCTTGTACAGATCCCATCAGCCTAGAAGCGGGCCCAAGGCCTGAGGAATCCAAAGCCTTTCCTCCTGCACCATCTCTCCAGCCATGTATTCATCAGTTTACTCTTCCTATTTCTGTGTGGCACCGGGAGTAATCGGAGATTACCACCTTTGACGTCCTGCTTTTCAATCTCTTCTAGCTCCCTAAACTCTACCTGCAGGACCTCATCCCTCTGTCTTTGGTGCTGATAAGAACCACAGCCTCTGGCTTTTTAAAATTCTTTCACAGGATGTGGGTGTCGCTGACTAGGCCAGCATTTATTGGAGTTCACCCTCCTCCCTCAATGTCCCATAGCTGCTCAGTGACATCCTTGACCGTGCCACCAGGGAGGCAACATACCATCCTGGAGTCAGGTCTGCAGCCACAGAAGCACCTGTGTGCTGCAGTCACTATCGAATCCCCTACTACTATTGCTGTTCATCATCCCCTGCTCCCTCCTTCCCTCCGTGCAGCTGAACCACCCATGTTGCATTCAGTTTGGTCGAATAGGCCACGAGAAACATCCAGGATTTCCGATGTGACTTATGACGTGCACTGGGCTCCTGCTCACTCAGACCACTCCTTGTCTTATAAATGACTAGAACAACACCTCCTCCCTCACTGTGCCAAATTCCCTCACTCCCCAAATAGTCCTCGTGCGCTGTGCCCCCTGCCCTTCCCGCTGTGCCTTCACCCTGCCTGCACTGTCCCCCTCGCCTCGCCGGCTTTGCGCGCTGTGCCCCCGCCTCGCCCACTCTGTTCCCCTCACCTCGCCTGCTGTGCGCTCCGCCTGTTGTCCTGTGCCCTCAGCCTTGTGCCCTGTTCCCTCTGCCTCGTGCCATTGTCCCCGCCTTGCCCGCTCTGGCCTCCCCCGCCTTGCCCGCTCTGGCCCCTGGCCTGGTCCTCTCTGCCTCCCTGCCTCGCAAGCTCACTTTCTCGCTTTTATTTTCAGGACCCAGCCACACGCAGTGTTTGCGGCAGCAGAGTCAGAGGAAGAGGTGGAGGATGATGAGCCCGAGTGGAAGAAGCGCAGACTGTGAGCATGTATGGACCATGGATTGTTGACCAATGTGGGAGTCTGTGGCTGTGGGCTATCTTCGCATCTCCTTTACATGTTTCTGTGGTTGGGGGAGCAAAAGGGAGGGATAGGGGTTTGGGTGAGTAGAAGCAAATTGAGAGGGGTCGGGGAGTAAAGGGGTGGCTGGTGGGTTGAAAGGAGTGACAGTGCAGAGGGGGTTGGGGGGTCGGGATAGGTGGAGGGGTGGGATACGGTGGGGGAGAAATAGGATCGATGGACGAACTGGCCTGTTTCGTTTTTGCAGCTGGTGTCACATGTACTATTTTGTTTATAAGTTAAATTTTTTTCTGTCTGATATTCTACTCCTTGTCTTGTTTTAATAAAATCTGGTGAGACTTGATCCAGCTTCTTTGTTCAGTTTAACAACCTTTGGTCTTTGTTTGGGCCCACTTCCAATCCATGACCCAAATCGCTGACCTTTGGTCTTCAGTATTTGAAATGATTCGATCGAGCGACCATGACCATTTGCTAAAAATGTCAGAGAGGCAATAAAATCCAGAGATTGAACAAATTAATTTTATTTTGTTAAAAGTTGAATATAAAATGAATATTATACAAAAATAAAGTCTGTAGTTTTATTTGATAAACACAATAACTGACTGAAGTAGCAGGTGTTTAGAGAATAGTTTTTCTTCATTTACTCTTTACAAACCCTTCATGATCTTGACTCGGGGAGAGGGGGTGAGCAGGGTGGCTGATAGGAGAAAATTTGGAGGAATGCAGACACACGGGAACACCACCACCGGCACGTTCCCCTCCAAGTCACACACCATCCTGACTTGCAACTAAACCGCCGTTCCTTCACTGTCGCTGGGTCAAAATCCTGGAGCTCCCTTCCTGACAGCACTGGCTGTCATCTCTGGCAGAGCGGACACAGCATTGTTTTACTGGGAGCATAAATTCAGGGCGGTCTCAGTGCTGCTTGAGGGCACAGAGTGAAGAAGGGAGTTTGGTAAGTGAGTGGATTTTAAAGGTTAATCTCTCTGAAGTCTAGTTTTTGTTTTGTTTACATTTAGCAATTAATTTAAATTACTGTTTAAGTTAAGAAGTCAGTTAGGTTTTTTACAGTTTTAAACAGGGATATACAAGCTCTCTGAGAATAGCTGTAGCTAGATAATTAGGTAGCTAGCTTAAACTTGGTTTCTGACCTCTGGCAGAGCTGACATAGCATTGTTTACAGGGAACAAAAATTCAAGGGACTCTCAGTGCTGCTTGACCGCACTGAGTGCTGCTGGATGGCACAGAGTGTGAAGAAGGGAGTTTGGCAAGTGAGGGAAACTATAAACTGAGAGAAAATAAATTTGTCTGCACTCAGAGCTACTTTGAGTGCACAGAGTGTAAAGTGCGAGTTGGTGCATGAGGGAGGGGCTCCTTTCTTTTTTCTACCTTTTTTCAGCCTCCAGTAGTTGCGCCTCTCTTCAGTACAGGGGAAGAATCTGGTTAATGAGTAACTGGTAAGTTATTCTACTTATTGTAATATATAGTTTTTAAAGTTACATTATGGCAGGTCAGCTCGGCCAAGCGGAATGCACATCCTGCGATATGTGGGAAGTCATGGACGCACCATGTGTCCTAGATGAACATGTGTAGGAAGTGTCACAGGCTGCAGAAGCTTGAGTTCCAGGTTTCGGAACTCGAGCAGCGGCTAGAGTCACTGTTGTGCATCCACAAAGCAGAGGATTACGTGGATAGCACGTTTAGGGAGGTGGTCACATTGCAGGTTAAGTGACCGCCAGGCAGTCTAGGAGAACCAGTGCAGGAGTCCCCGAGTCTATCTTGCTTGCTGATCGGTTTTCCATTTTGGATACTGGTGAGGGCGATGGGTCCTCGGGAGTGCAGCCAGAGCAAAGTCCGTGGCACCAAGGGTGGCTCAGCTGCACAGGAGAGTAGGAAGAAGAGTGGAAGAGGAATAGTACTGGGGGATTCTACAGTCAGGGTATCAGGCAGGTGTTTCTGTGGCAGTAAACATGACTCCGGGATGGCATGTTGCCTCCCTGGTGCCAGGGTCAAGGATGTCATGGAGTGGCTGCAGGACATCCTTTTGGGGATGGGTGAAAAATCAGAGGTCGTGGTCCACATTGGTACCAATGACATAGGTAGGGAGAGGGATAAGATCCTGAAGGCAGATTTTAGGGAGTTAGGAAGGAAATTAAAAAGCAGGACCTTAAGAGCAGTAATCTCAGGATTACTCCCAGTGCCACGTGCTAGTGAGCATAGGAATAGGAGTGTGTTAGGGATGGTTTTCTACAGCAGTATGTTGAGGAACTGACGAGAGAACAGGCTATTTTAGAATCTAGTATTATGTCATGAGAAAGGGCTAATAATAATCTTCTTGTAAAAGAACCTGCAGGGACGAGTGACCATAATATGGTAGAATTTTACATTATGTTTGAAAGCAAGTAGTTCAATCAGAAGCCAGGGTGTCAAATTTGAACAAAGGAAATTATGAAGATATGAGGGGCAATTTGGCTGAGGTGGATTGGGAAAAGGTATGACGGTGCATAGACAATGGATAGTCTTCGAAGAGTTATTACATAGTTTACAGCAACTATACATTGTATCAAGGCACAAAAATCCCAAAAGAAAAGGCAGTCAACCGTGGCTGACAAAGGAAGTTAAGGATTGTATAAAATTAAAAGATAAACCAAGCGATTCCAGTAGGCAGGCCGGGCAGGGGCAGGACAGGGAGCGTGGAAGGTCTGGTCGGCTAAACTGCATTTACTTTAATGCAAGAAGCCTTACAGGTAAGGCAGATGAACCCAGAGCATGGATCGGTACATGGGATTGTGATATTATAGCTGTTACGGAAACGTGGTTGAGGGATGGGCAGGACTGGCAGCTCAATGTTCCGGGGTACCGATGCTTCCGGCGTGACATAAGTGGAGGTAAGAGAGGAGGGGGAGTTGCACTATTGATTAGGGAGGACATCACGGCAGTACTTAGAGAGGATATCCCGGGGGGAATGTCAAGCAAGGCCATATGGGTAGAACTTAGAAATAAGAAAGGGGTGATCACTTTGATGGGATTATACTATAGGCCCCCCAATAGTCAGGGAATTGGAGGAGCATATATGTAGGGAAATCACAGATAGGTGTAGGAATTATAGGGTTGTAATAGTAGGTGATTTTAACTTCCCTAATATTGACTGGGACTGCCTTAGTGCTAAGGGATCAGATGGGGAAGAATTTGTTAAGTGTGTCCAGGATAGTTTTCTGAAGCAGTATGTGGATGGCCTTACTAGAGAAAGGGCTTCACACGACCTCCTCTTCGGAAATGAGGCTGGGCAGGTGGTTGTTGTGTCAGTGGGGGAGCATTTTGGGACCAGTGACCATAACTCTATTAGCTTCAAGATAGTTATGGAAAAGGATAGGACTGGTCCTCAGGTTGAAGTCCTAAATTGGGGGAGGGCTAATTTCGATGGCATCAGACAGGAACTCTCAAAAGTTGAATGGGAGAGGCTGTTTACATGTAAAGGGACGTCTGGCAAGTGGGAGGCTTTTAAAAGTGAGATAGGAAGAGTTCAGGGCCGGCATGTTCCTGTTAGATGGAAGGGCAAGTCTGACAAGTTCAGGGAACCTTGGTTGACTAGGGAAATTGAGGGTCTGGTCAGGACAAAGAAGGAGGCATATGTCAGGTATAGGCAGCTGGGATCAAGCGAGTCCCTCGAGGAGTATAGGGGATGTAGGACTACACTTAAGAATGAAATTAGGAGGGCGAAAAGGGGCCATTAAATTTCCATGGCAGATAAGATAAAAGAGAATCCTAAAAGATTCCCTAAGTATATTAAGAGTAAAAGAGTAGCTAGGGAGAGAGTAGGTCCCCTTAAGGATCAGTGTGGCAATCTCTGTGTGGAGCTGCGGGAAATTCATTCTTAAATGAATATTTCTCGTCCGTATTTACCGTGGAGAAGGTCATGGAAGCTAGTGAGTTCAAGGGAGGGAACACCGATATCCTGCAGCATATCAACATTACAAAGGAGGAGGTGTTGGAGGTTTTGAAGTGCATTCGGGCGGATAAATCCCCAGGGCCTGACCAGGTGTATCCTACGATGCTATGGGAAGCGAGAGAGGAGATTGCTGGGGCCCTGGCAGAGATTTTTGTATCATCGTTAGCCATGGGTGAGGTACCGGAAGACTGGAGGATAACTAATGTTGTGCCTTTATTTATAAGGGCAGCAGGGATAAGCCAGGGAACTACAAGCCGGTGAGTCTTACAGCAGTGGTGGGAAAGTTATTGGAAGGGATTGTGAGACAGGATTTATATGCATCTGGAAAGGCATGGTCTGATTAGGGATCGTCAGCATGGCTTTGTGCGTGGGAAATCATGTCTCCCGAATTTGATTGAGTTTTTCGAGGAGGTGACCAAGAGGATTGACAAAGGCTGGGCGATGGACATTGTCTACATGGACTTTAGCAAGGCCTTTGACGAGGTCCCGCATGATAGGCTGGTCCAGAAGGTTCGAACACATGGGATCCAGGGTGAGCTGGCCAATTGGATACAAAGTTGTCTTGGTGATAGGAGGCAGAGGGTGGTAGTGGAGGGTTGTTTTTCAGATTGGAGGCCGGTGACCAGTGGTGTGCCGCAGGGATCGGTGCTGGGCCCTCTGTTGTTTGTCATCTATATTAATGACTTGGATGTGAATGTAAGGGGCATGATTAGTAAGTTTGCAGATGACACCAAAATTGGTGGTATAGTGGAGAGTGAAGAAGGTTGTCTGAGGTTACAACAGGATATAGATCAACTGGGAAAGTGGGCAAGGGAGTGGCAAATGGAATTTAACACAGACAAGTGTGAACTGATGCATTTTGGGAAGTTAAACCAGGGCAGGACATATGCAGTGAATGGCAGGGCGCTGGGGAGTGTTGTTGAGCAGAGAGACCTTGGGGTGCAAGTACATAGTTCCCTGAAAGTGGCAACACATGTAGACAGGGTGGTGAAGAAGGAGTATGGCATGCTTGCCTTCATTGGCTGAGGCATTGAGTACAAGAGTTGGGACTTCTTGTTACAGTTGGACATAACGTTGGTTAGACCCCATTTGGAGTACTGTGTGCAGATCTGGTCACCGCACTATAGGAAAGATGTGATTAAGCTAGAGAGGGTGCAGAAAAGATTCACAAGGATGTTGCCTGGTTTGGAGGGCTTGAGTTATAAAGAGAGAATGGATAGGCTGGGTCTGTTTTCCCTTGAGAGAAGGAGGCTGAGAGGGGACATGATAGAGGTATATAAAATTATGAGAGGCATAGTTAGGGTAGATAGCCAGAGTCTGTTTCCCAGGACTAAAACTAGAGGGCATAGATTTAAGGTGAAAGGACGGAGGTTTAAAGGGGATCAAAGGGGTAAATTTTTCACACAAAGAATAGTGGGTATCTGGAATGAGGTGCCTGAGGAGGTGGTGGAGGCAGGAACAGTAGCGACATTTAAGAGGCATCTGGACAGGTACTTGAATGAGCAAGGCATAAAGGGATATGGAATTGGGCGGCACAGTAGCGCAGTGATTAGCACCGCAGCCTCACAGCTCCAGGGACCCAGGTTCGATTCTGGGTACTGCCTGTGCAGAGTTTGCAAGTTCTCCCTGTGACCGCGTGGGTTTCCTCCTATAGCCAAAGACTTGCAGGTGATAGGTAAATTGGCCGTTGTAAATTGCCCATAGTTTAGGTAGGTGGTAGAGAATATGGGATTACTGTAGGGTTAGTATAAATGGGTGGTTGTTGGTTGGCATGGACTCGGTGGGCCGAAGGGCCTGTTTCAGTGCTGTATCTCTAAATAAAATAAAATAAATAAATAATGCAGGCATAAAAGCAAAATACTGCGGATGCTGGAAATCTGAAACAAAAACAAGAAATGCTGGATTCACTCAGCAGGTCTGGCAGCATCTGTGGAAAGAGAAGCAGAGTTAACGTTTCGGGTCAGTGACCCTTCTTCGGAATGCAGGCAGGTGGGATTAGTATAGATGGGCATTATGGTCGGCATGGACGCGGTGGGCCGAAGGGCCTGTTTCTATGCTGTACGACTCTATCACTGTATAAGGCTGATAAAGTTGCCAGTTGTAGTAAACCTGAGGATTGGGCGGGTTTTAGAATACAACAAAGGAGGACGAAGAAACTGATAAAGGGAGAATAGAATATGAATGTAAACGAGCAAAAAACATAAAAATGGACTATAAAAGCTTCTCTCGGTATGTAAAAAGGGAGCATTTGGCTAAGACATCTTGACAAATATATGAATAGGAAGGGAATAGAGGGATATGGGCCCCGGAAGTGCAGAAGGTGTTAGTTTCGGCAGGCATCAAGATCGGCGCAGGCTTGGAGGGCCGAATGGCCTGTTCCTGTGCTGTACTGTTCTTTGTTTGTTTGTTCTAAGACAAATGTGGGTCCATTACAGGCAGAGTCAGGAGAATTTATAATGTGGAATAGAGAAATGGCAGGGAAGCTAAATGATTACTTTGTGTTTGTCTTCACTGAGGAAGATACAAGAAATCTCCCAGAATTAGAGATGCAAGGGACTAGGGAGAATGAGGAATTGAAGGACATTAGTAAGAAGGTTGTATTGGAGAAATTAATGGGCTGAAGATTGATAAGTCCCCAGGACCTGATATTCTACATCCCAGAGTGTTGAAAGAGGTAGCTATGGAGATAGTGGATGCATTAGTGATCATCTTCCAAAATTCTATAGATTCTGGAACGGTTCCTGCAGATTGGAAGGTAGCAAATGTCATCCCACTATTTAAGAAAGGAGGGAGAGAGAAAACAGGGAATTACAGACCTGTTAGCCTCACATCAGTTGTAGGGAAAATGTTAGAATCTATTCTGAAGGATGTGCTAAATGGACACTTGGGTAATAATGATCTGATTGGGCAAAGTCAACATGGATTTGTGAATGAGAAATCATGTTTGACGAACCTGTAGGGGTTTTTTTAAGGATGTTACCAACAGAGTTGATAAAGAGAAGTTGATGGACATGGTATTACTGGATTTTCTGAGGGCTTTTAATGAAGTCCCCCACAGGAGGTTGGCTAGCAAAATTAAAGCGCATGGGATAGGAGGTAATATACTGGCATGGATTAAGGATTGGTTAACAGGCAGAAAGCAGAGAGTAGGAATAAATGGGTCATTCTTGCAGAGGCAGGCTGTGACTAGTGGGGTAAAGCAGGGATCAGTACTTGGGCCCCAGCTGTTCACAATATATATCAATGATTTGGATGTGGGATCCAAATGTAATATTTCCAAGTTCGCAGATGACACAAAGCTGGGTGGGAATGTGCGATGTGAGCAAGATGCAAAGCGGCTTCGAGGGGATTTGGACAGACTTGGTGAGTAGGCAAGATGGAATATGATGTTGAAAAATATGATATCCATTTTGGTAGGAGGAACAGGTGTGAGTAATAGTTTAGTTTAGTGATACAGCACTGAAACAGGCCCTTCGGCCCACCGAGTCTGTGCCGACCATCAACCATCCATTTATACTAATTCAACACTAATCCCATATTCCTACCACATCCCCACCTGTCCCTATATTTCCCTATCACCTACCTATACTAGGGGCAATTTATAATGGCCAATTTACCTATCAACCTGCAAGTTTTTTGGCTTGTGGGAGGTTCCCCATGGCAGGCTGAAAGTGAAGGCGAGAGAAAGTGAAGGCGCTTGGGGTCCAAGGTGTACTAGCTAGATGGATAAAGAACTGGCTGGGCAACAGGAGACAGAGAGTAGCAGTGGAAGGGAGTTTCTCAAAATGGAGACGTGTGACCAGTGGTGTTCCACAGGGATCCGTGCTGGGACCACTGTTGTTTGTGATATACATTAATGATTTGGAGGAAAGTATAGGTGGACTGATTAGCAAGTTTGCAGACGACACTAAGATTGGTGGAGTAGCAGATAGTGAAGGGGACTGTCAGAGAATACAGCAGAATATAGATAGATTGGAGAGTTGGGCAGAGAAATGGCAGATGGAGTTCAATCAGGGCAAATGCGAGGTGATGCATTTTGGAAGATCCAATTCAAGAGTGAACTATACAGTAAATGGAAAAGTCCTGGGGAAAATTGATGTCCAGAGAGATTTGGGTGTTCAGGTCCACTGTTCCCTGAAGGTGGCAACGCAGGTAAATAGAGTGGTCAAGAAGGCATACGGCATGCTTTCCTTCATCGGACGGGGCATTGAGTACAAGAGTTGGCAGGTCATGTTACAGTTGTATAGGACTTTGGTTCGGCCACATTTGGAATACTGCGTACAGTTCTGGTCGCCACATTATCAAAAGGATGTGGATGCTTTGGAGAGGGTGCAGAGGAGGTTCACCAGGATGTTGCCTGGTATGGAGGGCGCTAGCTATGAAGAGAGGTTGAGCAGATTAGGATTATTTTCATTAGAAAGACGGAGGTTGAGGGGGGGACCTGATTGAGGTGTACAAAATCATGAGAGGTATAGACAGGGTGGATAGCAAGAGGCTTTTTCCCAGAGTGGGGTTTTCAATTACTAGAGGACACGAGTTCAAAGTGAAAGGGGAAAAGTTTAGGGGGGATATGCGTGGAAAGTTCTTTACGCAGAGGGTGGTGGGCACCTGGAACGCATTGCCAGCGGAGGTGGTAGATGCGGGCACGATGGAGTCTTTTAAGATGTATCTAGACAGATACATGAATGGGCAGGAAGAAAAGAGATACAGAACCTTAGAAAATAGGCGACATGTTTAGAGAGAGGATCTGGATCGGCGCAGGCTTGGAGGGCCGAAGGGCCTGTTCCTGTGCTGTAATTATCTTTGTTCTTTGTTCTTTGTTCTTTGAAACCGGAGCACCCGGAGAAAACCCACGCAGACACGGAGAACTTGCAAACTCCACACAGGCAGTACCCAGAATTGAACCCAGGTTGCTGGAGCTGTGAGGCTGCGGTGCTAACCACTGCGCCACTGTGCCGCCCATTGCGCAGTGTGCAGAATATTTCTTAAATGATAAGAGATTTGAAAGTGTAGATGTCCAAAGAGAGGTGGGTGTCCTTGTCAATAAGTCACTAAAAGCTAACATGCAGGTGCAGCAAGCAATTAAGAAGGTGAATGGTATGTTAGCCTTTATTGCAAGAGGATTTGAGTAATGGAGTAGTAAACTCTTGCTTCAATTGCAGAAGCTTGGTTAGACTGCACCTGGAGTACTGTGTGCAGTTTTGATCCCCTTACCTTAGGAAGGATATTATTGCCATAGCGGGAGTGCAACGAAGATTCACCAGACTTGTTCCCAGGATAGCGGGACTGACCGATAAAGAGAGATTGGGGAAACCTGGCCTGTATTCTCTAGAGTTTCGAAGAATGAGAGATGATCTCATTGAAACCTGCAAAATACTGAAAGTTATAGACAGGGTAGATGCAGCTAAGATGTTTCCCCTGGTTGGGGAGTCTAGAACCAGGAGAAACAATTTCAAAATAAGGGGGAAGCCACGTGGGACAGAGGTGAAGAGAAATTTCTTTACTCAGAGGGTTGTGAATCTTTGGAATTCTCTTCCCCAGAGGGCTGTGGAAGCTCAGTCATTGAGTATGTTTAAGGCAGAGATTGACAGTCGAAATTTGCTGTTCACTTCCCCTCTCAACTTACATTAGTCTGGTTTTCACTTAAAGAATTCACCTGGCATGCACCATACACCTTTTTTAATTTTATCATATTCTCTATCTCCCTCATCATCCAAGGAGCCCTGGCTTTGGACCCCCGACCTTTCCCCTTTGTCGGAATGTCCCTAGCCTGTACCTGAAATATCTCTGCCTTAAAGATCACCCATTGTTCCTTTACAACCTTTCCTGTTAAGCTTTGGTTCCCTTTTACCCTGGCGAGATTCCCTCTCATTCTATTGAAGTTAGCCCTCTTCCAATTTACAAGTTCTGCTCTTCTCCATTGCTAATCTAAACCTTATGATACAATGATAACTCTTAGATCACTCGGCCCACTTCATTCCCCAGCACCAGATCCAGCAATGCCTCCTCCTTCGTTGGAAAAAGAACATATTGATCAAGGAAGTTCTCTTGAACACATTTCAGAAATTCCCCTCCTTCCCTTGACTCTAACACTATCTCCATCAATATTTGTGTAATTAAAGTTCCCCAATATCACCACTCTATAGTTCTTGCACATCTGTGTAATTTCCCTACAGATTTGCTTCTGTCTCTCACTATTTGAAGGCCAAGAGATTACCTCCAGCAGCATGGCCATAACCTTTTTGCTTCTTAATGCGAACAAAATGGATTCTGACTTTGACCCCTGAAGGAAATCCTCCCTTTCCAACACTACAGTAAGTATTGTGAACTGTGAGAAGGTTAGTGTTTAAGTTCAAAAGGACGAGGACAGGCTGGTGGAATGGGTGCACAAGTGGC
Source organism: Heterodontus francisci (assembly GCF_036365525.1). Classification (NCBI taxonomy): domain Eukaryota; kingdom Metazoa; phylum Chordata; class Chondrichthyes; order Heterodontiformes; family Heterodontidae; genus Heterodontus; species Heterodontus francisci. Next base: position 148,380 of record NC_090374.1, on the reverse strand, counting down.
AGATGAAATTTAATGTAAAGAAGTGTAAAGTGATTCATTTTGGTAGGAAGAATGCGGAGAATATAAAATAAAGGATGCAATTCTAAAGGGGGTGCAGGAGCAAAGGGACCTGGGTGTGTATGTGCATAAACAAAGAACAGTACAGCACAGGAACAGGCCATTCGGCCCTCCAAGCCTGCGCCGATCTTGATGCCTGCCGAAACTAACACCTTCTGCACTTCCGGGGCCCATATCCCTCTATTCCCTTCCTATTCATATATTTGTCAAGATGTCTCTTAAACATCGCTATTGTACCTGCTTCCACCACCTCCCCTGACAGCAAGTTCCAGGCACTCACCACCCTCTGTGTAAAGAACTTGCCTCGCACATCCCCTCTAAACTTTGCCCCTCGCACTTTAAACCTATGTCCCCTAGTAACTGACTCTTCCACCCTGGGAAAAAGCTTCTGACTATCCACTCTGTCCATGCTGCTCATAACTTTGTAAACCTCTATCATGTCGCTCCTCCACCTCTGTCGTTCCAGTGAAAACAATCCGAGTTTTTCCAACCTCTCCTCATAGCTAATGCCCTCCAGACCAGGCAACATCCTGGTAAACCTCCTCTGTACCCTCTCCAAAGCCTCCACGTCCTTCTGGTAGTGTGGCGACCAGAATTGCACGCAATATTCTAAGTGTGGCCTAACTAAGGTTCTGTATACCTGCAACATGACTTGCCAATTTTTATACTCTATGCCCCAAGCGATGAAGGCAAGCATGCCGTATGCCTTCTTGACTACCTTATCCACCTGCGTTGCCACTTTCAGTCACCTGTGGACCTGTACACCCAGATCTCTCTGCCTGTCAATACTCCTAAGGGTTCTGCCATTTACTGTATACTTCCCACCTGCATTAGACCTTCCAAAATGCATGACCTCACATTTGTCCGGATTAAACTCCATCTGCCATTTCTCCGCCCAAGTCTCCAACCGATCTATATCCTGCTGTATCCTCTGACAATCCTCATCATTATCCGCAACTCCACCAACCTTTGTGTCGTCCGCAAACTTACTAATCAGACCAGCTATATTTTCCTCCAAATCATTTATATATACTATTAACAGCAAAGGTTGGTGAATCATTGAAGGTTGCAGGGCATTGTGAGAAAATGGTTTATACGTTCCTACATTCACGGAGAAGACTCGGAGGGCGGAGTTCCCGACCGGTAAGTATCAAAAACTCACCTCGGGGATTCGCGGCCGACATCCAGGGAGAAGACTCGGAGGGTGGAGTTCCGGACCGGAAAGTATCAAAAACTTACCTCTGGTAAAAACAACTAAAAAAACTGAAAAAGTGACGTCACAGGAAAGCTATGAACTGATTGGCTGGTAGGGAATCTGTGCTGAATTGATTAAAACCCTAATTAACTAATTAATTAATAAGTAGAATAACTAAACTGGAGGGAGGAGATTACTGTATTTAGTTAGCATTTAATATTTATAGTATGGCACTAGGGACCATATAGTTAATTGTAACATAATTTAGTAAGGATTTAATAAGTATTTATTTTATATTAATTAACTAATTAGTGCTAGAAATGACAGTTAGAGGGGTAAAGTGCTTCACCTGTGAGATGTGGGAGGTCCTTGACGCTTCCAGCGTTCCGGATGACTACATCTGCAGGAAGTGTACCCAGTTGCAGCTCCTCACAGACCGCATGGATCGGTTGGAGCGGCAACTGGATGCACTTAGGAGCATGCAGGTGGCAGAAAGCATCAGACAGGAGTTTTAGAGAAGTGGTTACACCCAAGGTGCAGGCAGATAGATGGGTGACCGCTAGAAGGGGCAGGCAGTCAGTGCAGGAATCTCCTGTGGCTATCCCCCTCTCTAACAAGTATACCGTTTTGGATACTGTTGGGGGGGATGGCCTTTCAGGGGAAAACAACAGCAGCAGCCAGAGCAGTGGCACCACGGTTGGCACTGTTGTTCAGCAGGGAGGGACAAAGCGCAGAAGAGCAATAGTTATAGGGGTCATGCAACGAGGCAATATGGGTGGAGCTCAGGAATAGGAATGGTGCAGTCACGATGTTGGGGGTTTACTACAGGCCTCCCAACAGCCAGCGGGAGGTAGAGGAGCAGATATGTAGACAGATTTTGGAAAGATGTGAAAGTAACAGGGTTGTAGTGGTGGGTGATGTTAACTTCCCCTATATTGACTGGGACTCGCTCAGTGCTAGGGGCTTGGATGGGGCAGAATTTGTAAGGAGCATCCAGCAGAGCTTCTTGAAACAATATGTAGATAGTCCAACTAGGGAAGGGGGCCGTACTGGACCTGGTAATGGGGAATGAGCCCGGCCAAGTGGCCGAAGTCTCAGTAGGGGAGCATTTCGGGAACAGTGACCATAATTCCGTAAGTTTTAAGGTACTGGTGGATAAGGATAAGAGTAGTCCTCGGGTGAAGGTGCTAAATTGGGGGAAGGCTAATTATAACAATATTAGGCAGGAACTGAGGAATTTAGATTGGAGGCGGCTGTTTGAGGGTAAATCAACATCTGACATGTGGGAGTCTTTCAAACGTCAGTTGATTAGAATCCAGGACCAGCGTGTTCCTGTGAGGAAGAAGGATAGGTTTGGCAAGTTTCGGAAACCTTGGATAACCCGGGATATTGTGAGCCTAGTCAAAAAAAAAAAGGAAGCATTCGTAAGGGCTAGAAGGCTGGGAACAGACGAAGCCCTTGAGGAATATAAAGAAAATAGGAAGGAACTTAAGCAAGGAGTCAGGAGGGCTAAAAGGGGTCATGAAAAGTCATTGGCAAACAGGATTAAGGAGAATCCCCAGGCTTTTTATGCGTGTATAAAGAGCAAGAGGGTAACTCGGGAAAGGGTTGGCCCACTCAAGGACAGAGAAGGGAATCTATGTGTGGAGCCAGAGGAAATGGGCGAGGTACTAAATGAGTACTTTGCATCAGTATTCACCAAAGAGAAGGACTTGGTGGATGATGAGTCTAGGGAAGGGAGTGTAGATAGTCTCAGTCATCTCATTATCAAAAAGGAGGAGGTGTTGGGTGTCTTGCCAAGCAGTAAGGTAGATAAGTCCCCAGGGCCTGATGGGATCTACCCCAGAATACTAAGGGAGGCAAGGGAAGAAATTGTTGGGGCCTTGACAGAAATCTTTGCATCTTCATTGGCTACAGGTGAGGTCCCAGAGGACTGGAGAATAGCCAATGTTGTTCCTTTGTTTAAGAAGGGTAGCAAGGATAATCCAGGAAATTATAGGCCGGTGAGCCTTACATCAGTGGTAGGGAAATTATTAGAGAGGATTCTTCGGGACAGGATTTACTCCCATTTGGAAACAAACAAACTTATTAGCGAGAGGCAGCATGGTTTTGTGAAGGCGAGGTCGTGTCTCACTAACTTGATTGAGTTTTTTGAGGAAGTGACAAAGATGATTGATGAAGGAAGGACAGTGGATGTTATCTATGTGGACTTCAGTAAAGCCTTTGACAAGGTCCCTCATGGCAGACTGGTACAAAAGGTGAAGTCAAACGGGAGCAGAGGTGAGCTGGCAAGATGGATACAGAACTGGCTCGGTCATAGAAGACAGAGGGTTTCAGTGGAAGGGTGCTTTTCTGAATGGAGGGATGTGACTAGTGGTGTTCCGCAGGGATCAATTAACAAAGAACAACGAACAGTACAGACAGGAACAGGTGGAGGGGCGACATGATAGAGGTTTACAAAGTTATGAGCGGCATGGACAGAGTGGATAGTCAGAAGCTTTTTCCCAGGGTGGAAGAGTCAGTTACTAGGGGACATAGGTTTAAGGTGTGAGGGGCAAAGTTTAGAGGGGATTAACCAGGATGTTGCCTGGGCTGGAGCATTTCAGCTATGAAGAGAGACGGAAGAGGCTGGGGTTGTTTTCCTTAGGGCAGAGAAGGCTGAGTGGGGACATGATTGAGGTATACAAAATTATGAGGGGCATTGATAGGTTAGATAGGAAGAAACTTTTTCCCTTAGTGGAGGGGTCAATAACCAGGGAGCATAGATTTAAGGTAAGGGTCAGGAGGTTTCGAGGGGATTTGAGGAACAAAATTTTCACCCAGAGGGTGGTTGGAATCTGGAACACACTGCCTGAAGAGGTGGTAGAGGCAGGAACCTTCACAACATTTAAGAAGTATTTAGATGAGCCATAGCATACAAGGCTACGGGCCAAGTGCTGGAAAATGGGATTAGAATAGATAGGTCCTTGATGGCCGGCACAGACACGATGGGCCAAACGGCCTATTTCTGTGCTGTATAACTCAATGATACTTAGAATGATAAATGAGACAGTAAAAGGAGCCTTATGACAATTATAAGGTTCATAACACAGTAGTCAATGAAGCTGAATATAGAAAGTAGAAAGGTCTAAAAAAAGGAAATGAAAGGAACAATGAGAGAACATGACAACAGATTAGCAGAGAACATAAAAGGGAGCCCAAACATCTTTTATGAATACACAAGTCGTAAGAGGGTAGTCAGACAAAGGGTGGGGCTGATTAGGAATTAAGAAGGAGATCTTTTGGAGGTAAAGTGCATGGCTGAGGTACTAAAGGAGTACTTTTCATCTGTCATCACCAGAGAACACAAGAAATAGGAGCAGGAGTAGACCATAGGCCCATCAAGCCTGCTCCGCCATGCAAAACGATCATGGCTGATCTTAGGATTCAACTCCACTTTCCTGCCGCTCGCCATACCCCTTGATTCCCTGAGATACCAACAATCTGTCTATCCCAGCTTTAAATGTATTCCAAATGCTATGGGCATTCAGATACTATTTCAGTTTTTTTACTGTTTTTGTAAACTCTGGCCCTATCTACTGGCACACTCTTAAGTTTGCAGTCACTGTCCCTTCCTGCCATACTCTGATCAGCATTACCTTTATTGCTACCTTGATCTATTGCCTTGTCATTTCCTTTTAATCGACTCAATCTTTCCCGACATGATCCCTCCCTCCCCCCACCTTTTTAGTTTAAAGCCCTCTCCACTTCCCTAGTTATACGACTCGCTAGAACACTGGTCCCAGCGTGGTTCAGGTGAAGTCCGTCTCAACTGTACAATCTCCACTTCTTCCAATACTAGATCCAGTACCCACTTCTCCCACACCGGTCTTTGAGCCACACATTCATCTCTCTAATTTTATTTACCCAATGCCAATTTGCACATGGCTCAAGTAATAGTCTAGTGATTATTATCTTTGAGGTTCTGCTTTTTAATTTCGCACCTAGCTCCTCATACTCCCTTTGCAGAACCTCTCTCCTAGTCCTATCTATGGCGTTGCTACCTATGTGGACCATGACCACTGGATCCTGCCCACTGCAAGTTCCTCTGCAGTCCTGAGCAGATATCCTGACCCCTTGCAGGTAGGCAACACGGCCTTTTGGACACTCACTCTCGGCTGCAGAGAATAGTGCCTATTCCCCTGACAATACTGTCTCCTACCGCTACTACATTCCTTTGAACTCCCCCACTTGAATAACTTCCTGTACCATGGTGCCTTGATCAGTCTGCTCATTCACACAATGCTCTTGTCCGTACAAGCTGTAAGAACCTCAAACTTGTTGCTCAATTGCAAGGGCTCAGGCTGCTCCACTCCCACCTCATGATCCCATTACCTGCCTGACTTGCAGTCACACCCTCCTGTCCCTGACCACTGACCAAATTAGACGACCCTATCCTAAAGGGGTGTGACTGCCTTATGGATTAGGTAACTTTCCCCCTCCCTGAAGCATCGTAATATCTGCATCTTGGCTTCCAGCTCATCCACTCTGAGCCAACGTTCCTCAAACCGCAGACACTTACTGCAGATTTGGTTGCCATGGCATCCAGGAGCTCCCACATACTGCAGCCTCAACACATCACCTGTCCTGCCATCTTTATTATGTTAATTAAATTTATTTTTCTTAATTTATAGTTCACCTCTTCACCAAACTCCCTCACTCACCAAACTCTCAACTTCACACACTGTTCATTCAAGCAGCACTCCGAGACTCCTGAATTTATACTTTATGAAAAACAATGATGAGTCAGCTTGGCTAGAGCTCAGAGTTCAGAAACTAGTTTAAGTAGCTCCTGAATTAACGAGCTACAGCTACTCTGAGCTTGTATATCCTTGTTTAAAACTGGAAGAAACTTAACTTGTCTCTTAAACAGTAATTTTAGTTCATTGCTAAATATAAACAAAAGCAAGACTTTAGAGAGAGATTAACCCTTAAAATCCTGTCACTTACCAAACTCTCTTCTTTACATTCTTTGCACTTAAGCAGCCTGCAGTGCTGAGAAGAGGATGCTGCCAATGTAGCAGTAAAGCAAGGGGCAGGAGCCATATTGAATAGGATCAAAATAGGCAAAGAAGAGGTACTTAGAAGTTTCTAAGTCCTCAAAGTAGAAATGTCAACTAGTCTGGATGGGATGCATCCTTGGTTACTGAGGGAAGTAAGGGTGGAAATTGCAGAGGCTTAGATTTCAAAATTTACCAATGATACTAAACTTGGAGGTGTAGCATTGTGCATGATAGCGATCAACTGCAACAGGATATAGATGGGCAGAATGGGCAGACAAGTGCCAGATGGACTTTATTACAGAGAAGTGTGAGGTGATGCATTTTGGCAGAAGGGATAGGAAGAGGCAATATAGATTTAATGGCACAGTTCTAAAGTGTGTGCAGGTACAGAGGGCCCTGGGGGTTCATGTTTATCGATCTTTGAAGATGGCATATTGTGAGAGTTGTTAGCAAAGCATATGGGATCTTGGGCATCATAAATAGAGGTTTTGAGTACAAAAGCAGATAAGCCATGCTATTTATAAAGCTCTGGTTAAGCCACGACTAGAGTATTGCATCCAGTTCTGGGCCCCACGCTTTAGGAAGGACGTGAAGATCCTTGAGAGGGTGCAGAGGAGACTTATCAGAATGATTTCAAGGATGAGGGGTTTTAGCTACACGGCTAGGTTGGGGAAGCTGAGGTTGTTCCCCTTGGAGCAAAGAAGATTGAGGGTAGATTTGACAGAGCTGTACAAGTTTATGACAGGTTAAGTTAAGGTAGATAAAGAAACACTATTCCAACTAGCTGATGGTACAAAGGCTCAGGATATAAATTTAAGGTTTTGGGATGAGACAGGGTAAGGTGAGGAAGAACTTTTTGTGCAGCGAATGGTAATAACCTGGAACTCGCTGCCTATGAGGGTGGTGGAAGCAGAGATGATGAATGATTTCAAAAGGACATGGGATGTGCACTTGAGGAAGATAAACGCAGGGCTATGGGAATAGAGCAGGGGAATGGGACTGACTGAGTTGCTCTGTAGAGAGCAGGCACAGGCTTGATGGGTTTCTGTGCTTCGAACAGAAGGAATAGAAGCAAGAGTAGGCCATTTGGCTGCTCGAGCCTGCTCCCCCATTCAATAAGATTGTGGCTGATTTGATTGTGGCCTCAATTCCACTTTTCCCCCGCCTCCATAACCATTGACTCTCTTGTAGATTAAACATCTGTCTAGCTCAGCCTTGAAAATATTCAATGACCCAGCCCCCACTGTTCTCTGGGGTAGAGAATTTCAAAGATCCTCTGAGAGAAGATATTCCTCCTCATTTTCGTTTTAAATGGGAAGTCCCTTATTCTGAAACTGTGCCCCCTAATTCTAGATTCCCCTACAAAGGGAAACATCTTCTCAGCATCTACCCTGTCAAGCCCCCTCAGAATCTTATAGGTTTCCAATAAGATCACGTCTCATTCTTCTAAACTCCAATGAGTATAGTCCCCAACCTGCTGAACCTTTTCTCATAAGACAACCCCTTCATCCCAGGAATCAGCCTGATGAACGTTCTCTGATCTGCTTCCAATGCAAGTATATCCCTCCTTAAATAAGGAGACCAAATGGTACGCAGTACCCTAGGTGTGGTCTCACCAGCGCCCTGTACAGTTGTTGTACGATTTACCTACTTGAATACTCCACACGCCTTGCAATAAAAGCCAACATTCCCTTTCCTTCCTAATTACTTGCTGTACATGTGTACTAACCTTTTGTGATTCGTCTAGGAAGACTCCCAGATCCCTCTGTACCACAGCATTCTGTAGTCTCTCTCAATTTAAATAATAGTTTGCTTTTCTATTCTTCCGACCAGACTGGATAACTGCACATTTTCCTACATTATACTGCATCTGCCAGTTTTTCCCCATTCACTTAACCTAAGTATATCCCTTGCAGATTCTGTGTCCTTCTCACATCTTGCTTTCCCACCTATCTTTGTATCATCAGCAAATTTGGCTACAATACACTTTGTCCCTTCATCCAAGTCATTAATATAAATTGTAAATAGTTGAGGCTCCACCACTTATCCCTGTCGCACCCGCCTTTGTTACAGTTTGCTAACCTGAAATTAACCCATTTATCCTGACTCTCCATTTCCTCTGTCCATGCCAATAAATTACTCCCAACACCATGAGCTCTTATCTTGTGTAGTAACCTGAAATGTGGCACCTTATTGAATGCCTTTTGGAAATCCAAATACACTACATCTACTGGTTCCCCTTTATCCACCCTGCTTGTTACATCCTCAAAGAACTCTGATAAATTTGTCAAACACGATTTGCCTTTCATAAAACCATGTTAACTCTGCTTGATTGCATTATGATTTTCTAACTGACCTGCTACTACTTCCTTATTAATGGATTCCAGCATTTTCCCAATGACAGACGTTAGGCTAACTGACCTATAGTTACCTGATTTCTGTCTCCCTGCTTTCTTGAATGGAGGTGTTACATTTTCCAATCCACTGGGACCTTTCCAGAACCTACAGAATTTTGGAAGACTACGACCAATGCATCCACTATCTCTGCAGCCACTTATTTTAAGACCCTAGTTTCAGACCCAGGTTTCTCACCTTCAAACTGTGAATTTCGATCATGTTATGACACTCTTCCTGAGAGGATCCCTTACCATGCAAGATCATCCCATGATTCTAGCTATTGTTACAATTCTCTTTAGAATCTGAACATAGGAGCAGGAGTAGGCCATTCAGCCCATCGAGCCTGCCCTGCCATTCAATATGATCATGGTTGATCTTCCACTTCAATGCCTTTTTCCCACACTATCCTAATATCCCCTTATGTCATTTGTATTTAGAAATCTGTCAATCTCTGTTTTAAACATACTCAATGACTGAGCTTCCACAACCCTCTGGGTTAGAGTGTTCCAAAGATTCACAACCGTCTGAGTAAAGAAATTTCTCCTCATCTCTGTTCCACATGGCTTCTCCCTTATTTTGAAATTGTGTCCCTTGGTTCTAGACTCCCGAGCCAGGGAACACATCTTAGCTGCATCTTCCCTGTCTATCCCTTTAAGTATTTTGTAGTTTTCAATGGGATCATCGCTCATTCTTCGAAACTTTAGAGAATACAGGCCCAGTTTCCCCATTCTCTCTTCATCGGTCAGTTCTGCCATCCCGGGAACAAGTCTGGTGAACCTTCGTTGCACTCCCTCTATGGCAATAATATCCTTCCTAAGGTAAGGGGACCAAAACTGCACACAGTACTCCAGGTGCAGTCTAACTAAGGTTCTATACAATTGAAGCAAGACATCACCACGCCTGTACTCAAATCCTCTTATGATAAAGGCTAACAGACCATTAGCCTGCCAGTTAGCTTTCAGTGACTTATTGTCAACGACACCCAGGTCCCTTTTTACATCTACACTTTCTAATCTCTTACCATTTAAGAAATACTCTGCACATCTATTCCTCCTACCAAAGTGGATAATCTCACATGTTTTCACATTATATTCCATCTGCCATGTTCTTGCCCACTCACTAAGTCTGTCCAAATCCCACTTGAAGCTGCTTTGCATCTTGCTCACAACACACATTCCCACCTAGTTTTGTGTCAAACGCAAACTTGGAAATATTACATTTGATCCCACATCCAAATCATTGATATGTATTGTGAACAGCTGGGGCCCAAGTACTGATCCCTGTGGTACCCCACTGGACACAGCCTGCCAATGCGAGAATGATCTGTTTATTCCTACTCTCTGTTTTCTGCCTGTTAACCAATCCTTAATCCATGCCAGTATATTACCTCCTATCCCATGTGCTTTAATTTTGCAAACCAACCTCCTGTGGGGGACTTTATCAAAAGCCTTCTGAAAATCCAAGTATACCACGTCCACCGACTCCCCTTTATCAATTCTGTTAGCAACATCCTCAAAAAACACCAACAGGTTCGTCAAACATAATTTCCCATTCATAAATTGGTGGTGCAGTGGTTAGCACAGCATCTCACAGCTCCAGCGACCCAGGTTCGATTCTGGGTACTGCCTGTGTGGAGTTTGCAAGTTCTCCCTGTGATCGCGTGGGTTTCCACCGGGTGCTCCGGTTTCCTCCCACAGCCAAAGACTTTCAGGTGATAGGTAAATTGGCCATTATAAATTGCCCCTCGTGTAGGTAGGTGGTAGGAGAATGGTGGGGATGTGGTAGGGAATATGGGGTTAATGAAGGATTAGTATAAATGGGTGGTTGTTGGTCGGCACAGACTTGGCTGAAGGGCCTGTTTCAGTGCTGTATCTCGAAATAAAAATTTAAAAAAATAAAATCCATGTTGACAATGCCCAATCAGATCATTATTAACCAAGTGTCCATTTATCACATCCTTTAGAATAGATTCTAACATTTTCCCAACGACTGATGTAAGGCTAACAGGTCTGTAATTCCCTGTTTTCTCTCTCCCTCCCTTCTTAAATAGAAGGTTACTATTGAATGTGTTTCCACCGTCTGTTTTTTGCCTGTGTTTGATCTGATGCCGTGAGACTTTGTGGGGTCCAGGGTCAATGTTGAGGACTCTCAGGGCCACTCCCTCCTGACTCTATACCACTATGCCACCAGCTCTGTTGGGTCTGTCCTGCCAGTGGGGCAGGTCATGCCCAGGGATAGTGATAGGAACAGGAGTAGGCCATTTAGCCTCTCGAGCCTGTCCCGCCATTCAATGAGATCATGGTTGATCCGCGGCCTAACTCCATATACCTGCCTTTGGCCCGTATCCCTTAATATCTTTGCTTAACAAAAATCTATCTATCTCAGATTTTAAATTAACAACTGTTCTAGCTTCAACTGCTGTTTGTGGGATCTAGTTCTAAACCTCTACCACCCTTTGCGTGAAGAAGTGCTTCCTAACATCTCTCCTGAAAGGTCTGCTCCTAATTTTTAGACTATGCCCCCTAGTTTTAGAATCTCCAACCAATGGAAATAGTTGATCTTTATCTAGCTTGTCTTTTCCTCTTAATATCTTGAAAACCTCAATCAGATCACCCCTTAACCTTCTAAATTCTAGCGAAAACAGGCCTAATTTGGGTAATAAAAACAAGAAATGCTGGAAATACTCAGCAGGCCTGGCAGCATCTGTGGAAAGAGAAGCAGAGTTAATGTTTCGGGTCAGTGACCCTTCTTCAGAACTGGCAAATAGTAGAAATGTAAAAGGTTATAAGCAAGTGAGGTGGGGGTGGAGCAAGAGATAACAAAGGAGAAGGTGTAGATCGGACAAGGTCACAGAATAGCTGACCAGAAGGTCGTGGAGCAAAGGCAAACAATATGTTAACGGTGTGTTGAAAGACAAAGCATTAGTACAGATAGGGTGTTAACGGACTGAAAACTGAACAAACTAAGATGAAATTAATTAAAATAAACACAAAAAATATATATATAAAAAAAGGAAAAAGAAAAAAATAACTAAAAATGCAAGTAAAATGGGGGGCTGTCATGCTCTGAAATGATTGAACTCAATGTTCAGTCCGGCAGGCTGTAGTGTGCCTAATCGGTAGATGAGATGCTGTTCCTCGAGCTTGCGTTGATGTTCACTGGAACACTGCAGCAATCCCAGGACAGAGATGTGAGCATGAGAGCAGGGGGGAGTGTTAAAATGGCTATTACTACTGTATGTAGTATACTGTATGCGCTGCTCACAATGTGGTCTCCTGTACATTGGGGAGACCAAACGCAGACTGGGTGACAGCTTTGCGGAACACCTCCGCTCAGTCCGCAAGCAGGACCCCAAGCTTCCGGTTGCTTGCCATTTCAATACTGGATCCTGAGATCACTACCTTTGAGATCCTACTTTTCAACTTACTTCCTAACTCCCTATATTCTGCTTTTAGGACCTCATCCTTTTTTGTTAACCTATGTTTATGTTTAGTTTAGAGATACAGCACTGAAACAGGCCCTTCGGCCCACCGAGTCTGTGCCGACCATCAACCACCCATTTATACTAATCCTACACTAATCCCATATTCCTACCACATCCCCACCTGTCCCTATATTTCCCTATCACCTACCTATACTAGGGGCAATTTATAATGGCCAATTAACCTATCAACCTGCAAGTCTTTGGCATGTGGGAGGAAACCGGAGCACCCGGAGGAAACCCACGCAGACACAGGGAGAACTTGCAAACTCCACACAGGCAGTACCCAGAATTGAACCCGGGTCGCTGGAGCTGTGAGGCTGAGGTGCTAACCACTGCGCCACTGTGCCAATGTGTACCACGACCACTGGCTGTTCACCCTCCCCCTTCAGAATGTCCTGTAACAGCTCTGAGACATCCTTGACCCAGCACCAGGGAGGCAACGTACCATCCTGAGTCTGTTTTGCGGCCATAGAAATGCCTATCTATTCCCCTTACAATTGAATCCCCTATAACTATTGCATTCCCACACTTTTTACTCCTCCCCTGTGCAGCAGAGCCAACCGTGGTGCAACGAATTCAGCTGTTGCTGCTTCCCCCTGAGAGGCCATTCCCCCCAGCAGTATCCAAAGCAGTATACCTGTTTTGCAGGGGAATAGCCACAGGAGATTCCTGCACTGCCTGCCTCGTCCTCTTGCTCTGCCTGGTGGTCACCCATTCCCTTCCTGCCTGTGGGGTCTGAGCCTGCGGTGTGACCACCTCTCTGTACCTGCTGTCCATGATACTCTCTGCCTCGCGGATGCTCCACTGTGACCCCAGCTGCCGCTCCAGCTCCAAAACCAGGCTTCCAGGAGCTGCAGCTGGAGACACTTCCTGCACACATGCTGGTCCCGGGCACTGGAATTGTTCCTGGCTTCCGACATGGAGCACAAGGAGCACACCACGGCTTTGAGCTCTCCTGCCATGACTTAACCCTTTAAATTAAACCTTTTGGATCATCTTATTGTCAAATAATATCAGTTATTCTAGGGCCCTTCTTCCCTGGTCCTCGTTACTACAGAACTCCCTAAAAAAACACTTAATATATATGAAATTCACTGTAAACCTTTCTTACCTTAGATACTTGCCCAGCTATTTAGAGCTATTTCCTAACAGCACCTAGTCAACCCCATCCACAGGCAAACTAGGGACAATCCCTATAGTCACTGGTCCCGAAACTAGGTCGCACTCTAGGTGCAGGTAGAGGCATATACTGCCCTCCAGTACCATTCACTACAATTCTGGTGTTTACTGCACTCTCTGGGGGATAGGTCAGGCCTTTTCCCAGTAAAAGGGATTCAGTGGCCCGTGTGTCGCTGAGAATTACTATGGGATTGCTTGCCCCACTCAAGGGGTATGGGGTTACTTTCCCTTCAAACACAAAACCCTGATAACCTTCAGGAATCCTGTTAAATGTTCCTGCACTTGCAGCCGTAAGCTTCCCGGGTCTCACTTTTACTGCAGTTAAAGGCACAGCTTGTTCTGCTGTGCTTTTCATCAGGGTTTCATCTTCACTGAACAGGTGTGCCCTGATTAACCCTACAGGTTTTCCCTTTAGTTTCCAGCAGTCAGCTTTTAAATGCCCTGCTTTATTACAACGGAAGCACACAGGTCTCCGGGTTTTTCATTAGAAAGACGGAGGTTGAGGGGGGACCTGATTGAGGTGTACAAAATCATGAGGTATAGACAGGGTGGATAGCAAGAAGCTTTTTCCCAGAGTGGGGGATTCAATTACTAGGGGTCACGAGTTCAAAGTGAGAGGGGAAAAGTTTAGGAGGGATATGCGTGGCAAGTTCTTTACGCAGAGGGTGGTGGGTGCCTGGAACGCGTTGCCAGCGGAGGTGGTAGACGCGGGCACGATAGCGTCTTTTAAGATGTATCTAGACAGATACATGAATGGGCAGGAAGTAAAGAGATACAGACCCTTAGAAAATAGGCGACAGGTATAGATAGAGGATCTGGATCGGCGCAGGCTTGGAGGGCCGAAGGGCCTGTTCCTGTGCTGTAATTTTCTTTGTTCTTTGTTCTTTGTTTCACTCTTGCTCACAGCACCTTCCTTTTTGGCTAGAGGAGACCCCCTGTGTCTCGTGCTTTCCTTTCTCTCCCAGGACTGCTTGGGCTCCTATCACCTTCCCACCCTTTGTCCTTTTCGGATTTGTGGGGGTGATTAGTAAAGGTTCTCCCCTGCGAAACTGACATAAATTAAAGCAAACTCATCGGCCAGAATGGCCACTGTCTGGGCTCTCTGAAACCGCTGCTCCTCTACATGGGTCTTTATGGAGAATGAGAGGGAGTTTTTAAATTTCTAACAAAATTACTTCTCTGAGATTCTCCTAACTGAGCTGTACTTTAAGAACCTTAAGCCACTGGTCAAAAGCCAGCTGCTTGCTTGCTTTCAAACTCCAGATAACTTTGATTAGCTTGTTCTAAACTTTTGGCGATAGGCTTCGGTACGAATTCATATGCCCTGAGGATAGCATTTTTTGGTCAGTTCATAATTTGATGAACTCTCATCTGGCAACAGGGAACAAACCTCATGGGCTTTTCCAGTTAGCTTGCTTTGTAGTAAAAGAGCTGGCCACAGCTGGCCATTTTAGCTGCCTTGCCAGTTTCTATAGAACATAGAACATTACAGCGCAGTACAGGCCCTTCAGCCCTCGATGTTGCGCCGACCTGTGAAACCATCTGACCTACACTATTCCATTTTCATCCATATGTCTATCCAATGACCACTTAAATGCCCTTAATGTTGGCGAGTCACTACTGTTGCAGGCAGGGCGTTCCACGCCCCTACTACTCTCTGAGTAAAGAAACTACCTCTGACATCTGTCCTATATCTATCACCCCTCAACTTAAAGCTATGTCCCCTCATGTTTGCCATCACCATCCGAGGAAAAAGACTCTCACTATCCACCCTATCTAACCCTCTGATTATCTTATATGTCTCTATTAAGTCACCTCTCCTCCTCCTTTTCTCTAACGAAAACAACCTCAAGTCCCTCAGCCTTTCCTCGTAAGACCTTCCCTCCATACCAGGCAACATCCTAGTAAATCTCCTCTGCACCCTTTCCAAAGCTTCCACATCCTTCCTATAATGCGGTGACCAGAACTGCACGCAATACTCCAGGTGCGGTCTCACCAGAGTTTTGTACAGCTGCAGCATGACCTCGTGGCTCCGAAACTCGATCCCCCTACTAATAAAAGCTAACACACCATATGCCTTCTTAACAGCCCTATTAACCTGGGTGGCAACTTTCAGGGATTTATGTACCTGGACACCAAGATCTCTCTGCTCATCTACACTACCAAGAATCTTCCCATTAGCCCAGTACTCTGCATTCCTGTTACTCCTTCCAAAGTGAATCACCTCACACTTTTCCGCATTAAACTCCATTTGCCATCTCTCAGCCCAGCTCTGCAGCCTATCTATGTCCCTCTGTAACCTACAACATCCTTCGGCACTATCCACAACTCCACCGACCTTCGTGTCATCCGCAAATTTACTAACCCACCCTTCTACACCCTCATCCAGGTCATTTATAAAAATGACAAACAGCAGTGGCCCCAAAACAGATCCTTGCGGTACACCACTAGTAACTAAACTCCAGGATGAACATTTGCCATCAACCACCACCCTCTGTCTTCTTTCAGCTAGCCAATTTCTGATTCAAAGCACTAAATCACCTTCAATCCCATACTTCCGTATTTTCTGCAATATCCTACCGTGGGGAACCTTATCAAACGCCTTACTGAAATCCATATACACCACATCCACGGCTTTACCCTCATCCACCTGTTTGGTCACCTTCTCAAAAAACTCAATAAGGTTTGTGAGGCACGACCTACCCTTCACAAAACCGTGCTGACTATCTCTAATGAACTTATTCTTTTCAAGATGATTATAAATCCTGTCTCTTATAACCTTTTCCAACATTTTACCCACAACTGAAGTAAGGCTCACAGGTCTATAATTACCAGGGCTGTCTCTACTCCCCTTCTTGAACAAGGGGACAACATTTGTGATCCTCCAGTCTTCCGGCACTATTCCTGTCGACAATGACGACATAAAGATCAAGGTCAAAGGCTCTGCAATCTCCTCCCTGGCTTCCCAGAGAATCCTAGGATAAATCCCATCTGGCCCAGGGGACTTATCTATTTTCACACTTTCCAAAATTGCTAACACCTCCTCCTTGTGAACCTCAATCCCATCTAGCCTAGTAGTCTGTATCTCAGTATTCTCCTCGACAACATTTTCTTTCTCCACTGTAAATACTGACGAAAAACATTAATTTAACGCTTCCCCTATCTCCTCTGATTCCACACACAACTTCCCACTACTATCCTTGATTGGCCCTAATCTAACTCTAGTCATTCTTTTATTCCTGATATACCTATAGAAAGCCTTAGGGTTTTCCTTGATCCTATCCGCCAATGACTTCTCGTGTCCTCTCCTCGCTCTTCTTCGCTCTCCCTTTAGATCCTTCCTGGCTAGCTTGTGACTCTCAAGCGCCCTAACTGAGCCTTCACGTCTCATCCTAACATAAGCCGCCTTCTTCCTCTTGACAAGCGCTTCAACTTCTTTAGTAAACCACGGCTCCCTCGCTCAACAACTTCCTCCCTGCCTGACAGGTACATACTTATCAAGGAGACGCAGTAGCTGCTCCCTGAATAAGCTCCACATTTCAATTGTGCCCATCCCCTGCAGTTTCCTTCCCCATCCTACGCATCCTAAATCTTGCCTAATCGCATCATAATTTCCTTTCCCCCAGCTATAATTCTTGCCCTGCGGTATATACCTGTCCCTGCCCATCGCTAAGGTAAACCTAACCGAATTGTGATCACTATCACCAAAGTGCTCACCTACATCTAAATCTAACACCTGGCCGGGTTCATTACCCAGTACCAAATCCAATGTGGCATCGCCCCTGGTTGGCCTGTCTACATACTGTGTCAGAAAACCCTCCTGCACACACTGGACAAAAACTGACCCATCTAAAGTACTCGAACTATAGTATTTCCAGTCAATATTTGGAAAGTTAAAGTCCCCCATAACAAGAGGGGTGGCACAGTGGCGCAGTGGTTAGCACCGCAGCCTCACAGCTCCAGGGACCCGGGTTCGATTCCGGGTACTGCCTGTGTGGAGTTTGCAAGTTCTCCCTGTGTCTGCGTGGGTTTTCTCCGGGTGCTCCGGTTTCCTCCCACAAGCCAAAAGACTTGCAGGTTGATAGGTAAATTGGCCATTATAAATTGTCACTAGTATAGGTAGGTGGTAGGGAAATATAGGGACAGGTGGGGATGTTTGGTAAGAATATGGGATTAGTGTAGGATTAGTATAAATGGGTGGTTGATGTTCGGCACAGACTCGGTGGGCCAAAGGGCCTGTTTCAGTGCTGTATCTCTAATCTAATCTAAAACTACCCTGTTACTCTTGCTCCTGTCGAGAATCATCTTCGCTCTCCTTTCCTCTACATCTCTGGAACTATTCGAAGGTCTATAGAAAACTCCCAACAGGGTGACCTCTCCTCTCCTGTTTCTAACCTCGGCCCATACTACCTCAGTAGACGAGTCCTCAAACGTCCTTTCTGCCGCTGTAATACTTTCCTTGATTAACAATGCCACACCCCACCCCCCCCCCCCCCCCCCTCTTTTACCATCTTCTCTGTTCTTACTGAAACATCTAAATCCCGGAACCTGCAACATCCATTCCTGTCCCTGCTCTACCTATGTCTCCGAAATGGCCACAACATCGAGATCCCAGGTACCAACCCATGCTGCAAGCTCACCGACCTTATTCTGGATGCTCCTGGCGTTGAAGTAGCCACACTTTAAACCAAGTTCTTGCTTGCCAGTGCCCTCTTGCGTCCTTGTAACCTTATCCCTGACCTCACTACTCTCAACATCCTGTACACTGGAACTACAATTTAGGTTCCCATCCCCCTGCTGAATTAGTTTAAACCCCCCCGAAGAGCACCAGCAAATCTCCCCCCCCAGGATATTGGTACCCCTCTGGTTCAGGTGAAGACCATCCTGTTTGTAGAGGTCCCACCTACCCCAGAAAGAGCCCCAATTATCCAGGAAACCAAAACCCTCCCTCCTACACCATCCCTGCAGCCACGTGTTCAACTCCTCTCTCTCCCTATTCCTTGCTTCGCTATCACGTGGCACGGGCAACAACCCAGAGATAACAACTCTGTTTGTTCTCGCTCTAAGCTTCCACCCTAGCTCCCTGAATTTCTGCCTTAAATCCCCATCTCTCTTCCTACCTATGTCGTTGGTGCCTATGTGGACCACGACTTGGGGCAGCTCCCCCTCCCCCTTAAGGATCCCAAAAACACTATCCGAGACATCACGAGCCCTGGCAACTGGGAGGCAACACACCAACCGTGAGTCTCTCTCGTTCCCACAGAACCTCCTATCTGTTCCCCTAACTATGGAGTCCCCAATGACTAATGCTCTGCTCCTCTTCCCCCTTCCCTTCTGAACAACAGGGACAGACTCTGTGCCAGAGACCTGTACCCCATTGCTTACCCCTGGTAAGTCGTCCCCCCCAACAGTATCCAAAACGGTATACCTGTTGTTGAGGGAAACGGCCACAGGGG
Source organism: Heterodontus francisci (assembly GCF_036365525.1). NCBI lineage: Eukaryota > Metazoa > Chordata > Chondrichthyes > Heterodontiformes > Heterodontidae > Heterodontus > Heterodontus francisci. The sequence goes on along the minus strand of NC_090374.1, from coordinate 129,570 downwards.
ATCCCTGCACTGCCTGCTGGTTCCCTCTCCTTCCCCTGACGGTAACCCATCTACATGTTCCTGTGAAAATGAGGGGGAGAAATGGCAAGATTAGGGAACCATGGATGACAGGTGAAATTGTGAGACTAGCTAAGAGGAAAAAGGAAGCATACATAAGGTCTAGGCGGCTGAAGAAAGACGAAGCTTTGAAAGAATATCGGGATTGTAGGCGCAATCTGAAACGAGGAATTAAGAGGGCTAAACGGGGTCATGAAATATCTTTAGCAAACAGGGTTAAGGAAAATCCCAAAGCCTTTTATTCATATATAAGGAGCAAGAGGGTAACTGGAGAAAGGATTGGCCCACTCAAGGACAAAGGAAGAAAGTTATGCGTGGAGTCAGAGAAAATGGGTGAGATTCTAAACGAGTACTTTGCATCGGTATTCACCGAGGAGAGGGACATGACGGATGTTGAGGTTAGGGACAGATGTTTGATTACTCTAGGTCCAGTCGGCATAAGGAGGGAGGAAGTGTTGGGTATTCTAAAAGGCATTAAGGTGGACAAGTCCCCAGGTCCGGATGGGATCTATCCCAGGTTACTGTGGGAAGCGAGAGAGGAAATAGTTGGGGCCTTAACAGATATCTTTGCAACATCCTTAAACACGGGTGAGGTCCCAGAGGACTGGAGAATTGCTAATGTTGTCCCCTTGTTTAAGAAGGGTAGCAGGGATAATCCAGGTAATTATAGACCGGTGAGCCTGACGTCAGTGGTAGGGAAGCTGCTGGAGAAGATACTGAGGGATAGGATCTATTCCCATCTGGAAGAAAATGGGCTTATCAGTGATAGGCAACATGGTTTTGTGCAGGGAAGGTCATGTCTTACCAACTTAATAGAATTCTTTGAGGAAGTGACAAAGTTGATTGATGAGGGAAGGGCTGTAGATGTCATATACATGGACTTCAGTAAGGCGTTTGATAAGGTTCCCCATGGTAGGCTGATGGAGAAAGTGAAGGCGCATGGCGTCCAAGGTGTACTAGCTAGATGGATAAAGAACTGGCTGGGCAACAGGAGACAGAGAGTAGCAGTGGAAGGGAGTTTCTCAAAATGGAGACGTGTGACCAGTGTTGTTCCACAGGGATCCGTGCTGGGACCACTGTTGTTTGTGATATACATAAATGATTTGGAGGAAAGTATAGGAGGTCTGATGAGCAAGTTTGCAGACGACACTAAGATTGGTGGAGTAGCAGATAGTGAAGGGGACTGTCAGAGAATACAGCAGAATATAGATAGACTGGAGAGTTGGGCAGAGAAATGGCAGATGGAGTTCAATCAGGGCAAATGCGAGGTGATGCATTTTGGAAGATCCAATTCAAGAGTGAACTATACAGTAAATGGAAAAGTCCTGGGGAAAACTGATGTCCAGAGAGATTTGGGTGTTCAGGTCCATTGTTCCCTGAAGGTGGCAACGCAGGTCAATAGAGTGGTCAAGAAGGCATATGGCATGCTTTCCTTCATCGGACGGGGTATTGAGTACAAGAGTTGGCAGGTCATGTTACAGTTGTATAGGACTTTGGTTCGGCCACATTTGGAATACTGCGTGCAGTTCTGGTCCCCACATTACCAAAAGGATGTGGATGCTTTGGAGAGGGTGCAGAGGGGGTTCACCAGGATGTTGCCTGGTATGGAGGGCGCTAGCTATGAAGAGAGGTTGAGTAGATTAGGATTATTTTCATTAGAAAGACGGAGGTTGAGGGGGGACCTGATTGAGGTGTACAAAATCATGAGAGGTATAGACAGGGTGGATAGCAAGAAGCTTTTTCCCAGAGTGGGGGATTCAATTACTAGGGGTCACGAGTTCAAAGTGAGAGGGGAAACGTTTAGGGGGGATATGCGTGGAAAGTTCTTTACGCAGAGGGTGGTGGGTGCCTGGAACGCGTTGCCAGCGGATGTGGTAGACGCGGGCACGATAGCGTCTTTTAAGATGTATCTAGACAGATACATGAATGGGCAGGAAGCAAAGAGATACAGACCCTAAGAAAATAGGCGACATGTTTAGATAGAGGATCTGGATCGGCACAGGCTTGGAGGGCCGAAGGGCCTGTTCCTGTGCTGTAATTTTCTTTGTTCTTTGTTCTAACTCCCTAAATTCTGCTTGTAGGACCTCATCCCGTTTTTTACCTACATCATTGGTGCCTATGTGCACAATGACAACTGGCTGTTCACCCTCCCCCTTCAGAATGTTCTGCAGCCGATCTGAGACATCCCTGACCTGTGCACCTAGGAGGCAACATACCATTCGGGAGTCTCGTTTTCGACCACAGAACCGCCTATCTACTGCCCTTACAATCGAATCCCCGATGACTATAGCCCTTCCACTCTTTTTCCCGCCCTTCCGAACAGCAGAGCCAGCCACGGTGCCATGAACCTGGCTACTGCTGCCTTCCCCTGGTGAGCCATCTCCCTCAACAGTATCCAAAACGGTATACCTGTTTTGGAGGGAGATGACCGCAGGGGACTCCTGCGCTGCCTTCCTGCTCTTTCTCTGCCTTTTGGTCACCCATTCCCTTTCACCCTCAGCAATCCTAATCTGCGGTGTGACCAATTCGCTAAACGTGCTATCCACGACCTCCTCAGCATCGCGGATGCTCCAAAGTGAGTCCATCCGCAGCTCCAGAGCCGTCATGCGGTCTAACAAGGGCTGCAGCTGGACACACTTCCTGCACGTGAAGGAGTCAGGGTCATCAGCCGTGTCCCTGAGCTCCCACATTGAGCAAGAGGAGCATAACACGGGTCTGAGATCTCCTGCCATTTTTAATCTTAAGATTTTAACTTAGTTAAATGAAAAAGGAACGAAAAGTTTTTACCAATCACACGATAAAAAAAAGAGAAATAGAAAAAGCCTTACCTTATCTACACACCACCGAGTCCTTTTTTTGTTTGCGAGGCTAATTCAGAAGACATTGAGGAGTCAACCACATAACTTTGGTTCTGGAGTCACAGAGAGACCAGACTGAGTGAGAAGGGCAGATTTTCTTGTCGAAAGGGCATGAGTGAACCAGATGGGTTTTTTTGTGACAATCATAGTCACTATTGCTGATAATTCAAAATGTATTTAATTAACAGAATTTTGAACTCCCCAGTGGTCACGGTGGGATTTGAACTGACAATTTCCAATCATTAGTCCAGGCATTCTGGGTTACTTTCAGCAGTAGGCTACCATACCCATATTCTGACCAAATGGCCTGTTTACGTGCAGCAAATTCTATGGAAAAATCACAATCAGAATTCAAACTGTGTTAAAATACCGCTACGTAGAATGTTTGGATTGAGATACAATGATGAACAGTCACTTATACAGTTTCTATATATCGTGTAGGTATGTCGTAAAACTGTGGATACATGCAGGAGCCTTACTGAATGCATCATTTATCTGGGAGGTGGTTTCCATCGAATAATGTTCCAGAATAAACTATTCCGTGCTGAGGGGATAATCATGTTTCTTAGTATCACACAGACTGGCTAAAGAGAGCAGTGAAGCTCCTCGCAGGTTTTGCAGAACACCAGAGCTTTGCGTATCGTTCATGGTCGAGGATGGAGAATGTAGCCTCACACCCACAGCACATGTAAGATCAGGCTGGTTGGGTAAAACCTGCAGTGTTCAGTTGCGAGTAACTGTACTACTTTCTTCCATTCCTTTCCGCCCAGCTGTCCTGTGGCTCTGCGAAAATATACTGAGGTCGCAAAACCCGTGCGAAATGCCTCAGCTGTAGAAACCCACAGGCAACGCCAGCTAACTGGATGATACATGGATGATAGTAGAATGAAGGGTATGTAGGTAGTTTGATCTTAGAGTAGGATGAAGGGTCGGCACAACATCGTGGGCCGAAGGGCCTGTGCTGTGCTGTACTGTTCTATGTTCTAACTGTTAGCATGTCACAAGAGGATAACACTGAGGACTGTTGGGGATTCAGCATCTGGTGGCTAAATTGGTCTCCACTTTAACAGATGAGGCTTTGAAAGGAAAAAGCAATTTTGAGATTGTTTTCAATGAATGCCGTAAAGAGCACAGTAAGGCTCCTTTCTGTTGTTAGTTCCCTGCATTTTATTTGTGACCGTTGTCGGGGATGTGCCCAGATGTAACGGCAGTTTTCCCACCTCTGAGAAAATGGCACCTGATTAGTCAGATATCTTACTTGATTTTGGAGCTGAAGGCACTTGTCAAACACACTCACGAGAATACAGGACATGACCAATTCTTCCTGATGGTACCGAGCCTCTCACATTGACTGCCCATATTGCGGTGGGGCCATTGCCCACTTTAGCGAATGGAGACAGATGTGAAAGCCTTGTGGTTCAAGTGCTACCTCTGTAATCTCGTCCAGCCCCACAACTCTCCAAGATAACCTTGATCCTCCAATTTTTGCTATTACATCTTAAATAATAGCTTCCAACATTTTCCCTAAGACAGATGTTAAGCTAACTGGCCTGTAGTTTCCTGCTTTCTGTCTCCCTCCTTGCAACCCAGGCAATGGTGAAAGAGGAGGTATTCAGACACTGGAGGGGTTTAAAATTGATAAAGAAGATATATTATATAGGCTGTCTGTACTGAAAGTGGATAAAACACCAGGACCGGATGAGATACATCCATGGATACTGAGGGATGTGAGGGTGGAAATTGCAGAGGCACTGGCCATAATGTTTCACTTTTCCTTCGATTTGGGGGTGGTGCCAGAGGACTGGTGAATTGTTCAAAAAAGGGTATAAAGATAAGCCCAGCAACTACAGCCAGTCAGGTGGGGAAATTGCTAAAAAGAATAATTCCTAGTCACTTGGACAAATGTGGGTTAATAAAGGAAAGCCAGCATGGACCAGGAAAATCATGTTTAACTAATTTGCTGGAGTTTTTTGAGGAGGTAACAGAGAGGGTTGATGAGGGCAATGCTGTTGATGTGGTGTACATGGACTTTCAAAAGGCGTTAGATACAGTGCCACACAACAGACTTGTGAGCAAACCTACAGTTCATTGAATAAAAGGGACGGTAGCAACATGGATACGAAATCGGCTGAGTGACAGGAAACAGAGAGTTGTGGTTAATGGATGATTTTAGGCTGGAGGAAGGTTTGTGACGGAGTTTCCCAGGGGTCCGTGTTGGGAGCCTTGCTTTTCCTGATATCTAATAATGACCGAGACCCTGGTGTACAGGGCACAATTTCAAAGTCTGCAGATGATACGAAACTTGGAAGCATTGTGAACTGTGAGGAGGATAGTGTAGAACTTCAAAAGGACATGGGCAGGTTGGTGGAATGGGAAGATGAAGTTCAATGCAGAGAAATGTGAAGTGATTAATTTTGGGAGGAAAGACATGGAGAGACAACATAAAACAAAGGGTACAATTCTAAAGAGGCCACAGGAGCAGAGGGACCTGCATGCATATGCACATAAGTCATTGAAGGTAGCGGCACAGTGGCGCAGTGGTTAGCACCGCAGCCTCACAGCTCCAGGGACCCGGGTTCGATTCCAGGTACTGCCTGTGTGGAGTTTGCAAGTTCTCCCTGTGTCTGCGTGGGTTTTCTCCTGGTGCTCCGGTTTCCTCCCACAAGCCAAAAGACTTCAGGTTGATAGGTAAATTGGCCATTATAAATTGTCACTAGTGTAGGTAGGTGGTAGGGAAATATAGGGACAGGAAGGGATGTTTGGTCGGAATATGGGATTAGTGTAGGATTAGTATAAATGGGTGGTTGATGTTCGGCACAGACTCGGTGGGCCGAAGGGCCTGTTTCAGTGCTGTATCTCTAATCTAATCTAATCTTAATAAAGCATACAGTATCCTGGGCTTTATTAATAGGGGCATAGAGTACAAGAGCAAGGAGGTTATGTTGAACTTGTATAAGACACTAGTTAGGCCTCAGCTGGAGTGCTGCGTCCAGTTCTGGGCACCGCACTTTAGGAAATATGTGAGGGCATTGGAGAGAGTACAGAAAAGATTCATCAGAATGGTTCCAGGGATGAGGAACTTCAGATTGGAGAAGTTAGGACAATTTTCCTTGCAGAAGAGAAGGCTGAGAGGTGATTTGATCGAGGTATTCAAACCATGTGGGGTCTGGACAGAGTAGATGGAGAGAAACTGTTCCCATTCGTGAAAGGATCGAGAATGAGAGGCACAGATTTCAAGTATTCGCTAAGTGCAAGAAGCTATGAACAAACCTTCAGAATGGGCATATAATAGGCATAATTTCAACATGGATATATTTTGGCAACAGCATCAGCCAAAAGACTTGCAGGTTGGTAGGTAAATTGGCCATTATAAATTGTCCCTAGTATAGGTAGGTGGTAGGGAAATATAGGGACAGGTGGGGATGTGGTAGGAATATGGGATTAGTGTAGGATTAGTATAAATGGGCGGTTGATGGTCGGCACAGACTCGGTGGGCCGAAAGGCCTGTTTCAGTGCTGTATCTCTAAAACTAAAAACAAAACTAAATATGAATGTGTTAAGCATCTGCAATCTGGTTTATCAAAGAGTTTTCAAAGACAATTTGGTGTTTCCCATGATAATTCCCATTCTCTAATGAAATATTTCACAAACAAAAAAATGATTCATGAGCAACTCAGACTGCAGTTCCAAAGAATAAAATTGAAGTTGTCAGCTTTGAACACACCCCAAACTTAACTGGCATTGGAAAACTAACGGATCCCAGAGACAGGTCAAAATCAGTGGATTACAGAGACTGGAAAAGTGTTAGTGCATTCTAAAATATCAAGTTATTGTAATCCAAGGAAACTCACAGGGTTTTGTAACACTCTGTTTGATCAAGGTGAGACTTGTTTAACTGGACGGGTCAAACCGTGACATCACAGAGCAAGTCTGACCCTCACACTGTACATCACAGTGAGATCAGACATCACAATCGGTTTGTAAACTGAGTTAATTTGAGGCAGGAGGCTGTACGAGCAGTTTGAGTGAAGGAAAGGGAGCTGCACTGACTGTAACTAACTGGCTGATCTGTCTAGGAGTGAATGTGGTCGGGGAGAAGATCTGAGCAGCTTTCCATTCCGCAGAGATCACAAGCAATGTAAATATCATCAGCCAGCTGATCAGACAGAATGTTGAAAGGTTTGAAGAGTTTGTCTAACCCTGTTTATTTTGTAGCATTGTGAAAGTTAGCCGAGTATTATGATTGATATCGGTAGATTATTAGAGTTCATTTTGTTATTGGTGGATCTCCCTTGGCGTTGCTCACAGGTAGTCTGGAATCTGGTTAATGATGGTTACAGATGCCCACTACCGGCTCCCTCACTGACCACCAGCTACTTCCAGCTATCCAGCTTGGGCCGCACTCCCTGTTCTGTAAATGGAGACAACTACCGCCCATTAGCAGATCTCCCATGGCACTACCTGGGATAGACTCGAGTGTGGGCAAGAGTCACAAATATTTACTGGGTGCCACCAGTAACAGGGGTATTAACAATCCAGACAATGGCATCACTGTCCATCACCCATGTCCCTGTTCTCTGGGTGGCAAGCACCTGGAAAAGTTTCAGTGTATTCTACAACATATCGAGTTATTGTAATCCAAGGAACCTCACAGGGTTTTGTAGCACTCTGTTTGATCAAGGTGAGACTTGTTTAACTGGATGGGTCAAACCGTGACATCACAGAACAAGCCTGATCCTCACACTGTCCATCACAGTGAGATCAGACATCACAATCGGTTTGTAAACTGAGTTAATTTGAGGCAGGAGGCTGTACGAGCAGTTTGAGTGAAGGAAAGGGAGCTGCACTGACTGTAACTAACTGGCTGATCTGTCTAGGAGTGAAGGTGGTCGGGGAGAAGATCTGAGCAGATTTGTGATGGAGAAGACAGCGAGCTGAGAGAGGGAGGGAGGAAGAGAACCTTCACAAGATGGTGCGACTGACAGAGCCAGCTATTGGAGCAAATAGGTACGTTATCAATCCCTTCCATTCTTTGGAGCTGTAGGTAACATGGTCTGTAGGTAGTCATGTCTTCCAGGGGGTGAGGGAAGGGAGTGTGTGTGTTAAACAGATCATGGAAATATTGCTCGAGTTCCGTTCCGAAAAAGTTTAGATCTTATTTAAAACTGTAAAACATCTGGAGCTCAGTCTCGGCCTCAGTCAATGATACTGAAGGAATCGGTTAGAAACACTTGTCCCAAGCATTTCTGCTGTCCTCTGACCTCATCAATCCCTGGCTCCATGCCAAGGCCCTCCTCCCAGGTCAGATGCCTCAGGTACTGCCCTCCAAAAGCCTCTCATTGTGTCAGACAAGCTCCTGGTGCCAGTGACCCTGGATCACCTGATGGTATTGCAGCCATTCTGGAGCTTCACTGTGATTCTGGAGAAGGAATCAACTGATTGACTCCAGAATCTTTAATACTCAGCTAACATCAGAATCTGTGGCCAGGAACATCAGTAGAAAAGAGACACGTCCATAAGTAATGGTGCACTCTGAATCTGCATTCAGCATTTCCAGGTTAAATGGTTTAACTAGCAGTGGAATTAGAAAATGCCGAGAGATGTCTCGTTACAATCCAGTGATTCTGATCTGTTTTTTGCTTCTTCTTCCAGACATACATGGTTGGTGTCAGGATGAGCAAGAGGAAATTTCCATCAAATTACCCACAGACTAAAGGATGAGTAACAAAAGCACAAAGAACAAGTGCATCACGACACACAACAAGCAGCACATCCTGCCCCAAACCAACTCAAAATTCTACAAAGGAGGGAGCCGTGTCCCTGAAATTCTCCTCACCCCATCCCTCTGTGTCCCATCCATTTCTCAGTGCCAACTCCACATCTGTTCATTTGTTGGTTTAATTTGACGGCCAACAACAACCCAGCCACTGGTCCATCTAGACACTCCTCCGATGGCTGGAGATGGTGTGAAACCGACTCTCTCTCCCTTCTGGTTTATTTCCCATCCCCACCAGGACTATCATCCCCACCAGCTCCTCCTAGATTTACTTTGATATCTATTTTTATTGTTCATTGGGAAATTTGCCCCACACACTCTTCCCCATCTTAGCCCCCAGGCTGGACCTTCACGTCCGGCCCTCATGTACCCGCATCGGCATCAAGCAGTAACCCTGCTCCATCCAGGCTCAGTTTGATATTGCTCAGGACTAACTGCACTGGCACTGGCTAGGACCCAGTCCGTACAGTCAGCTCTGACCAATATCGGCTGGAGCTCCACCTTGGGACTGAAGTTGAAGGTCTCGAGGGGGGAACGCTCTGGTTGTTGCCTCGATTGTGTAGAGTGGGACCGGCTGGTTCAGGCCACTCGCCTGCCAGTTGCTGCCATCCCCTCCGCTCAATCGATTGAGGCCCCGGTACCAACTTGTACCGAGACCTCCCAGAATTTGAGGAAGAGTCCTCCCCTGGCATCAGCCGGCTCTGAGGAGTCCGTGCCGACTGGTGCCAGTATAAGGCTGGTTCCCCCAAGCGCCACCAGCTAGTGTTGGTGGTCCTTCACCAGAGCCATCCTCTGGTGACACCAACCCAGCCCTGGGACATTGGTCTCCAGTTGGCAGCAGCTTATCTGGGGGACACCACCCTTGGGGGACTCGACCCCACTCAGGGTCACCTATGTTGGGGGTGATTGCCACTTTGGTGAGAGCAGTCGCAGGTCTCTGTTCACTTTTTATAGATCTGTGTCTGCCTCCTCAACTGTGTGGACTCACCTTCAGCTACTCCCTGCAATTCTTAAGGGGTATCTAGGTTCCAAGGGCTCTCTCACGCTGGGAGGGTACGTGTGCCTCACTGGCACCTCCCCCGAGTGGCAGGGAACATGTCTCGAGGGTTTATCTCCATCGGCCCTCGTGTTCATGAGCTCGTAGCTAATCCAGCCGCCCTCGACTCTGTTCCCCGAGATTTACTATTAACCTTCCCTGTCGGTTGAGCTCTTGGAAGCTTCCTGGAGGCATCCTGCCTCGGAAGCCCAGTTGGGAGCCTGAGTCGGACCACGACCTCCAGTCGTTTAGGCTTTCATGTATTTAACCCGAGGGTGACCTAGAGTCTGAAACTGTGGCTTCCGGAAGTCCCTTCACTTGGGGGTTTGAGTCCATGCTTGAGGTTTTGCAAAAGGCCACAAGCATCGACCTTTGCTGGATTCTTTTTCCCTTGATAAGCGTCCTCCGGTTAAGGCCAAGTTAGACAGTATCCATAGGACCTCCAGCACCCTGCTTCACACCTTGCAGTTCACTGGTATCTGGTCAACTGTAGTCGTGAAGGTATCAGAAGGAAAGTTATCGCCTGGTTCCACCCACAAGTGGGATCTGGCGCAGCTTCCTGCAGGGTTTGGCACATCTCCCCCAATTCCCTACCACCATATCCACTGGGGGGCGGCCTCACCGGCAGGTGAGTGGGTACGGAGTGTGGACCACCTACACAGAACATCGACTGCAGCAGCTGGCTGTGTGGGTGCCCTCAATGTAGGAGCAGGGTCTATCGCCCAGTGGATCTTGCATCACCGATTAGTTATGGCCAAGCACCTTGGGCTTTCTTCAGGTACTGCAGATGCCCCTTGGTGCCGAGGCCTTCTTTGGTGAGCAAGTGGAGGAGCTGCTGCGGCAGAACCTTCAGGCATTCCCCAATTGGCATTTAAGATGTGGACACTGCTCACTCTAGAACTTAGTCTGGAGGCCCCTTCCATCAACCCACCAATACACTCACAGTCACCAATCCACTCACCTCCAACAGCCTTTCCCAGGCTGTATCTGGAACGGAATGTCCTTTGTACCATGCTAGCTCCCTGCATTGCAGATTAGGTCCTGGAATTCAGGCAGCTAGCAACACTTCATCTTTGATACCCTGTCCGGCTGCACCCCCCCAAGCAGTGATCCTGCCTTTGCCAGTTGGAAGGGGGGGATCACTCTTGGGTTAAAGAGACCAGAAGTAGTGAGTATCCTCTGAATTGGCAGCTTGAGCCTCCATGTTTCTCATAATGTGGTTTGCTTTGATGCTCAGAGGAACCATCTACCAGTGGCCATTCTGGCAGGTGACACCATGGTCTTTTAGTATTGGGACTGAGAGTCAGGGATAGTTCTCCAGAAGAGAACTGTTGGGGAGATTTCTTCAGGTGAAACTTCTGGATAACTATCCCCACTGCCAGTAGCACCACAGCCTCACAGCTCCAGGGACCCAGGTTCGATTCCGGGTACTGCCTGTGTGGAGTTTGCAAGTTCTCCCTGTGTCTGCGTGGGTTTTCTCTGGGTGCTCCGGTTTCCTCCCACAAGCCAAAGGACTTGCAGGTTGATAGGTAAATTGGCCATTATAAATTGTCACTAGTATTGGTAGGTGGTCGGGGAATATAGGGACAGGTGGGGATGTTTGGTAGGAATATGGGATTAGTGTAGGATTAGTATAAATGGGTGGTTGATGTTCGGCACAGACTCGGTGGGCCGAAGGGCCTGTTTCAGTGCTGTATATCTAATCTAATCTAATCTAATCTAATCTAATGATTCCACAGCTCGCCTTTGTCACAGCATCTGAACTCGAGCTGATGCTCTTGGGGAACACTGTCTTCTCCAGGTTCTTCAGCTAATGCTTTGACAAATGGGTGATGTTGGGGGAGGTCACATTCAGGATGAATGGGCTTCCAGGCCAGTGGGCGTGCTTGAGCTCACTTGGCATTTCAACAGGCTCGGTCAGGGTGTGAACGGTATATTAGGACAGTGTGCACTTTCAGACTCGGGACGGCGGGGTAAGTCAGTGTGTCTGCAGACAGACAATATGACAGTAGTCCGGTATGTCAACAGGGTGGGACTCCCTCCTGGGTCCCTCTGTCAAGGAGATACGTTGCTTCCCATTGGTGCTTGTAGGACGGGGTGACACTTTTGCTGCCACATTTGGCCGGGGTGAACAACACAACAGTCGACACACTCAGCTGCTGTGTAGTTCACCTTCCGAGTGGATGACCCACACTGAGGTGGTCCAGAATATCTTCAGGACTTGGCGGGGGGTGGGGTTTACCAGATTGATCGACTTGCTCGTATCACTGGACAATCCCCAATCTGCTGGGGGACCTCAGGCAGTCATGGTGGAGGATGGACTGTCTGTGGTTCTTTCATTTCAAGATTCTGTTGCTCAGGGTAGCCTGATCTCCAGGATGCTCGGGAAATTTACAGCAGATGGTGGTTCTGGTTAACCCTTCATTGACCTCACAAACCGTCCTCCTTTTACATCCTGGTGTTGAATACTGCCGGTCTGATTTCAGGAGCCCACGGAGAAAGCCAAGTTATTTGGAGATTAAAGATGACCCTACCTTTAGTAAGGGAAGCATCAGTTTTCATTCCAGCGTCCTCCACACATGGCTGGACACTGTCCAACTGGTGCTCAGGGTTAGAAGGGTGGAACCTGCATGGGAACAGACTCCGGCTCCCAGGACAAGTTGATGAAAGTGAGTGTTCTTCGTGGGAGCCAGCGCCAGAACCAAACAGTAAGCTGAAGGAGATTTGGGTCTTTCCAGCTTCTGATTGACGGTCTGGCTGTTCAGATGGAATGCCCATCAGATTAGGGTATAGCAGCAATGTGACACTCATGGTTGTGATGCTCACTTTTATCATGTCTGTCCTTGGTCTCTTTAGCCCCTGTTCACAGACAGGCCCCTCCACCCTCCTCGTCCTCAGCACTACTTGGTTCGTCGGCAGCAGTGTGTCTAGAATGTCTGAATGATGATCAGCGCCCTTGGAAGCTGATCCTTTGCAAGCTGCTCCCTTGTAAGGTTCTCTTCATTTTCCGAGTGACGAGGCTTTTTCCACCCACCTGGGTGCCCCCTTGGGAATTGGAGGGGGTGTTTGGTATGTAGTTTCCTCGTTCTGGGTTGTCTTTGGGTGTCAACAAGCTGAGTTCTGGGGTGTGCTAAAATTGAACACAGCACGGGAGCCGGGGAGGGACGGAGGGAGGGGAAAAGCATGTGGGCGTGCCCTCCACGGATAAGGCATTGAAAAAATGGCTTAAAAAGGAGGTCACGCCTTACCAAGTTTTCCCCAGGGAAATTGTGCCGATGCATCCCGATAATTAGATCCACATTCCCCCCCATTTGGCCGTCAATATTTCAGAGCTGATGTTCCATCCAAACATTTCTAGTTCTGTAACTCAGTTCTAATCCACTGAGAGCCCAGCACAGACTAAAGGAATGGCATCAGTTCCCAACAAATTAAAAGATGTCATAGTTAGCAGGGAAGTGGGAACCCTGGACATGCTAGTACAGAGCTAGAGTGCAGATGGTTGGAGACTAAGCTCTGAGACAGTGTGTTCAGATGGTGTCTGGGAAAGCTATTGTCTTGGAAAGCAGTGGCTGAAGAGGGCTAGAGTGATCTCCTGGACTCGTTTCGATCGCCTAAGGGGGTCGGAGAGGAATTTCCCAGATTTTTTTCCCAAATTGGCCTGGGTTTTTATGTATGGTTTTTCGCCTCTCTCAGGAGATCACATGGTCGAGGGTGGGGTGGGGAGTCAATCTGTGTTGTGATGAGAAGGTATCGCAGTTGTGTGGGACATGCTGGACGGAGCAGACAGGAACCTATCCATCCGTCAATTCTCTATCAAGTCACGTTAATTCAACGACTTCAATGTGAAATCTGGAAATAAACGTGGATTCAAATTGGACAAACTTTCTGTGTTTTTTTCTGATTTGTGCGCGGGCTAGAATAAGGACCAGAAAAGTGAAGAGAAGAGTTCTCTTCATCTTCAGTTTGTTTTATTCATTCACGGGATGCGGGCGTTGCTGGCAAGGCCAGCACTTATTGCCCATCCCTTCTTGAAGAAAGCTGTGTGGTTTGTGAGGCTATTTCAGAGGGCTGCTTAGAGTCAACCAGGATGGCAGATTTCCTTCCCTGAAGGACATTAGTGAGCCAGATGGGTTGCAACAACAATCCCCTACTTTCATGAACACCATCACTGATACAAGATTTTTAATTCCAAATTCTGATTTGATTAACTGAATTTCAATTCTCCAGCTGTCTTGGTGGGATTTGAACTCGTGTCTCTGGATTACTAGTCCAGTAATATGACCACGATGCCAGTCTATTGCCCTTAGACAGAGCTGCTGATTGGGTGAACTCTCTGAGCCACTTACCAGGTACGACCTGAACTGAATCCCCAGTCAGCTGCACAAACGTACATAAAGACTATCAGATCCATCGAGCTCGCCCCATCCAGTAGACAGTAGAACCTCACGCTCTCCCATCCCTCCTTACATATTAATGTAATCTCTTGGAATGGAAAGGACCCTCGCCAATTCAGGAAAATCCTCTGGGCAGCTGCTCTGTCAACACCCTGAGGCTCCAGGAGGACACATCATAATCTAACCTGGCCACTAACTCCATGTAACTCACAATGTCCTCTCAGGACCTTAGCCAGTTCCTCTTTTAAAGGTCTCTCTGTTACACGTGTTTGTTCCAGAGGGTGACGAGCCTGTGACAAGTGATGGAGTGGTACAGCAGAGAAGACCATTCGGCCCATCGTGCCTGTGACAGATCTTGACTGGAGCCGCACACCCAGTCAGTCCCACCTGACCCAAAACTTGCCCAAATACAAACTGGTGGGAAGGAAAGAGACATACACTAAATACATGGAGAGCAGGGGACAGCAAGACAAGGGCAAATACAAAGATTAGAAGGAAGGTTTAAAAAAAAACAATGAGGGCAAAGAGGAAGTGTGAAATTAAATTATCAAGGAATATAAAACAAAAGAGTAAAATATTTTACAGACACATAAATAAAACAACTGGAAATCTCGATGGGAATTGGGCCATTTAACGATGGACAGGATAATATGCCAACAACTTATACTTATATTACATAGTACAGCATCTCAAGGTGCTTCACAGGATATAAAGCCACAAAAGGAGATATTAGGGCAACTTCATTCTCCTGTGCAGCGAAAACTGCCCGTGTACCAGAACCTTGTTCAGCCGGTTCAATTGTGAGATTGAATGGAAGGACAGGAAGCTGCAGGTCATCCATGTGAGAGAAGAGAAGCAGCAACGAGTACTTTTGAAAATTCTGTTCAGAGGGGGGAAAAAATCCACATCAGTCCTTTCTCAAGTCTTGTCTGCAAACATCATGTCCATTGAAGACAACAGTTCACACACCCATGGGCTTTCACTCTGTTCTCAATGGTTTTTATTCTGCAAATTAACATGTCCACAGACACAGCAAAAAATAAGCATTACCCCAACTCTGATCTGTAAAAATATTTCAAAACTGCTTTTTGCTACACAAATTATACAATGTCCAGCATGACCTCATTTCAGCATCAGCAGAAACTCACTTCACCCTGGGTCTTCCTAGCTGCAGACTGAATCACCAGCTTCAGTTCCACCTGATCCCTGATCCCTCAGAAGGGAAGGGGGGAGAATAGGAGAGCGATAGTGATAGGAGATTCAATGGTTAGAGGAACAGACAGGAGATTCTGTGGTCGCGAACGAGACTCTCGGACGGTATGTTGCCTCCCTGGTGCCAGGGTCAGGGATGTCTCGGATTGAGTCTACGGGATTCTTAAGGGGGAGGGGTTGCAGCCAGAAGTCGTGGTACACATCGGTACCAATGACATAGCTAGGGAAAAGGATGAGGACCTGAAAAGCAAATATAGGGAGTTAGGTTGGAAGCTAAAAGGCAGGACGAGCAGAATAGTAATCTCAGGATTGATACCGGTGCCACGTGCTGGTGAGGCTAGAAACAGAGAGCGAGTGCAGCTGAACACGTGGCTACAGAGCTGGTGTATGAGGGAGGGCTTCAGATATGTGGATCATTGGGATACCTTCTGGGGAAGGTGGGACCTGTACAAGAAGGACGGGTTGCATCTGAACTGGAGGGGCACCAATATCCTGGGTGGGAGGTTTGCTAGAGCTCTTCGGGAGGGTTTAAACTAGTTTGGCAGGGGGATGGGAACCGGAGCTACGGATCAGTGGATGGGGTAGCTGTTGAACAGGCAGATACAGAGTGCAGAGAGTCTGTGAGGAAGGGTAGACAGTTGACAGGGCAAAGTTGCAGCCAGTATGATGGGTTGAAGTGTGTCTATTTTAACGCAAGAAGTGTCAGGAATAAGGGTGATGAACTTAGAGCATGGATCACTACTTGGAGCTACGATGTTGTGGCCATTACGGAGACTTGGATATCACAGGGGCAGGAATGGATGTTGGATGTTCCGGGGTTCAGATGTTTCAAAAGGAATAGGGAGGGAGGTAAAAGAGGTGGGGGAGTGGCATTGCTAATCAGGGATAGTATCACAGATGCAGAAAGGGAGGTCGTCGAGGAGGGTTTGTCCACTGAGTCAGTATGGGTGGAAGTCAGAAACAGGAAAGGAGCAGTCACTTTTTTGGGAGTTTTTATCGATCCCCCAATAGCAGAGATACGGAGGAACAGATTGGGAGGCAGATTTTGGAAAGGTACAGAAGTAACAGGGTTGTTAGAACAAAGAACAAAGAAAATTACAGCACAGGAACAGGCCCTTCGGCCCTCCAAGCCTACGCCGATCCAAATCCTCTATCTAAACCTGTCGCCTATTTTCTAAGGGTCTGTATCTCTTTACTTCCTGCCCATTCATGTATCTGTCTAGATACATCTTAAAAGACGCTATCGTGCCCGCGTCTACCACCTCCGCTGGTAATGCGTTCCATGCACCCACCACCCTCTGCGTAAAGAACTTTCCACGCATATCCCCCCTAAACTTTTCCCCTTTCACTTTGAACTCGTGACCCCTAGTATTTGAATCCCCCACTCTGGGAAAAAGCTTCTTGCTATCCACCCTGTCTATACCTCTCATGATTTTGTACACCTCAATCAGGTCCCCCCTCAACCTCCGCCTTTCTAATGAAAATAATCCTAATCTACTCAACCTCTCTTCATAGCTAGCGCCCTCCATACCAGGCAACATCCTTGTGAACCTCCTCTGCACCCTCTCCAAAGCATCTACATCCTTTTGGTAATGTGGCGACCACAACTGCACGCAGTATTCCAAATGTGGCCGAACCAAAGTCCTATACAACTGTAACATGACCTGCCAACTCTTGTACTCAATACCCCGTCCGATGAAGGAAAGCATGCCGTATGCCTTCTTGACCACTCTATTGACCTGCGTTGCCACCTTCAGGGAACAATGGACCTGAACACCCAAGTCTCTCTGTACATCAATTTTCCCCAGGACTTTTCCATTTACTGTATAGTTCATTCTTGAATTGGATCTTCCAAAATGCATCACCTCGCATTTGCCCTGATTGAACTCCATCTGCCATTTCTCTGCCCAACTCTCCAGTCTATCTATATTCTGCTGTGTTCTCTGACAGTCCCCTTCAGTATCTGCTACTCCACCAATCTTTGTGTCGTCTGCAAACTTGCTAATCAGACCACCTATACTTTCCTCCAAATCATTTATGTATATCACAAACAACAGTGGTCCCAGCACGGATCCCTGTGGAACACCACTGGTCACACGTCTCCATTTTGAGAAACTCCCTTCCACTGCTACTCTCTGTCTCCTGTTGCCCAGCCAGTTCTTTATCCATCTAGCTAGTACACCTTGGACGCCATGCGACTTCACTTTCTCCATCAGCCTACCATGGGGAACCTTATCAAACGCCTTACTGAAGTCCATGTATATGACATCTACAGCCCTTCCCTCATCAATCAACTTTGTCACTTCCTCAAAGAATTCTATTAAGTTGGTAAGACATGACCTTCCCTGCACAAAACCATGTTGCCTATCACTGATAAGCCCATTTTCTTCCAGATGGGAATAGATCCTATCCCTCAGTATCTTCTCCAGCAGCTTCCCTACCACCGACGTCAGGCTCACCGGTCTATAATTACCTGGATTTTCCCTGCTACCCTTCTTAAGCAAGGGGACAACATTAGCAATTCTCCAGTCCTCCGGGACCTCACCCGTGTTTAAGGATGTTGCAAAGATATCTGTTAAGGCCCCAACTATTTCCTCTCTCGCTTCCCACAGTAACCTGGGATAGATCCCATCCGGACCTGGGGACTTGTCCACCTTAATGCCTTTTAGAATACCCAACACTTCCTCCCTCCTTATGCCGACTTGACCTAGAGTAATCAAACATCTGTCCCTAACCTCAACATCCGTCATGTCCCTCTCCTCGGTGAATACCGATGCAAAGTACTCGTTTAGAATCTCACCCATTTTCTCTGACTCCACGCATAACTTTCCTCCTTTGTCCTTGAGTGGGCCAATCCTTTCTCTACTTACCCTCTTGCTCCTTATATATGAATAAAAGCCTTTGGGATTTTCCTTAACCCTGTTTGCTAAAGATATTTCATGACCCCTTTTAGCCCTCTTAATTCCTCGTTTCAGATTGCGCCTACAATCCCGATATTCTTTCAAAGCTTCGTCTTTCTTCAGCCGCCTAGACCTTATGTGTGCTTCCTTTTTCCTCTTAGCTAGTCTCACAATTTCACCTGTCATCCATGGTTCCCTAATCTTGCCATTTCTATCCCTCATTTTCACAGGAACATGTCTCTCCTGCACGCTAATCAACCTCTCTTTAAAAGCCTCCCACATATCAAAAGTGGATTTACCTTCAAACAGCTGCTCCCAATCTACATTCCCCAGCTCCTGCCGAATTTTGGTATAGTTGGCCTTCCCCCAATTTAGCACTCTTCCTTCAGGACCACCCTCGTCTTTGTCCATGAGTATTTTAAAGCTTACGGAATTGTGATCACTATTCCCAAAGTAGTCCCCTACTGAAACTTCAACAACCTGGCCGGGCTCATTCCCCAACACCAGGTCCAGTATGGCCCCTTCCCAAGTTGGACTATTTACATACTGCTCCAGAAAACCCTCCTGGATGCTCCTTACAAATTCTGCTCCATCTGGACCTCTAACACTAAGTGAATCCCAGTCAATGTTGGGAAAATTAAAATCTCCTATCACCACCACCCTGTTGCTCCTACATCTTTCCATAATCTGTTTACATATTTGTACCTCTATCTCACGCTCGCTGTTGGGAGGCCTGTCGTACAGCCCCAACATTGTTACCGCACCCTTCCTATTTCTGAGTTCTGCCCATATTGCCTCACAGCTCGAGTCCTCCATAGTGCCTTCCTTCAGCACAGCTGTGATATCCTCTTTGACCAGTAATGCAACTCTTCCACCCCTTTTACCTCCCTTTCTATTCCGCCTGAAGCATCGGTATCCTGGGATATTTAGTTGCCAATCATGCCCTTCCCTTAACCAAGTCTCAGTAATAGCAATAACATCATACTCCCAGGAACTAATCCAAGCCCTAAGTTCATCTGCCTTACCTACTACACTTCTTGCATTAAAACAAATACACCTCAGACCACCAGTTCCTTTGCTTTCATCATCTGCTCCCTGCCTACTCTTTCCCTTAGTCACGCTGACTTCATTATCTAGTTCCTTACAGGCTTTAGTTACTACATCCTTACTCTCCACTGACCTCATTTGGTTCCCATCCCCCTGCCACATTAGTTTAAACCCTCCCCAACAGCGTTAGCAAAAGCACCCCCAAGGACATTGGTTCCAGTCCGGCCCAGGTGTAGACCGTCCAATTTGTAATAGTCCCACCTCCCCCAGAACCGGTCCCAATGTCCCAAAAATCTGAACCCCTCCTTCCTGCACCATCTCTCAAGCCACGCATTCATCCTGACTATTTTTTCATTTCTACTCTGACTATCACGTGGCACTGGTAGCAATCCTGAGATTACTACCTCTGAGGTCCTACTTATTAACTTGGCTCCTAACTCCCTAAATTCTGCTTGTAGGACCTCATCCCGTTTTTTACCTATATCATTGGTGCCTATGTGCACAACAACAACTGGCTGTTCACCCTCCCCCTTTAGAATGTTCTGCAGCCGATCTGAGCCATCCCTGACCCGTGCACCTGGGAGGCAACATACCATTCGGGAGTCTCGTCTTCGACCACAGAACCGCCTATCTACTCCCCTTACAATCGAATCCCCGATGACTATAGCCCTTCCACTCTTTTTCCTGCCCTTCTGAACAGCAGAGCCAGCCACGGTGCCATGAACCTGGCTACTGCTGCCTTCCCCTGGTGAGCCATCTCCCTCAACAGTATCCAAAACGGTATACCTGTTGTGGAGAGAGATGACCGCAGGGGACACCTGCGCTGCCTTCCTGCTCTTTCTCTGCCTTTTGGTCACCCATTCCCTTTCTCCCTCAGCAATCCTAATCTGCGGTGTGACCAATTCACTAAACGTGCTATCCACGACCTCCTCAGCATCGCGGATGCTCCATCGTGAGTCCATCCGCAGCTCCAGAGCCGTCATGCGGTATCACAAGAGCTGCATCTGGACACACTTCCTGCACGTGAAGGAGTCAGGGTCATCAGCCGTGTCCCTGAGCTCCCACATTGAGCAAGAGGAGCATAACACGGGTCTGAGATCTCCTGCCATTTTTAATCTTAAGCTTAAACTTAGTTAAATGAAAAAAGAACGAAAAGTTTTTTACCAATCACACGATTAAAAAAAAATAGAAAAAGCCTTACCTTATCTACACACCACCGAGTCCTTTTTTTGGTTCGAGGAGGAGGGCGGGTGGGAGACACTACAGGTGTAGTGTCTCGGGTTCAGAAACGGCCATGTTGTCACGGATGACTTCAACATCCCTAATATTGATTGGAACCTCGTTAGTGCAAATAGTTTGGATGGAGCAGATTTTGTCAGGTGTGTCCAGGCAGGTTTCCTGACTCAATATGTAGATAGGCCGACTAGAGGGGAGGCTATGTTGGATTTGGTGCTTGGCAACGAACCAGGCCAGGTGGCAGATCTCTCGGTGGGAGAGCATTTCGGTGATAGTGATCACAACTCCCTGACCTTTACTATAGTCATGGAGAGGGACAGGAGCAGACGGGATGGGAAAATATTTAATTGGGGGAGAGGGAATTACAATGCTATTAGGCAGGAACTGGGGAGCTTAAATTGGAACAGATGTTCTCAGGGAAATGCACGACAGAAATGTGGAGGTTGTTTAGGGAGCACTTGCTGCGACTGCTGGATAAGTTTGTCCCGATGAGGCAAGGAAGGGATGGTAGGGTGAAGGAACCTTGGATGACAAGAGATGTGGAACAGCTAATCAAGAGGAAGAAGGAAGCTTACTTAAGGTTGAGGAAGCAAGGATCAGACAGGGCTCTAGAGGGTTACAAGGTAACCATGAAGGAACTGAAGAATGGACTTCGGAGAGCTAGAAGGGGACATGAAAAAGTCTTGGTGGGTAGGATTAAGGAAAATCCCAAGGCATTCTACACTTATGTGAGGAACAAGAGGATGGCCAGAGTGAGGGTAGGGCCGATCAGGGATAGTGGAGGGAACTTGTGCCTGGAGTCAGAGGAGGTAGGGGAGGTCCTAAATGAATACTTTGCTTCAGTATTCACTAGTGAGAGGGACCTGGTCGTTTGTGAGGACAGCGTGAAACAGGCTGATATGCTCGAACAGGTTGATGTTAAGAGGGAGGATGTGCTGGAAATTTTGAATGATATGAGGACAGATAAGTCCCTGGGGCCAGACCGGATATACCCAAGGATATTACGGGAAGTGAGGGAAGAGATTGCCGCGCCTTTGGCGATTATCTTTGCGTCCTCACTGTCCACTGGAGTAGTACCAGATGATTGGAGGGTGGCAAATGTTATTCCCTTGTTCAAGAAAGGGAATAGGGATAACCCTGGGAATTATAGACCAGCCAGTCTTACGTCGGTAGTGGGCAAATTATTGGAGAGGATTCTGAGAGACAGGATTTATGATTATTTGGAAAAGCATAGTTTGATTAGAGACAGTCAGCATGGCTTTGTGAGGGGCAGGTCATGCCTCACAAGCCTTATTGAATTCTTTGAAGATGTGACAAAACACATTGATGAAGGAAGAGCAGTGGATGTGGTGTATATGGATTTTAGCAAGGCGTTTGATAAGGTTCCCCATGGTAGGCTCATTCAGAAAGTAAGGAGGTATGGGATACAGGGGACGTTGGCTGTCTGGATACAAAATTGGCTGGCCCATAGAAGACAGAGGGTGGTAGTAGATGGAAAGTATTCAGCCTGGAGCTCGGTGACCAGTGGTGTTCCGCAGGGATCTGTTCTGGGACCTCTGCTCTTTGTGATTTTTATAAATGACTTGGATGAGGAAGTGGAAGGCTGGGTTAGCAAGTTTTCTGATGACACGAAGGTTGCTGGAGTTGTGGATAGTGTGGAGGGCTGTTGTCGGTTGCAACGGGACATTGACAGGATGCAGAGCTGGGCTGAGAAGTGGCAGATGGAGTTCAACCTGGAAAAGTGTGAAGTGATTCATTTTGGAAGGTCGAATTTGAATGCAGAATACAGGCTTAAAGACAGGATTCTTGGTAGTGTGGAGGAACAGTGGGATCTTGGGGTCCATGTCCATAGATCGCTCAAAGTTGCCACCCAAGTTGATAGGGTTGTTAAGAAGGCGTATGGTGTGTTGGCTTTCATTAACAGGGGGATTGAGTTTAAGAGCCGCGAGGTTATGCTGCAGCTCTATAAAGCCCTGGTTAGACCACACTTGGAATATTGTGTTCAGTTCTGGTCGCCTCATTATAGGAAGGATGTGGAAGCTTTAGAGAGGGTGCAGAGGAGATTTACCAGGATGCTGCCTGGACTGGAGGGCATGTCTTTCGAGGAAAGGTTCATCATAAGATCATAAGAACTAGGAGCAGGAGCAGGCCGTCCGGCCCCTCGATCCTGCTCCGACATTCAATAAGATCATGGCTGATCTTTTCGTGGACTCAGATCCAATTACCCGCGCTCTTACCGTATCCCTTAATTCCTTTATTGTTCAAAAAGATATCTACCTTAGCTTTAATGACGTTTACTGAAGAAGCGTCAACTACTTCACTGGGCAAGGAATTCCATAGATTAACAACCCTCTGGGTGAAGAGGTTCCTTCTTAATTCAGTCCTAAATCTGCTCCCTCTAATCTTGAGGCTATGCCCTCTTGTCCAAGCTTCACCTGCCAGTGGAAACATCCTCTCCACTTGTATCTTATCTATTCCCTTCATGATTTTATATGTTTCTATAAGATCCCCCCTCATTCTTCTGAATTCCAATGAATATAATCCCAATCTACTCAGTCTCTCCTCATAAGCCAACCCCCTCAACTCCGGAATCAACCTAGTGAACCTCCTCTGCACCCTCTCCAGTGCCAGTATATCCTTTCTCAAGTAAGGAGACCAAAACTGCACACAGTACTCCAGGTGCGGCCTCACCAGTACCTTATACAGCTGCAACATAACCTCTCTGCTTTTAAACTCAATCCCTTTAGCAATGAAGGACAAAATTCCATTTGCCTTCCTAATTACTTGCTGTACCTGCAGACCAACCTTCTGCGATTCATGCACAAGGACACCCAGGTCCCTCTGCATAGCAGCATGCTGCAACTTTTTACCATTCAAGTAATAATCCTTTTTACTGTTACTCCTACCGAAATGAATGACTTCACATTTACTAACATTGTATTCCATCTGCCAGACCTTTGCCCACTCACTCAATGTATCTATGTTCCTCTGCAAAGTTTCACAGTCATCTGCACACTTTGCTCTGCCACTCATCTTAGTGTCATCTGCAAACTTTGACACCCTACACGTGGTCCCCAACTCCAAATCATCTATATAAATTGTAAATAATTGCGGTCCCAACACCGATCCCTGAGGCACACCACTAGTGACTGATTGCCACCCAGAATAGCACTCATTTATCCCCACTCTCTGCTTCCTGTTAGTCAACCAATCCTCTATCCATGCTAATACTTTACCCCTAACGCCATGCCTCCTTATCTTATGCAGCAGCCTCTTGTGCGGCACCTTGTCGAAGGCCTTTTGGAAATCTAGGTACACCACATCTACTGGGTCCCCATTGTCCACCTTGCTCGTAATGTCTTCATAGAATTCCAAAAGATTTGTCAAGCATGACCTGCCCTTCATGAACCCATGCTGCGTCTGCCCAACGGGACAATTTCTATCGAGATGCCCTGCTATTTCTTCCTTGATAATAGACTCAAGCATCTTCCCCACTACAGAGGTTAAGCTAACCGGTCTAACCGTCTCGGGGTCCACCCTGACAGGCGCAGGGCCTGCGGATGCAGTCACAGAATTTGTCTGTGAGGTCGAGGATGTCGCCTGAGTTCGGCTCCTGCTTTGCCTCTGTGGTGGGGGTGTCCCTGTAGCCCTAGGGTGTACACTCGTCGGGGAGGGGTTCATCTGTCCAGTGGAGGGGGCCGTTGTGGAAGTCGAGGCTGTCGGCTCATTCCGGCCTTCTCTCTGTCTTTGCGGGAGGGGTTCACGTACCACTGTAATGTCGGGGTACCAATTAACTAAGGGGGTTGGCAGTGGAGTTGGAGAGGTTGGCCTGGTTTGGTCCTGTCTCTGTGGCACGGGCTGTTCTTCTACCACGGTCTGAGGGAAGCAATGTGTGGGGGAGCGACTCGTCGATGGTCTGGGGGGGTGGGGAGGGGGATGGCTCGGTCTGGTGGAGGTTGGGACTCGGTGTGTGCGATTAGTCATAGTCCGGTTCGGTCTCGCCAGCTGTCGGTCGTTCCCCTCGCTCTGCCGAGGCCTTTGAGGCTCGGACTCTTGGGAAGCAGGCATGATGTCGAGGTTCAAGGTGGTGGCCACATTGGAGGTCCGAGTACCCGGTCTATGGGGCAAGGCAGTCCTGGTCTGTGGGCTGACCTGCTGTCCTGTGTTTTTCCGTGTGGCCAGATGCTGAATGTGTTTTCTTACCACATCCATTGTTTGAGCTTTGAATCTGTTCTTAAGATTCTTTTTATTCCAATTTATTGCTTTGGCAATGGCTTCCTGGAGCCGGTCAGTAATTTCTGTTGTTTGCCAGTCATCATCCAATTTCTTGAGGTTAATTTGGTAATGCTCAATTAGAATTTGTCTTGTTTGTTTTGCCCAGTTTTCTGAATTTAAAGCCAATTTTCTCAGCGTTTCCCGTGATGGGTTTGCTGGCTTTATAAAAAATGTTAATTTATCTGATTGTCTTATAATGCCTTTAGGAGGCTCCCTTTGGCTCTCTAGTAACACTAAATGGTGAATCGTCTGGGCTATTTTATAAATTAATCTAACCGTTGTAGCAAAACTATCTCTAATTAAATTACCTCTACCTACTGGAACCGTGTGTGCGTAATTCCTACGTGGTGGGAAAGGCCCACGTTTTCTTTGTGTATTCCGTTGCATTGTCTGGGTGTAAAATGTGCAAGAAAAGTTACTGTGGGATGTCCCCTCGTAACAATACTCTACCGCACTAAGGTTCTCCAGTGTCCCGAAGTCCCTCTGCCCGGTCGCTCCTTCTCTCTTTTCTTCTCCAAGAAGGTTCTCCAGCGTCCCGAAGTCCCTGGTTGCTCCCTCTCTCTCTCCTTCTCCGGGAAGGTTCTCCGGTTTCCCGAAGTCCCTCTACCCGGTCGCTCCCTCTCTCTCTCTCTCTCCTTCTCTAGGAAGGTTCTCCGGTTTCCCGAAGTCCCTCCACCCAGTCGCTCCTTCTCTCTCTCTCTCTCTCTCCAACCTGTGGAAAGAAAATCTCTTTGACTCAATGAGTATTCCGGCTAGGAATAGTATTTCCCGACGTTTCGCTGTTACTCCAGCTTCCTCAGGGGAAAATGGCCGATTCGTTGCAAAATCTGTTGGATAAATGTGAGTGAGCTGGCTGACCCCTCCCATGTTGAATGTGATTGGTTGGAAAAGTCTCCTTGTCCTGAAACAATTGGGCTGTTTTTAAAAAATTAAATTGACCCAATGGGAAGTGTGGTCTGTGCATTGAGCCCCTGCAAAAAAACATCCTGGTTACCATGGTAGCAGAGCCCCACCACATTGGGTTTACCTTGTGCTCCACAACCTCTGCAAAAAAAACCAGTCCTGAAACCAAGGGGAACAATTAGGCTGCTTTTAAATTTAATTTTAATTGACCCACTGGGTTTGAAACAATTGCACCTTTTTAAAGTTTTTTTAAGTTTTTAAAGTTTAAATTTAAATGGTCCCATGGGAAGCCCGATCTGTGCATTTGTGGCCCTGCAAAATAACCTGTTTGCCGTGGTAACAGAGCCCTACCCCATGCTGGGTCACCCCAAGTCCATCAAAAACAAACACAGTAAAATCACCCAGTCCTGGGACATTAATGGGTTGCTTTAGCTCCCCAGCGCCACTGTGTGGTAGGTCTTTGTAACAGCAATACATTTATATTCTAAATTTAAAATGCAGAAGTAAGGAAGGATTTAATGATAATTAATGTTAACCTGCCTATCTAAGAGGGGGGATTTAATTATAATTAAAACTGGCCTGTCTATCTAAGAGGTCCGTAACCCTACCCCCATTACACTCGGGTGTTAATTTAAAACTTTGGTTTATTTGTTACATAATTATTTGGGAATGGAATGGGAATTGGATGTATTCCTGGGGGTGAAGGGCCCGCAAGTTTGGTATTGGGGTGTGAGCTTAGGCACGACTGTTCCCCAGTAGAGACCATGGCAGCACAGGCCAGATGGCCTTGAAAGTGCAGAATTTAATTTTCTTATGTCTTGTTTAATGGCACGCGCCATTTCTGTGTATCGACCAGCTGAACTTGGATTCTGTTGCCTGTAAGGCATTTATTTTTGGCACTGCTTGGACAGTCACAACGGACGGCGTGTCACTTTAAAGTTAGGGTAGGGTGAATGGGCAGTAGGGGTGGGAAAGCCTCCCCTCTTGTGTTTATATACTCATTTCTTGAGTTTAATTTCACGAGCAGCTGCCACTTTTATTCGGCTCACGCCTTAAGTTAGTGTCCATCCATGTCCGCTTGCCTTTCCAGCTCGGATTATCAGTGGGATTGCAATGAATAGCATGTGCTATTAATTTTGCAATGAGTATATCGAATTGAAGGATCAGTCGTGTCTAAGGGCTGGACAAAGTTTGGATTTTAGGGCGGGAGCCATCAAGAAGATTCAGAGGTTCGGTCAGGGTCCGCATCCGGGTCGGGGGTGGGGGTGTTTTGGGTAGGTTAGGAATAGGTGGGGGGGGTTTGGTCGGTTAAGAATAGATGGGGGGAGAAGGAGTTTGGTCGATGAGGACTAGGCTTCGGCTTGGGTTTAGGGTTCGCGCTGGGGGGGTTTAAGCTTAGGATTGGGTGGGGGTAGGGTTAGGTGTTCAGGTTAGGCGTTAGGTTTAGGAGTTAGGCGTTAGGGTTAGGGTTGGCGTTAGGGTTAGGGGTTAGGCATTAGGGTTAGGTTTAGCGGTTCGGCATTCGGGGTTGGGCATTAGGGGTTAGGGTTAGGGTTAGGGGTTAGGCTTTAGGGTTAGGGGTTTAGGGTTAGGCGGGGGGTTTGGCTTTGGCTTAGGGGGTTAGGGTTAGGGTGGGTGGATTTTGGGTTAGGGTTAGGGTTGGGGGGGTTTTAGGGTTAAGTTTAGGGTTGGGGGCGGGTTAGGGTTAGAGCTAGGGTTACGTGTTGGAGTTAGACTTAGGGTTACGTGTTGGAGTTGGAGTTGGGGCTGTGGTCGGGGCGTTAGGCTTTGGAGTTAAGCCTTAGGGTTGGGTCTTGATCCAGGGGCAAGAGGTACATTGATGTTACGGGGGTTTTGGGCTAGGGTTGGGGCTGGGGTCGGTGCGTAGGTTTTGGGGTTAAATTTTAGGGTCCTGGATGGGTCTGGGGCGGGGGTTACATGGTGTGTTGTGGGGATTTGGGTTAGGGCTGCGGCTGGGGTCGGGGCCTAAGGGCAGGGCCTTCGGTTTAGGTCTTTGGGTTCAGGGTTAGGGGGCATTAGGGCCTTGGGCCTAGGGGCGGGGCTTAGGTTTAGGTCTTTGGATTCAGGGTTAGGGGGCGTTAGGGTTAGGGTTGGGTCTGGAGGGCAAGGGCCAGCCCGGGTCAGTCACGGTCGCAGGCCCGGTTCAGGCATCCGGGACAGCCTCAGGGTTTGGTTACCTTAAGTTAGGGCTCGGGTTACGTGTTGAAGTTAGGTCTCGGGTTAGGCTTAGGGTTACGTGTTGGATTTGGGGCTGTGGTCGGGGCGTTAGGCTTTGGGGTGAAGCCTTAGTGTTGGGTCTGGGTCCAGGGGCAAGAGTTACATTGACGTTACAGGGGGGGTTGAGGCTGGGGTCGGGGCCTTGGGCCTAGGGGTGGGGCCTTAGGTTTAGGTCTTTGGGTTTAGGATTAGAGGGCGTCAGAGTTGGGGCTGGGTCTGGGGAGCGAGGGCCACAGCGGGTCAGTCACGGTCGCAGGCGCGGGTCAGGCATCCGGGCCAGCCTCAGGGTTTGGTTACATTAATTTCTAGGTTAGCATTAGGGTTTTAAAAAATTTTTTTTATTCATTCACGGGATGTGGGCATTGCTGGCCAGGCCAGCATTTATTGCCCATCCCTAATTGCCCTTGAGAAGGTGGTGGTGAGCTGCCTTCTTGAACCGCTGCAGTCCATGTGGGGTAGGTACACCCACAGTGCTGTTAGGAAGGGAGTTCCAGGATTTTGACCCAGCAACAGTTAAGGAACGGTGATATAGTTCCAAGTCAGGATGGTGTGTGACTTGGAGGTGAACTTGCAGATAGTGCTGTTCCCATGTATTTGCTGCCCTTGTCCTTCTAGTTGGTAGAGGTCGCGGTATTTGGGCAACAGGGGTTTGTCTAGGGTTCTGCCATAGTATGTGTAACCAATTATGACTTTTGTCATTTTTGGCCTAGTCCATTTAGGCTTTTGGGTTTTAGATTATTAAAATTGTTTAATTGGGTTCCCCAGTGCACCAATTTTCTTTGGGTAGATGGGCTACTTCTAAGGCTGGTGTTATTGTCCGAGATGGTTGTGGATGGTGTGCTGTGTTCCCATGGATTAGGGGTATGTGGAGTTCAGGATTGTTTTGGATGTGTTACGTTTTAAGTACGGGTGAAGAAATATTTGCTGTCCTCCATTTGGTTCAGACCCTTTGGTAACTGGGTTTGTAATGTTAAGATCCACCATCTCTCTTTCCTTTTCCTTTGTATTGGTGTCCAATTCAAGTTAGTTTCAAGCCCCATGATTTCCAGGGACTGAATTCCATGTTGCATAAAATGTCTGGTTATCGCCTTGTCTTCCTTCCCTGTCCGGATGGAACTAAGGTGTCCCGTAAATCTAGTTCTTAAAGTGTTCCCTGTTTCCCCGATATATAAAATGTGGCACTGTTTACATCGAATTGCATAGACTACATTTTGTTGCTCGCATGTAATTCTTTGCTTTATTAAAGCGGTTTTTCCTGTGTTCTCGTTTTGTAAGATTTTTAAGACCTTTAGGTGTTTACATGTTCCACATTGTCTGTCACCGCAATTTGGTACGGTTTGTGCCTTTACGCTACTTGTGACCAAGAGGTCTTTTAGGTTTTTGCCTCTTTTGAAAGCTGATGTTATGCTATATTGGCTCAGTGAGTTAACATCCCCTTTTAACTTTTCAAAATGGTTTCTCACTACCCTATTTATCTGTTGGGTTGTTGCGCAGTATGTTGTAACAAGTGGTAGTCTTGTAGTTGGCCTATACCGTGGCTGTGGGTTCTCCATTTCCCTCAGGAAATTGGACTTGATATGTCTGAGGAATCTTTTTGTGTCGGGGTTTAACTTCACCACAACCTCCAGCTGTGACAGCGTGATCAACTGAGCCACAGCTGACATGAAAATAAAGTGCAAAAATATTGGATGATTTGATGAAAATTGTGCTCCACATGACACTAACAGCAGGTTAATGTAAATCATGCACAAACCACTCATTGGGGGAAACCAGGACTTGGGGCTATCACTACAAGATTGTAACCAATAAATCCAATAAGGAATTCAAGAGAAACTCCTTTACCTGGGGAATGGTGAAAATGTAGAACTCATTATCATATTAGCAGTGGAAAAGAATAGAAAGCTATGCTGACAGGATTGGATGAAGAAGGGTGATTGGATGAAGAAGGGTGGGAGGAGGCTCATGTGGAGCATAAATACTGGCATGGATTGTTTCTTTAAAATATCATTCATTGAGCATCACTGGCAAGGCCAGTATTTATTACCCATCCCGAAGTGCCCTCGAGAAGCTGGTGGCGAGCCAACTTCCTGAATACAGCTGAGAGGTTTGTGAGGCTAATTCAGAAGACATTGAAGAGTCAACCACATAACTTTGGTTCTGGAGTCACAGAGAGACCAGACTGAGTAAGAACGGTAGATTTTCTTATCGAAAGGGCATGAGTGAACCAGATGGGTTTTTTTTGTGACAATCATAGTCACTATTGCTGATAATTCAAAATGTATTTAATTAACAGAATTTTGAACTCCCCAGTGGTCACGGTGGGATTTGAACTGACAATTTCCAATCATTAGTCCAGGCATTCTGGGTTACTTTCAGCAGTAGGCTACCATACCCATATTCTGACCAAATGGCCTGTTTACGTGCAGCAAATTCGATGGAAAAATCACAATCAGAATTCAAACTGTGTTAAAATACCGCTACGTAGAATGTTTGGATTGAGATACAATGATGAACAGTCACTTATACAGTTTCTATATATCGTGTAGGTATGTCGTAAAACTATGGATACATGCAGGAGCCTTACTGAATGCATCATTTATCTGGGAGGTGGTTTCCATCGAATAATAAAAGAACAAAGAACAAAGAAAATTACAGCACAGGAACAGGCCCTTCGGCCCTCCAAGCCTACGCCGATCCACATCCTCTATCTAAACATGTCGCCTATTTTCTAAGGGTCTGTATCTCTTTACTTCCTGCCCATTCATGTATCTGTCCAGATACATCTTAAAAGACGCTATCGTGCCCGCGTCTACCACCTCCGCTGGCAAAGCGTTCCATGCACCCACCACCCTCTGCGTAAAGAACTTTCCATGCATTCAGCATTTCCAGGTTAAATGGTTTAACTAGCAGTGGAATTAGAAAATGCCGAGAGATGTCTCGTTACAATCCAGTGATTCTGATCTGTTTTTTGCTTCTTCTTCCAGACATACATGGTTGGTGTCAGGATGAGCAAGAGGAAATTTCCATCAAATTACCCACAGACTAAAGGATGAGTAACAAAAGCACAAAGAACAAGTGCATCACGACACACAACAAGCAGCACATCCTGCCCCAAACCAACTCAAAATACTACAAAGGAGGGAGCCGTGTCCCTGAAATTCTCCTCACCCCATCCCTCTGTGTCCCATCCATTTCTCAGTGCCAACTCCACATCTGTTCATTTGTTGGTTTAATTTGAGGCCAACAACAACCCAGCCACTGGTCCATCTAGACACTCCTCCGATGGCTGGAGATGGTGTGAAACCGACTCTCTCTCCCTTCTGGTTTATTTCCCATCCCCACCAGGACTATCATCCCCACCAGCTCCTCCTAGATTTACTTTGATATCTATTTTTATTGTTCATTGGGAAATTTGCCCCACACACTCTTCCCCATCGTAGCCCCCAGGCTGGACCTTCACGTCCGGCCCTCATGTCCCCGCATCGGCATCAAGCAGTAACCCTGCTCCAACTCCAGGCTCAGTTTGATATTGCTCAGGACTAACTGCACTGGCACTGGCTAGGACCCAGTCCGTACAGTCAGCTCTGACCAATATCGGCTGGAGCTCCACCTTGGGACTGAAGTTGAAGGTCTCGAGGGGGGAACGCTCTGGTTGTTGCCTCGATTGTGTCGAGTGGGACCGGCTGGTTCAGGCCACTCGCCTGCCAGTTGCTGCCATCCCCTCCGCACAATCGGGTGAGGGCCCGGTACCAACTTGTACCGAGACCTCCCAGAATATGAGGAAGAGTCCTCCCCTGGCACCAGCCGGCTCTGAGGAGTCCGTGCCGACTGGTGCCAGTATAAGGCTGGTTCCCCCAAAAGCCACCACCTAGTGTTGGTGTTCCTTCACCAGAGCCATCCTCTGGTGACACCAACCCAGCCCTGGGACATTGGTCTCCAGTTGGCGGCAGCTTATCTGGGGGACACCACCCTTGGGGGACTCGACCCCACTCAGGGTCACCTATGTTGGGGGTGATTGCCACTTTGGTGAGAGCAGTCGCAGGTCTCTGTTCACTTTTTATAGATCTGTGTCTGCCTCCTCAACTCTGTGGACTCACCTTCAGCCAGTCCCTGCAATTCTTAAGGGGTATCTAGGTTCCAAGGGCTCTCTCACGCAGGGAGGGTACGTGTGCCTCACTGGCACCTCCCCCGAGTGGCAGGGGAACATGTCTCGAGGGTTTATCTCCATCAGCCCTCGTGTTCATGAGCTCATAGCTAATCCAGCCGCCCTCGACTCTGTTCCCCGAGATTTACTATTAACCTTCCCTGTCGGTTGAGCTCTTGGAAGCTTCCTGGAGGCATCCTGCCTCGGAAGCCCAGTTGGGATCCTGAGTCGGACCACGACCTCCAGTCGTTTAGGCTTTCATGTATTTAACACGAGGGTGACCTAGAGTCTGAAACTGTGGCTTCCGGAAGTCCCTTCACTTGGGGGTTTGAGTCCATGCTTGGGGTTTTGCAAAAGGCCACAAGCATCGACCTTTGCTGGATTCTTTTTCCCTTGATAAGCGTCCTCCGGTTAAGGCCAGGTTAGACAGTATCCATAGGACCTCCAGCACCCTGCTTCACACCTTGCAGTTCACTGGTATCTGGTCAACTGTAGTCGTGAAGGTATCAGAAGGAAAGTTATCGCCTGGTTCCACCCACAAGTGGGATCTGGCGCAGCTTCCCGCGGGGTTTGGCACATCTCCCCCAATTCCCTACCACCATATCCACTGGGGGGGCGGCCTCACCGGCAGGTGAGTGGGTACGGAGTGTTGACCACCTACAGAGAACATCGACTGCAGCAGCTGGCTGTGTGGGTGCCCTCAATGTAGGAGCAGGGTCTATCGCCCAGTGGATCTTGCATCACCGATTAGTTATGGCCAAGCACCTTGGGCTTTCTTCAGGTACTGCAGATGCCCCTTGGTGCCGAGGCCTTCTTTGGTGAGCAAGTGGAGGAGCTGCTGCGGCAGAACCTTCAGGCATTCCCCAATTGGCATTTAAGATGTGGACACTGCTCACTGTAGAATTTAGTCTGTAGGCCCCTTCCATCAACCCACCAATACACTCACTGTCACCAATCCACTCACCTCCAACAGCCTTTCCCAGGCTGTATCCGGAACGGAATGTCCTTTGTACCATGTTAGCTCCCTGCATTGCAGATTAGGACCTGGAATTCAGGCAGCTAGCAACACTTCATCTTTGATACCCTGTCCGGCTGCACCCCCCCAAGCAGTGATCCTGCCTTTGCCAGTTGGAAGGGGGGGATCACTCTTGGGTTAAAGAGACCAGAAGTAGTGAGTATCCTCTGAATTGGCAGCTTGAGCCTCCATGTTTCTCACAATGTGGTTTGCTTTGATGCTCAGAGGAACCATCTACCAGTGGCCATTCTGGCAGGTGACACCATGGTCTTTTAGTATTGGGACTGAGAGTCAGGGATAATTCTCCAGAAGAGAACTGTTGTGGAGATTTCTCCAGGTGAAACTTCTGGACAACTATCCCCACTGCCAGTAATGTTTCCACAGCTCGCTTTTGTCACAGCATCTGAACTCGAGCTGATGCTCTTGGGGAACACTGTCTTCTCCAGGTTCTTCAGCTAATGCTTTGACAAGTGGGTGATGTTGGGGGAGGTCACATTCAGGATGAATGGGCTTCCAGGCCAGTGGGCGTGCTTGAGCTCACTTGGCATTTCAACAGGCTCGGTCAGGGTGTGAACGGTATATTAGGACAGTGTGCACTTTCAGACTCGGGACGGCGGGGTAAGTCAGTGTGTCTGCAGACAGACAATATGACAGTAGTCCGGTATGTCAACAGGGTGGGACTCCCTCCTGGGTCCCTCTGTCAAGGAGATACGTTGCTTCCCATTGGTGCTTGTAGGACAGGGTGACACTTTTGCTGCCACATTTGGCCGGGGTGAACAACACAACAGTCGACACACTCAGCTGCTGTGTAGTTCACCTTCCGAGTGGATGATCCACACTGAGGTGGTCCAGAATATCTTCAGGACTTGGCGGTGGGGGGGGAGGGGTTTACCAGATCGATCGACTTGCTCGTATCACCGGACAATCCCCAATCTGCTGGGGGACCTCAGGCAGTCATGGTGGAGGCTGGACTGTCTGTGGTTCTTTCGTTTCGAGATTCTGTTGCTCAGGGTAGCCTGATCTCCAGGATGCTCGGGAAATTTACAGCAGATGGTGGTTCTGGTTAACCCTTCATTGACCTCACAAACCGTCCTCCTTCTACATCCTGGTGTTGAATACTGCCGGTCTGATTTCAGGAGCCCACGGAGAAAGCCAAGTTATTTGGAGATTAAAGCCGACCCTACTTTTAGTAAGGGAAACATCAGTTTTCATTCCAGCGTCTTCCACACACGGCTGGACACTGTCCAACTGGTGCTCAGGGTTAGAAGGGTGGAACCTGCATGGGAACAGACTCCGGCTCCCAGGACAAGTTGATGAAAGTGAGTGTTATTCGTGGGAGCCCGCGCCAGAACCAAATAGTAAGCTGAAGGAGATTTGGGTCTTTCCAGCTTCTGATTGACGGTCTGGCTGTTCAGATGGAATGCCCATCAGATTAGGGTATAGCAGCAATGTGGCACTCATGGTTGTGATGCTCACTTTTATCATGTCTGCCCTTGGTCTCTTTCGCCCCTGTTCACAGACAGGCCCCTCCACCCTCCTCGTCCTCAGCACTACTTGGTTCGTCGGCAGCAGTGCGTCTAGAATGTCTGAATGATGATCAGCGCCCTTGGAAGCTGATCCTTTGCAAGCTGCTCCCTTGTAAGGTTCTCTTCATTTTCCGTGTGACGAGGCTTTTTCCACCCACCTGGGTGCCCCCTTGGGAATTGGAGGGGGTGTTTGGTATGTAGTTTCCTCGTTCTGGGTTGTCTTTGGGTGTCAACAAGCTGAGTTCTGGGGTGTGCTAAAATTGAACACAGCACGGGAGCCGGGGAGGGACGGAGGGAGGGGAAAAGCATGTGGGCGTGCCCTCCACGGATAAGGCATTGAAAAAATGGCTTAAAAAGGAGGTCACGCCTTACCAAGTTTTCCCCAGGGAAATTGTGCCGATGCATCCCGATAATTAGATCCACATTCCCCCCCATTTGGCCGTCAATATTTCAGAGCTGATGTTCCATCCAAACATTTCTAGTTCTGTAACTCAGTTCTAATCCACTGAGAGCCCAGCACAGACTAAAGGAATGGCATCAGTTCCCAACAAATTAAAAGATGTCATAGTTAGCAGGGAAGTGGGAACCCTGGACATGCTAGTACAGAGCTAGAGTGCAGATGGTTGGAGACTAAGCTCTGAGACAGTGTGTTCAGATGGTGTCTGGGAAAGCTATTGTCTTGGAAAGCAGTGGCTGAAGAGGGCTAGAGTGATCTCCTGGACTCGTTTCGATCGCCTAAGGGGGTCGGAGAGGAATTTCCCAGATTTTTTTCCCAAATTGGCCTGGGTTTTTATGTATGGTTTTTCGCCTCTCTCAGGAGATCACATGGTCGAGGGTGGGGTGGGGAGTCAATCTGTGTTGTGATGAGAAGGTATCGCAGTTGTGTGGGACATGCTGGACGGAGCAGACAGGAACCTATCCATCCGTCAATTCTCTATCAAGTCACGTTAATTCAACGACTTCAATGTGAAATCTGGAAATAAACGTGGATTCAAATTGGACAAACTTTCTGTGTTTTTTTCTGATTTGTGCGCGGGCTAGAATAAGGACCAGAAAAGTGAAGAGAAGAGTTCTCTTCATCTTCAGTTTGTTTTATTCATTCACGGGATGCGGGCGTTGCTGGCAAGGCCAGCACTTATTGCCCATCCCTTCTTGAAGAAAGCTGTGTGGTTTGTGAGGCTATTTCAGAGGGCTGCTTAGAGTCAACCAGGATGGCAGATTTCCTTCCCTGAAGGACATTAGTGAGCCAGATGGGTTGCAACAACAATCCCCTACTTTCATGAACACCATCACTGATACAAGATTTTTAATTCCAAATTCTGATTTGATTAACTGAATTTCAATTCTCCAGCTGTCTTGGTGGGATTTGAACTCGTGTCTCTGGATTACTAGTCCAGTAATATGACCACGATGCCAGTCTATTGCCCTTAGACAGAGCTGCTGATTGGGTGAACTCTCTGAGCCACTTACCAGGTACGACCTGAACTGAATCCCCAGTCAGCCACACAAACGTACATAAAGACTATCAGATCCATCGAGCTCGCCCCATCCAGTAGACAGTAGAACCTCACGCTCTCCCATCCCTCCTTACATATTAATGTAATCTCTTGGAATGGAAAGGACCCTCGCCAATTCAGGAAAATCCTCTGGGCAGCTGCTCTGTCAACACCCTGAGGCTCCAGGAGGACACATCATAATCTAACCTGGCCACTAACTCCATGTAACTCACAATGTCCTCTCAGGAACTTAGCCAGTTCCTCTTTTAAAGGTCTCTCTGTTACACGTGTTTGTTCCAGAGGGTGACGAGCCTGTGACAAGTGATGGAGTGGTACAGCACAGAAGACCATTCGGCCCATCGTGCCTGTGACAGATCTTGACTGGAGCCGCACACCCAGTCAGTCCCACCTGACCCAAAACTTGTGGGAAGGAAAGAGACATACACTAAATACATGGAGAGCAGGGGACAGCAAGACAAGGGCAAATACAAAGATTAGAAGGAAGGTTAAAAAAAAACAATGAGGGCAAAGAGGAAGTGTGAAATTAAATTATCAAGGAATATAAAACAAAAGAGTAAAATATTTTACAGACACATAAATAAAACTGGAAGTCTCGATGGGAATCGATGTTACGGGGGGTTGGGCTAGGGTTGGGGCTGGGGTCGGGCAGTTGGTTTTGGGGTTAGATTTTAGGGTCCTGGATGGGTCTGGGGCGGGGGTTACATGAGTGTTGTGGGGATTTGGGTTAGGGCTAAGGCTGGGGCTGGGGTCGGGGCCTTGGGCCTAGGCCTTAAGTTTAGGTCTTTGGGTTTAGGGTTCGGGGGCGTTAAGGTTAGGGCTGGGTCTAGGGAGCGAGGGCCACAGCGGGCCAGTCACGGTCACAGGCGCGGGTCAGGAATCCGGGCCAGCCTCAGGGTTTGGTTACATTAAGTTCTCGGTTAGCATTAGGGTATTTGGGCAACAGGGGTTTGTCTAGGGTTCTGCCATAGTATGTGTAACCGATTATGACTTTTGTAATTTTCGGCCTAGTCCATTTGGGCTTTTGGGTTTTAGATTATTAAAATTGTTTAATTGGGTTTCCCAGTGCACCAATTTTCTTTGGGTAGATGGGCTACTTCTAAGGCTGGTGTTATTGTCCGAGATGGTTGTGGATGGTGTGCTGTGTTCCCATGGATTAGGGGTATGTGGAGTTCAGGATTGTTTTGGATGTGTTACGTTCTAAGTATGGGTGAAGAAATATTTGCTGTCCTCCATTTGGTTCAGACCCTTTGGTAACTGGGTTTGTAATGTTAAGATCCACCATCTCTCTTTCCTTTTCCTTTGTATTGGTGTCCAATTCAAGTTAGTTTCAAGCCCCATGATTTCCAGGGACTAAATTCCATGTTGCATAAAATGTCTGGTTATCGCCTTGTCTTCCTTCCCTGTCCGGATGGAACTAAGGTGTCCCGTAAATCTAGTTCTTAAAGTGTTCCCTGTTTCCCCGATATACAAAATGTGGCACTGTTTACATCGAATTGCATAGACTACATTTTGTTGCTCGTATGTAATTCTTTGCTTTATTAAAGCGGTTTTTCCTGTGTTCTTGTTTTGTAAGATTTTTAAGACCTTTAAGGTTCCCCATGGTAGGCTGATGGAGAAAGTGAAGTTGCATGGGGTCCAGGGTGTACTAGCTAGATGGATAAAGAACTGGCTGGGAAACAGGAGACAGAGAGTAGCAGCAGAAGGGAGTTTCTCAAAATGGAGACGTGTGACCAGTGGTGTTCCACAGGGATCCGTGCTGGGACCACTGTTGTTTGTGAAATACATAAATGATTTGGAGGAAAGTATAGGTGGTCTGATTAGCAAGTTTGCAGACAACACTAAGATTGGTGGAGTAGCAGATACTGAAGGGGACTGTCAGAGAATACAGCAGAATATAGATAGATTGGAGAGTTGGGCAGAGAAATGGCAGATGGAGTTCAATCAGGGCAAATGCGAGGTGATGCATTTTGGAAGATCCAATTCAAGAGTGAATTATACAGTAAATGGAAAAGTCCTGGGGAAAATTGATGTACAGAGAGATTTGGGTGTTCAGGTCCATTGTTCCCTGAAGGTGGCAACGCAGGTCAATAGAGTGGTCAAGAAGGCAAACGGCATGCTTTCCTTCATCGGACGGGGTATTGAGAACAAGGGTTGGCAGGTCATGTTACAGTTGTATAGGACTTTGGTTCGGCCACATTTGGAATATTGCGTGCAGTTCTGGTCGCCACATTACCAAAAGGATGTAGATGCTTTGGAGAGGGTGCAGAGGAGGTTCACCAGGATGTTGCCTGGTATGGAGGGCGCTAGCTATGAAGAGAGGTTGAGCAGATTAGGATTATTTTCATTAGAAAGACGGAGGTTGAGGGGGGACCTGATTGAGGTGTACAAAATCATGAGAGGTATAGACAGGGTGGATAGCAAGAAGCTTTTTCCCAGAGTGGGGGATTCAATTACTAGGGGTCACGAGTTCAAAGTGAAAGGGGAAAAGTTTAGGGGGGATATGCGTGGAAAGTTCTTTACGCAGAGGGTGGTGGGTGCCTGGAACGCGTTGCCAGCGGAGGTGGTAGACGCAGGCACGATAGCGTCTTTTAAGATGTATCTAGACAGATACATGAATGGGCAGGAAGAAAAGAGATACAGACCTTTAGAAAATAGGCGACATGTTTAGATAGAGGATCTGGATCGGCGCAGGCTTGGAGGGCCGAAGGGCCTGTTCCTGTGCTGTAATATTCTTTGTTCTTTGTTCTTTAGGTGCTTACATGTTCCACATTGTCTGTCCCCGCAATTTGGTACGGTTTGTGCCTTTACGCTACTGGTGACCAATAGGTCTTTTAGGTTTTTGCCTCTTTTGAAAGCTGATGTTATGCTATATTGGCTCAGTGAGTTAACATCCCCTTTTAACTTTTCAAAATGGTTTCTCACTACCCTATTTATCTGTTGAGTTGTTGCGCCGTATGTTGTAACAAGTGGTAGTCTTGTAGTTGGCCTATACCGTGGCTGTGGGTTCTCCATCTCCCTCAGGAAATTGGACTTGATATGTCTGAGGAATCTCTTTGTGTACCCCCTCCGTCTCAGTGCGGTGAAAAGGGTGGTGACCGCTTTGTTGAAATCTTCTAGTTTTGTGGATATGCGGTGGAACCGCATGAGTTGTGACTTTACCAGTCCCCTAAAGGTGTGCCTGGGATGATGGCTTTTAGTGTGCAGGAGTGTATGTGTGTCAGTTACTTTGAAGAATACCTTTGTTGCTAATTTGTGACTGTTGTTCTCTAGTGGCAACTTAAAAACTGTAGTGTCGAGAAAGTCAATGCTTTCCTTGTGTGTTGTGGCTTTAATTTTAATGGAGGGGTGATGATTATTGAGAGTGTTGATGAAATCTTCTAATTCTGATTCTGTGTGGGTCCAAACCCCCCATATATCATCCAAGTACCTATAATAGCACATTGGGCGCTTGGGACACTTTTTGAAGACACTCTCCTCCCAGTCTGCCATGTAAATGTTTGCATAGGCCGGGGCAAACTTTTTACCCATAGCTGTGCCCTTAATTTGGAGGTACGATTCCCCATCGAATTCAAAGTCATTTTTTGTTAAACCCAGATGTAGTAGCTGAATTATAGCTTCATCTGGTCTTTTAGGGTGGGGAAATTTAGCGAGGGCATTTTTAACTGCCTGTATACCTCTGTTTGTTTCTATATTTGTATATAGGCTTTCGATATCCATGGTAAAAAGAAGGGCATTAGGGGGTACGGTCAACGAGTTAACTATTTCTGTGAAGTGATATGTGTCCTTGATATAACTGGGATGTTTCTGGGCCAAGGGGTTCAGGAATGAATCAATGTATTCAGCTACCCTGTAGGATTCACTACCACAGTCTGACACAATGGGTCTTCCCGGTGGTATCTCCCCTGGAATTGTCCATGTATCTGGACGTTTATGTATTTTGGGCAGTATGTAAAACTTTCTGGGCCGC
This sequence comes from Heterodontus francisci, assembly GCF_036365525.1. NCBI lineage: Eukaryota > Metazoa > Chordata > Chondrichthyes > Heterodontiformes > Heterodontidae > Heterodontus > Heterodontus francisci. The sequence goes on along the minus strand of NC_090374.1, from coordinate 89,469 downwards.
GGTTGTTCCCCTCTCAGGTATTCAACCTGTTTCCGTTTAATAAATTTAGACTTTTGGAGTCGTTCTAATATATTCTCAATCTCTTCTTGTGTTTCGTGAAAGATGGGTTTTGTTAATTTAATGTAGTGGTCCGTATTATTTAATTGTCTGTGTGCTTCAAACAGGTACTGTTCTTTGTCCATGAGAACTATACTACTGCCCTTATCTGCTGGTTTTATAACTATGTTCGGGTTAGTTTTTAATTCCCTAATCGCCTGCCTTTCTCTTCCGGTGAGACTTTGTTTGTCTTTTGATGCAGGGATTTTTTTTTCTGTTTCTGATTGACTTTCTTTAGTAGAAATTAAAACCTCGGTCTGCCCGTTTGTGTGAAAGATTGTCTGAAACTGAGTCACTGAAGTCATCTGTCAGTTTAATCTTAACCTTCTCCTGTGGTCCTGTAGGGTGGGAAATGCCTTTGATAGATTTCCCCTCGGCCAAGGCTCTGCTTTCCTCGGGTTAAACTCTTTTGCTTTTTAAGGATTTCATCTATTTATTAATTATAATACTTGCTGCATTCTCTCTCCAGTGAATGTGTTCAGAGACTAATCCTGGAAAGATTTGGCCGCTGGTGCTGGAATGTAGCTCCTGGTTTTTATCACTGATTTAACTCCTGGATTGAGTCAGTGATTAATGACAATTAAAATCAAGATTTTTCACATTTCTGTGATTCCAATTTGTCCAGGATTGCAGTGACAATGTGAGTGTTCTGTTAATCTGAGGGAATGGGGTCAAGCGTCATCCAATACGGCTGGTGTTAGGATTGGATTATTTGTAATCTGGTTTCCCGTGGTTTGTTGTGACTCCCTTTAACCTCAACCATTGTTTTTATTTTAAGTTTGCCTTGAAAGGTTTTTTTTTAGGGTTCCAACTTTTTGCTTTGGCAATAGCTTCTTGCAGGCGGTCAGCCCGATATCAACCGCAGCCTCACAGCTCCAGCGACCCGGGTTCAATTCTGAGTACTGCCTGTGTGGAGTTTGCACGTTCACCCTGTGTCTGCGTGGGTTTTCGCCGGGTACTCCGGTTTCCTCCAACCACCAAAGACTTGCAGGTTGATAGGTAAATTGGCCATTATAAATTGCCCCTAGTGTAGGTAGATGGTCGGGGAATATAGGGACAGGTGGGGATGTGGTAGGACCATGGGATTAGTGTAGGGTTAGTATAAATGGGTGGTTGATGGTCGGCACAGACTCGGTGGGCTGAATGGCCTGTTTCAGTGCTGTATCTCTAAATAAAAATAAAATAAAATCATCCAATTTTTTTTGAAGGTTAGTTTTGTAATGGTCGATTAAAATTTGTTTTGTCTGCTTCGCCCAGTTTTGGGAATTTGAAGCCATTTTTTTTTCTCAGTGTTTTCCATGATGGGGTTTTCTGGTTTTAGGAAAATTGTTAATGTATCTGCCTGTCTTACAATGCCTTTCTGAGGCTGGCTTTGACTCTCTGCCAATAATAGATGGTGAATTGTCTGGGCCATTTTATAAATTGGTCCAACTGTGATAGGAAAGCTGTGTCTAGCTAACGGAAATGTGTGTGTACCAAAGTTGGAACACCTTCACGCCCGCATGACGTCCATTATATTGTCCACTCTCTGTGTAGAAAGTGCAAAAAGAGGTTGAAAAGCTGTTACCATGGGATTCCCGCCAGCCTACCACTGATGTGTCGAATATACGAATTAGGAGCAGGAGTAGGCCACTCAACCCCTTGATCCTGCTCCGCATTCAATAAGTTCAATGCTGAACTGATTGCTCCATGTTTCCACCTACCCCCGATAACTTCCACCCCCTTGCTTATCAAAAATCTATCTACCTCTGCCTTAAAAATATTCAAAGACTGCTTCCACTGCCTTTTGAGGAAGAGAATTCCAAAGTCTCACGACCCTCGGAGAGAAAAAAATTTCTCCTCATCTCTGTCTTAAATGGGTGACCCTTTATTTTTAAACAGTGACCCCTAGTTCGAGATTCTCCCACAAGGAGAAACATCCTTTCCACATCCACCCTGTCAAAACCCCTCAGGATCTTATATGTTTCAATCAAGTCGCCTCTTACTCTTCTAAATTCCAGTGGATACAAGTCCAGCCTGTCCGATCTTTCCTCATAAGACAACCCACCCATTCCAGGTATTAGTCTAGTAAACCTTCTCTGAATTGCTTCCAATGCATTCACATCCTTCCTTAAATAAGGAGACCAGTACTGTACACAGTACTCCAGATGTGGTCTCACCAATGCCCTGTATAGCTGAAACCTCCCTACTTTTGTATTCAATTCCCCTTGAGATAAACAATAACATTCTATTAGCTTTCCTAATTACCTGCTGTACCTGCATACTGACCTTTTGTGATTCGTGCACTCGGACCACCCAGATCCCTCTGCGTCTCAGAGCTCTGCAATCTCTCACCATTTAGATAATATGCTTCTTTTTTATTCTTCCTGCCAAAGTGGACAATTTCACACTTTCGCAGTGGTTAGCACCATAGCCTCACAGCTCCAGCGACCCGGGTTCGATTCTGGGTACTGCCTGTGCGGAGTTTGCAAGTTCTTCCTGTGACTGCGTGGGTTTCCGTTGGGTGCTCCAGTTTCCTCCCAAAGACTTGCAGGTTGATAGGTAAATTGGCCATTGTAAATTGCCCCTAGTGTAGGTAGATGGTGGGGATGTGGTACCGAATATGGGATTAGTATAAATGGGTGGTTGTTGGTCGGCAGAGACTCGGTGGGCCGAAGGGCCTGTTTCAGTGCTGTATCTCTAAATAAAATTAAAATAAAATAAATAAAAAATATTCCATTTGCCAGGTCTTTTCCCACTCACTTAACCTAAATATATCTCCCTGATTCAGTTGGTATCCTCGCAGAGAATAATTCTCTCCGATGTTTTGTTGTTCACTATTTTGTCTCCTGCCTCAAGCTGGTTGAACTCACAAAGTGTTTTCTTTAATTTTAGACTTTGTTAAATTTTCTATTTTGTTTTAGGGTAATACAACACTGCCATCTAGTTGTTTTGCCTGGTACCTACAGGTCTGTGTAAAATAATTTTCCAAACTGGAAAGTAGAGTAGAGGTTTGGATATAGTTTACCTTCCTGTTTTGGCACTATGTGACAATAACACTGCTATGCTAATATGTCGAGTTTAAAAGTTCATTTTATTTTCTGAATTTTTATTTTCATTTAAGGAGTTATGCAGAAATTGGTCGTGTTTCTGAGGATTAATAACTTCCAGGTTTGAAACAGGTGTGAACCTAAGCATGACTGTTTTCCTCCAAGTGTCAACACAGTTAACATTCACCCCATGCAAGTGCCAGGCAATGACCATCTCAAACAAGAGAGAATCTAACCGTCTCCCCTTGATGTTTGATGGCATTACGATCGCTGAATCCCCCCACTATCAACATCTTGGGGGTTACCAGTGACCAGAAACAGAACTAGACCGGCCACATAAATACCGTGGTTACAAGAGCAGGTCAGAGGCTGGGAATTCTGTGGTGAGTAACTCACTTCCTGACTCCCCAAAGCCTGTCCACCATCTACAAGACACAAGTCAGGCGTGTGATGGAATACTCTCTACTTGCCTGGATGGGTGCAGCTCCAACAACACTCAAGAAGCTCGACACCATCCGGGACAAAGCAGCCTGCTTGATTGGCACCCCATCTCCAAACATTCACTCCCTCCACCACCGATGTACAGTGGCAGCAGTGTGTACCATCTACAAGATGCACTGCAGCAATGCACCAAGTCTTCTTAGACAGCACCTTCCAAACCCGCGACCTCTACCAACTAGAAGGACAAGGGCAGCAGACGCATGGGAACACCAACACCTGCAAGTTCCCCTCCAAGTCACACACCATCCTGACTTGGAACTATATTGCCGTTCCTTCACTGTCGCTGGGTCAAAATCCTGGAACTCCCTTCCTAACAGCACTGTGGGTGTACCTACCCCAAATGGACTGCAGCGGTTCAAGTGTCATTTGCCTGGCACTTGTGTGGAGGTGGAAGTAGGTGGTCTGGGAGATTTGAGGATCTGGGTTTGGAATCAGGGGCAGAGACGGTGATGTTATGGAGGTGGAAGTAGGTGGTCTGGGTGATTTGAGGATCTGGGTTTGGAATCAGGGGCTGAGACGGTGATGTTATGGAGGTGGAAGTAGGTGGTCTGGGTGATAGAGAGGATCTGGGGTTGGATTCTTGGTGACAAATCCATTGTGTATTAAACCATCAGGGAACCACACTCGCCTTACTTATACTGTTCACCTGGTGACATGTCCCGTCAGTATTAAACAAAGAACAAAGAAAATTACAGCACAGGAACAGGCCCTTTGGCCCTCCAAGCCTGCGCCGATCCAGATCCTCTACCTAAACATGTCGCCTATTTTCTAAGGGTCTGTATCTCTTTGCTTCCTGCCCATTCATGTATCTGTCTAGATACATCTTAAAAGACGCTATCGTGTTTGCATCTACCACCTCCGCTGGCAATGCGTTCCAGGCACCCACCACCCTCTGCGTAAAGAACTTTCCACGCATATACCCCCTAAACTTTTCCCCTCTCACTTTGAACTCGTGACCCCTAGTATTTGAATCCCCCACTCTGGGAAAAAGCTTCTTGCTATCCACCCTGTCTATACCTCTCATGATTTTGTACACCTCAATCAGGTCCCCCCTCAACCTCCGCCTTTCTAATGAAAATAATCCTAATCTACTCAACCTCTCTTCATAGCTAGCGCCCTCCATACCAGGCAACATCCTGGTGAACCTCCTCTGCACCCTCTCCAAAGCATCTACATCCTTTTGGTAATGTGGCGACCAGAACTGTACGCAGTATTCCAAATGTGGCCGAACTAAAGTCCTAGACAACTGTAACATGACCTGCCAACTCTTGTACTCAATACCCCATCCGATGAAGGAAAGCATGCCGTATGCCTTCTTGACCACTGCGTTGCCACCTTCAGGGAACAATGGACCTGAGCACCCAAATCTCTCTGTCCATCAATTTTCCCCAGGACCTTTCCATTTACTGTATAGTTCACTCTTGAATTGGATCTTCCAAAATGCATCACCTCGCATTTGCCCTGATTGAACTCCATCTGCCATTTCTCTGCCCAACTCTCCAATCTATCTATATTCTGCTGTATTCTCTGACAGTCTCCTTCACTATCTGCTACTCCACCAATCTTAGTGTCGTCCGCAAACTTGCTAATCAGACCACCTATACTTTCCTCCAAATCATTTATGTATATCACAAACAACAGTGGTCCCAGCACGGATCCCTGTGGAACACCACTGGTCACACGTCTCCATTTTGAGAAACTCCCTTCTGCTGCTACTCTCTGTCTCCTGTTGCCCAGCCAGTTCTTTATCCATCTAGCTAGTACACCCTGGATCCCATGCGACTTCACTTTCTCCAACAGCCTACCATGGGGAACCTTATCAAACGCCTTACTGAAGTCCATGTATATGACATCTACAGCCCTTCCCTCATCAATCAACTTTGTCACTTCCTCAAAGAATTCTATTAAGTTGGTAAGACATGACCTTCCCTGCACAAAACCATGTTGCCTATCACTGATAAGCCCATTTCCTTCCAAATGGGAATAGATCCTATCCCTCAGTATCTTCTCCAGCAGCTTCCCTACCACTGACGTAGGGCTCACCGGTCTATAATTACCTGGATTATCCCTGCTACCCTTCTTAAACAAGGGGACAACATTAGCAATTCTCCAGTCCTCCGGGACATCACCCATGTTTAAGGATGCTGCAAAGATATCTGTTAAGGCCCCAGCTATTTCCTCTCTCGCTTCCCTCAGTAACCAGGGATAGATCCCATCCGGACATGGGGACTTGTCCACCTTAATGCCTTTTAGAATACCCAACACTTCCTCCCTCCTTATGCCGACTTGACCTAGAGTAATCAAACATCTGTCCCTAACCTCAACATCCGTCATGTCCCTCTCCTCGGTGAATACCGATGCAAAGTACTCGTTTAGAATCTCACCCATTTTCTCTGACTCCACGCATAACTTTCCTCCTTTGTCCTTGAGTGGGCCAATCCTTTCTCTAGTTACCCTCTTGCTCCTTATATATGAATAAAAGGCTTTGGGATTTTCCTTAACCCTGTTTGCTAAAGATATTTCATGACCCCTTTTAGCCCTCTTAATTCCTCGTTTCAGATTGGTCCAAAGCTTGGTCTTTCTTCAGCCACCTAGACCTTATGTATGCTTCCTTTTTCCTCTTAGCTAGTCTCACAATTTCACCTGTCATCCATGGTTCCCTAATCTTGCCATTTCTATCCCTCATTTTCACAGGAACATGTCTCTCCTGCACGCTAATCAACCTCTCTTTAAAAGCCTCCCACATATCAAATGTGGATTTACCTTCAAACAGCTGCTCCCAATCTACATTTCCCAGCTCCTGCCGAATTTTGGTATAGTTGGCCTTCCCCCAATTTAGCACTCTTCCTTTAGGACCACTCACGTCTTTGTCCATGAGTATTCTAAAACTTACGGAATTCTGATCACTATTCCCAAAGTAGTCCCCTACTGAAACTTCAACCACCTGTCCGGGCTCATTCCCCAACACCACGTCCAGTATGGCCCCTTCCCGAGTTGGACTATTTACATACTGCTCTAGAAAACCCTCCTGGATGCTCCTTAAAAATTCTGCTCCATCTAGACCTCTAACACTAAGTGAATCCCAGTCAATGTTGGGAAAATTAAAATCTCCTATCACCACCACCCTGTTGCTCCTACATCTTTCCATAATCTGTTTACATATTTGTACCTCTATCTCACGCTCGCTGTTGGGAGGCCTGGAGTACAGCCCCAACATTGTTATCGCACCGTTCCTATTTCTGAGTTCTGCCCATATTGCCTCACTGCTCGAGTCCTCCATAGTGCCCTCCTTCAGCACAGCTGTGATATCCTCTTTGACCAGTAATGCAACTCCTCCACCCCTTTTACCTCCCTCTCTATCCCGCCTGAAGCATCGATATCCTGGGATATTTAGTTGACAATCGTGCCCTTCCTTCAACCAAGTCTCAGTAATAGCAATAACATCATACTCCCAGGTACTAATCCAAGCCCCAGGTTCATCTGCCTTACCTACTACACTTCTTGCATTAAAACAAATGCACCTCAGACCACCAGTCCCTTTGCGTTCATCATCTGCTCCCTGTCTACTCTTCCCCTTAGTCACACTGACTTCATTATCTAGTTTCTTACAGGCTTTAGTTACTACCTCCTTACTGTCCACTGACCTCCTCATTTGGTTCCCATCCCCCTGCCACATTAGTTTAAACGCTCCCCAACAGCGTAAGCAAAAGCACCCCCAAGGACATTGGTTCCAGTCCGGCCTAGGTGTAGACCGTCCAATTTGTAATAGTCCCACCTCCCCCAGAACCGGTCCCAATGTCCCAAAAATCTGAACCCCTCCCTCCTGCACCATCTCTCAAGCCACGCATTCATCCTGACTATTCTTTCATTTCTACTCTGACTATCACGTGGCACTGGTAGCAATCCTGAGGTTACTACCTCTGAGGTCCTACTTTTTAACTTGGCTCCTAACTCCCTAAATTCTGCTTGCAGGACCTCATCCCGTTTTTTACCTATATCATTAGTGCCTATGTGCACAACGACAACTGGCTGTTCACCCTCCTCCTTCAGAATGTTCTGCAGCCGATCTGAGACATCCCTGACCCGTGCACCTGGGAGGCAACATACCATTCGGGAGTCTCGTTTTCGACCACAGAACCGCCTATCTACTCCCCTTACAATCGAATCCCCTATGACTATAGCCCTTCCACTCTTTTTCCCGCCATTCTGAACAGCAGAGCCAGCCACGGTGCCATGGACCTGGCTACTGCTGCCTTCCCCTGGTGAGCCATCTCCCTTAACAGTATCCAAAACGGTATACCTGTTTTGGAGGGAGATGACCGCAGGGGACACCTGCGCTGCCTTCCTGCTCTTTCTCTGCCTTTTGGTCACCCATTCCCTTTCTCCCTCAGCAATCCTAATCTGCGGTGTGACCAATTCGCTAAACGTGCTATCCACGACCTCCTCAGCATCGCGCATGCTCCAAAGTGAGTCCATCCGCAGCTCCAGAGCCGTCATGCGGTCTAACAAGAGCTGCAGCTGGACACACTTCCTGCACGTGAAGGAGTCAGGGACATCAGCCGTGTCCCTGAGCTCCCACATTGAGCAAGAGGAGCATAACACGGGTCTGAGATCTCCTGCCATTTTCAATCTTAAGCTTAACTTAGTCTTAACTTAGATAAATGAAAAAGGAACAAAAAGCTTTTACCAATCACACGGGGAAAAAAAAGAGAAATAGAAAAAGCCTTACCTTATCTACACACCACCGAGTCCCTTTTTTTTTGGTTAGAGGAGGAGGGTGAGTGGGAGACACTACAGGTGTCGTGTCTCGGGTTCAGCCGCTGCCCAAATATATAGGACTTACTTACCCAGCTGCCACCTCGCTCTCCCTGTCGCCACTGCAAAAAGAAACTGCCGAAACAAAAAGGTCAGTTTTTATATAAGTTGAAACTCACTTAAAAGTGCAATACACGTTTTGTGGTTGAAAGAGGCAAAAAAAGTTTGTTAATCTGTTCATGTGATGAATGGGAATCCCTCCTCCATGTCACTCTTGAATATTTGTGCACCAGAATTGGACACAATACCGTAATAACGGCTGAAGCAATAATTTATTCAAAGGTTCATTGTAACTTACTATACTTTGGACTCAATGCGCACATTGATAATGGTAAGGATCAGAAATGCCTTTTCCACCAGTTCCTGAAACAGCCATGGCACTTTCCACAATTTGTCCATAAAAACCTCCATCCAGATTTCTGTTTCTGCATGCCTGTTGCAATGGACTGGTTTCGATGACTTATTCCAACCATACTTCACGCTGGTCAGAGTTACATTTCAATTCGTCACCTCTTCCATTCCATCAGCCTATTTATGGACTTTTGAAATCTGCCACTATTCTCACGATTTACTATTCTTCAAGGTTTTGTGTCAGATTCAGACTCATTTTCACCACAAACGCAGGCCATTCGGCCCGTCGAGTCCATGCCAGGTCTCCAACGGAGCTCTTCAGTCATTCCCATTCCGCCGCTCGATCCCGTCGCACTGCAACTTTTGAAATTGTGCCCTGTTGACGCAAGTCTAATTCATTAATATATAGCAAGGAAAGCAAAAGGTCCTCGGACCCACCCTTGGGGGCTGGCATCCAGTGTGAAAAACAAGCTTTCACCACGATTCTGTTTCCCGTCTCGAAGCAAACTTAGTACCTGGTTTCCACTAAAATAAAAGCAAAATACTGCGGATGCTGGAAATCTGAAACAAAAACAAGAAATGCTGGAATCACTCAACAGGTCTGGCAGCATCCGGTTCCAAAGAAGGGTCACTGACCCGAAACGTTAACTCTGCTTCTCTTTCCACAGATGCTGCCAGACCTGCTGAGTGATTCCAGCATTTCTTGTTTTTGTACCTGGTTTCCACTGTCCATTTTATTGACGTTAATGGACTTGGATGAAAAGCTTTTCGGAAGTCTGTAATTAACCCTTTCTGTTAGCTCATCTTGTGTCACATATAATGAAAACGGAACAAGCTCATGCCCCCATAACGAAGACCAAGCTATCACTGGAAATTGAATGGAATGTGGGGTTTAATTCGTGGAAATTATGGGGCTTGAAACAAGTATGAAGTGGACAAGAGGAGACAGAGATTCGTTTGCAAAGTTCGAAATGTCCTTCCCCCAGATCGTCTCAATCAGAAAGAAGGCAGCAAAACTTTCAGCTAGACTGTAAATTTAAATAACCTGCAGAAAATGCTGCTATGAAATCTCACCCCAACCCAAAACCTGACCCAACTTCCGTGTACAGAACCCTGACTGCAAAGTCCCGAAGAGTTATTTCACGTTAATTGAGGAAACAAAATTATTCCGTTTTCAATGAATAAATAGCAACACATTGAAAAAATGAAACATTAAATAAATGACTATTTGCAAGCAATAAAATTATTTCATTAAATTAACTCAGGTTATATTAATCACACCACAATAAATTGAGTAATCCTAAAATCGCATTGAAATAGTAAAGTTAGTTGAAAGTTATTGCAATAACATATTAAATGAAATGACATGAAATTAATCATGTGAGATCACATTAAAGTAAAATTACTTATACAATTCATAAATAATATTCCATCAAGTCAATATAATGTAATCGTCAATTAACAAATAACTTTAACTCAACATTAATCAAATTACTTCATTAAACTAAATAAATGACCTTTTTTCTTTGTAATTATTATCGGGAAATGTGGGCGTCGCCGGCTATTCCAGTATTTATTGTCCTATCCCGAACATTCGTCATACCATGAATATAATTAGATCAGCTGGAATTAAAGTTTAGAAAAGAAATTAGTGAAGGTACATCACATTAAAAGAAGAAATAAGATTAAGCACATTAAATTGATCAAATGATTTCATTTCACTCAAAATGTAATAACTCAATTATTCAAATTATACACAATACAAGTAACTATCTTTAATTGATAAGTTTAATTGCTCAATTTAAATAAAATGACCACTTTACTCAATCTTCGCATTACACTAAGATTAAACTCGTGAGCTAAGAATTTGACATAACATTCAATTAGTAACAGTTCACAGTTCTTACATCTCACTCCAAATAATAAGCCATATAACATCACTTTACATCAAGAAATTCACTGGAGATCAAATTCAAAGTAAAAAAAATCCAAAGTACATGAAATTCGGAAACGATTGACATTTACTGATTATAAAATGACGTCACCTTAAATTAATTTAGAGATTTTAAGAAGAAGAATTAAATGCGAGTATCGTCATCTAAAATGTAGAAAGGAATGTCACAAGGTTCGGAGTGATCATTGCGGGAGGGGGAAGGGGATGGGGAGGGGCAGTAAACCGGGGTTGAAAGGGGGCGGGGCCTGCACTACCCCATTGGCGAGAAGGGCGGGACAGGGGCAGATGCGAGCAACCCGTAGGGGGCGGGGCTGGTGCTTCTGTGTCTTTCTGCCAATCAGACCTTCGATCTGTGAAATATTATTCAGATATTCTGTCAATATTCTCCAGCTATTACAAAGAGATTTTGTTGATGTCATTTTGATCTTAGATAAATAGCAGTTCAACCTTGCCCGTCTAAGAGCGAAGTCCAAAGTACGGAAAGTCCTCATCAGGGAACTCCTCTTTGCTGACGATGCTGCTTTAACATCTCACACTGAAGAGTGCCTGCAAAGTCTCATCGACAGGTTTGCGGCTGCCTGCAACGAATTTGGCCTAAATATCAGCTTCAAGAAAACGAACATCATGGGGCAGGACGTCAGAAATGCTCCATCCATTAATATTGGCGACCACGCTCTGGAAGTGGTTCAAGAGTTCACCTACCTAGGCTCAACTATCACCAGTAACCTGTCTCTAGATGCAGAAATCAACAAGCGCATGGGAAAGGCTTCCACTGCTATGTCCAGACTGGCCAAGAGAGTGTGGGAAAATGGCGCACTGACACGGAACACAAAAGTCCGAGTGTATCAGGCCTGTGTCCTCAGTACCTTGCTCTACGGCAGCGAGGCCTGGACAACGTATGTCAGCCAAGAGCGATGTCTCAATTCATTCCATCTTCGCTGCCTCCGGAGAATACTTGGCATCAGGTGGCAGGACCGTATCTCCAACACAGAAGTCCTCGAGACGGCCAACATCCCCAGCTTGTACACACTACTGAGTCAGCGGCACTTGAGATGGCTTGGCCATGTGAGCCGCATGGAAGATGGCAGGATCCCCAAAGACACATTGTACAGCGAGCTCGCCACTGGTATCAGACCCACCGGCCGTCCATGTCTCCGCTATAAAGTCGTCTGCAAACGCGACATGAAATCCTGTGACATTGATCACAAGTCGTGGGAGTCAGTTGCCAGCGTTCGCAAGAGCTGGCGGGCAGCCATAAAGGCGGGGCTAAAGTGTGGCGAGTCGAAGAGACTTAGTAGTTGGCAGGAAAAAAGACAGAAGCGCAAGGGGAGAGCCAACTGTGTAACAGCCCCGACAATCAAATTTCTCTGCAGCGCCTGTGGAAGAGCCTGTCACTCTAGAATTGGCCTTTATAGCCACTCCAGGCGCTGCTTCACACACCACTGACCACCTCCAGGCGCATATCCATTGTCTCTCGAGATAAGGAGGCCAAAGAAGGAGAAGATAAATAAGATATAAAAAGACAAATGTTTTGTTGCGTTTGTGCCGGCGGGGCGGGACCGGGGATGATTGACAGGGCGCGGGAGATTTAAATGGACTCTGGGAGACTGGAGAGAGGAGTCAGAACTGGTGAAAGAAGACGTTGGACAGACCTTCGTTGAAAGTTAAGGTTTTTGCTTTTTTTTTGGGGGGGAGGGAAAGATTGAGTAACTGAGAAAGTGAGGACTGAGTGTTGTAACAGCAACGTTTTGATTGTTTCTGAAATATTTGTTATTGACGTCTTTTTTTTTCTGAAAGGTACAAAAGTGGTTTTGAGATTGAGTAAAGCAGGTGTCCGGGTTATAGTTTTTTAAGTCTTGAGGACTGAAGAGTTTTTAACCGAGAAATATGTAGGGTTGGTTTTTTTACTGCGTTTTGTTGAAATGTTCGTTTAAGATTGATAATGTTCCATGTTTGAGTTCGAATGATTTCATGGTTTGCAGCTTTTTCAGGTGTTTTTAATGAAGTCACTTATTTTATTGAGTACTTGCGCAGCTTCTTGGAATTAAGAATAACGTTGCTCTGTTTTTCCGTGGCTTCGGCTTGTTTTATTTCTGCAAATAATTGATGCTAGTCTGTTTTTTTTTTCTCTGCGCTGTGTAATTCTATTAATAATAGTGATACTACTGTTGGTGGAGATCTAATAGTGGTACGTTTGACTATTCAAGTTTTTAAGTAGTTGGGATGGTGTCTTTCACTTGGCATTTGTTTTCACAAATTAATGAGAATTATCTCTGGACCACACTGCATATGTTTTTAGTCTAACGCATCAGACTTGGTTTAAGAAATCCTGATCCTAATAATTGCAGTTTCAAACAAAAACGTTTGTTCTGTTTGCTTATAAATACGTTTTTAATGGTCAAGTACGTCACTTTGAAGTTAGAAACCAAACTTGATTCTTGGAATAAATGTAATCACTAAACGTTTTTTTGCTTAGGAGCAGGTGAGAAAAATCTGAACTTGCTGTTTATGAAGTGACGTTTTGTAAATACAATGCAAGTCAATGATTACAGAAACTCATTCGTGTGCAAAATGGGTTTGTGATCAAATTTGTGCTTCTGTGTATTCGTGGCGAGTCATTTAAAGGTTGAAGCGATCTCACCAGCCAGAGTCCCAATTGTATGCGTCTCTGTCACGGCATTTTTCGGTGTTAACTGTCCTGTTTTATGCCAATTACGTAACTCGTCAAGTTTTATTCAACTCTAATTACAAATGTTAAAGGTTGAAATAGAATTCTCCAAAGCCTTCATAATGGCTCCTTGTTAATAATAATTGGTTTGGTACTTGGTGCCTTTGTGCTTCATGTCGATGACAGTCAAGGTAAAGAACCTTGAGTGGAGAGCGTGGCAACCGACCCTTAGTAATATCTTGTAGTTTGAAGAATACACGGAAACGTCCAAAAATACAATACTAAATGTTTATTTTCACCACGCTGTCAAGTATTGTGTAGTCATTAGAAACGCATCTGGAAAGAAAAGGTTTCATTTCCTTATCTATACTGTTTGTGTGAAGTGGGGAGAAAGAGGCGAGAACTGAAGCCTGTAATTGTTAAAACAGTTAACTTCTATTGATCCGACTTGCTTCATGACCGTGGAATTGCGATTCAAGCTCGGTCTTCATTTCTCCAGCTGTAACTCTCTCTCATCGTCGGTCGTTCCAGCTAACTCATTCATTCAATAGTGTTTGAAGGGGTGGAACAAGCACATGAAATTTGTAACGCTGAATTAAAATGCTATTGGGGTTTTCAAAACGTATTCTACTAAAGGTGACTATTAGTTCTGCAGTCACACCCTCAAAAAATAGTTTAAGTCGCCGCCTCTTGGTCTGAGGGTTCGTACTCTAGATTTGGAGATTGTTTGCGGATACGAGGTCGGGCTGAAATTGAGACTGAGCGTCAATGTTTTAGTTCGGTTCAGTTAAATTGAATCGCCTAACGCAGGATTAAACTTTTCTCTAATTTGACCGCCTGAAACGGTTGGAAAGCGAAGTGGTTAAAAGAAGAACAAAGAACAAAGATAATTACAGCACAGGAACAGGCCCTTCGGCCCTCCAAGCCTGCGCCGATCCAGATCCTCTCTCTAAACATGTCGCCTATTTTCTAAGGGTCTGTATCTCTTCTTCCTGCCCATTCATGTATCTGTCTAGATACATCTTAAAAGACTCCATCGTGCCCGCATCTACCACCTCCACTGGCAATGCGTTCCAGGTGCCCACCACCCTCTGCGTAAAGAACTTTCCACGCATATCCCCCCTAAACTTTTCCCCTTTCACTTTGAACTCATGTCCTCTAGTAATTGAAACCCCCACTCTGGGGAAAAAGCCTCTTGCTATCCACCCTGTTTATACCTCATGATTTTGTACACCTCAATCAGGTCCCCCCTCAACCTCCGTCTTTCTAATGAAAATAATCCTAATCTACTCAACCTCTCTTCATAGCTAGCGCCCTCCATACCAGGCAACATCCTGGTGAACCTCCTCTGCACCCTCTCCAAAGCATCCACATCCTTTTGATAATGTGGCGACCAGAACTGTACGCAGTATTCCAAATGTGGCCGAACCAAAGTCCTATACAACTGTAACATGACCTGCCAACTCTTGTACTCAATGCCCCGTCCGATGAAGGAAAGCATGCCGTATGCCTTCTTGACCACTCTATTTACCTGCGTTGCCACCTTCAGGGAACAATGGACCTGAACACCCAAATCTCTCTGGACATCAATTTTCCCCAGGACTTTTCCATTTACTGTATAGTTCACTCTTGAATTGGATCTTCCAAAATGCATCACCTCGCATTTGCCCTGATTGAACTCCATCTGCCATTTCTCTGCCCAACTCTCCAATCTATCTATATTCTGCTGTATTCTCTGACAGTCCCCTTCACTATCTGCTACTCCACCAATCTTAGTGTCGTCTGCAAATTTGCTAATCAGACCACCTATACTTTCCTCCAAATCATTAATGTATATCTCAAACAACACTGGTCCCAGCACGGATCCCTGTGGAACACCACTGGTCACACGTCTCCATTTTGAGAAACTCCCTTCTACTGCTACTCTCTGTCTCCTGTTGCCCAGCCAGTTCTTTATCCATCTAGCTAGTACACCTTGGACCCCAAGTGCCTTCACTTTCTCCATCAGCCTGCCATGGGGAACCTTATCAAATGCCTTACTGAAGTCCATGTATATGCCATCTACAGCCCTTCCCTCATCAATCAACTTTGTCACTTCCTCAAAGAATTCTATTAAGTTGGTAAGACATGACCTTCCCTGCACAAAACCATGTTGCCTATCACTGATAAGCCCATCTTCTTCCAAATGGGAATAGATCCTATCCCTCAGTATCTTCTCCAGCAGCTTCCCAACCACTGACGTCAGGCTCACCGGTCTATAATTACCTGGATTATCCCTGCTACCCTTCTGAAACAAGGGGACAACATTAGCAATTCTCCAGTCCTCCGGGACCTCACCTGTGTTTAAGGATGTTGCAAAGATATCTGTTAAGGCGCCAGCTATTTCCCCTCGCTTCCCTCAGTAACCTGGGATAGATCCCATCCGGACCTGGGGACTTGTCCACCTTTAATGCCTTTTAGAATACCCAACACTTCCTCCCTCCTTATGCCGACTTGACCTAGAGTAATCAAACATCCGTCATGTCCCCCTCCGGTGAATACCGATGCAAAGAACTCGTTTAGAATCTCTCCCATTTTCACTGACTCCACGCACAACTTTCCTCCTTTTGTCCTTGAGTGGGCCAATCCTTTCTCTAGTTACCCTCTTGCTCCTTTTTTATATATTAATAAAAGGCTTTGGGATTTTCCTTAACCCTGGAGAGTTGAGGGGTTTGTTTAAGAGATTGAGCAGTTTAGGCCTTGACTCCAGAGTTTAGAAGAATGAGAGGAGATCTAATTGAGGTACATAAATGATTAAGGGGATTGACAAAGATGTAGAGGATGTTTCCTCTGGGGCAAACTAAAATGAGAAGTCATAGTTTTAGGATAAGGGGTTGCAGATTTAAACCAGAGATGAGGAGAAATTACTTCTCAAAGGGTCTGTGGAATTCACTACTCCAGAGTGTGGTGGATGCCAGGGCATTGAGTAAATGTGACAGATTTTTACTGAAGGCTTGAAGGGTTATGAAGAATGGGCAGGAAAGTAGATTTGATGCTGAGGTGAGATCAGTCATGATGGCTTTGAATGGCAGAGCATGTTCAAGGGGCTGAATTGCCTACTGCTGCTATTAGAACATTGCACAGTACAGGCCCTTTGGCCCACAGTGTGCCAAACCTTTAACCTACTCCAAGATCAAACTAACTACCCTTCATTCTACTATCATCCATGTACCTATCCAAGAGTTGCTTAAATGCCCCTAATGTATCTGCTTCTAATACCACTGCTGGCAGTGCATTCCACGCACCCACCACTCTGTGTAAAGAACCTACCTCTGACATCTCCCCGAAACCTTCCTCCAATCACCTTAAAATTATGCCCCCTGGTGATGGCCCTTTCCACCCTGGGGAAAAAGTCTCTGGCTATCCACTCTATCTATGTCTCATCATGTACCCCTCCAAGTTGCCTCTCATCCTTCACTCCAATGAGAAAAACCCTAGCTCCCTCAATCTTTCTTCGTAGGACATGCCCTCCAGTCCAGGCAGCATCCTGGTAAATCTCCTCTGCACCCTCTAAAGCTTCCACATCCTTCCTATAATGAGGCGACCAGAACTGAACACAATATTCCAAGTGTGGTCGAACCACGGCCTTATAGAGCTGCAGTTTAACCTCGCGGCTCTTAAATTCAATCCCCCTGTTAATGAAAGCCAACACCCCATATGCCTTCTTAACAACCCTATCAACTTGGGTGGCAACTTTGAGGGATCTATGGACATGGACCCCAAGATCCCGCTGTTCCTCCACACTACCAAGAATCCTGTCTTTAAGCCTGCATTCTGCATTCAAATTCGACCTTCCAAAATGAATCACTTCACAGTTTTCCAGGTTGAACTCCATCTGCCACTACTCAGCCCAGCTCTGCATCCTGTCAATGTCCCGTTGCAACCTACAACAGCCTTCCACACTATCCACAACTCCAGCAACCTTCGTGTCATCGGCAAACTTACTAACCCAGCCTTCAACTTCCTCATCCAAGTCATTTATAAAAATCACAAAGAGCAGAGGTCCCAGAACAGATCCTTGTGCAACACCACTGGTCAGAGCTCCATGCTGAATACTTTCCATTTACTACCACCCTCTGTCTTCTATGGGCCAGCCAATTTTGTATCCAGACAGCCAAATTCCCTGAATCCCATGCCTCACTGTCTGAATGAGCCTACCATGGGGAACCTTATCAAACGCCTTGCTAAAATCCATATACACCACATCCACTGCTCTTCCTTCATCAACCTGTTTTGTAATATCTTCAAAGAATTCAATCAGGCTTGAGGCATGACCTGCCCCTCACAAAGCCATGCTGACTGTCTCTAATCAAACCATGCTTTTTCAAATCATAAATCCTGTCTCTTAGAATCCTCTCCAATAATTTGCCCACTACTGACCTAAGACTGACTGACTGTCTATAATTCCCAGGGTTATCCCTATTCCCTTTCTTGAACAAGGGAACAACATTTGCCACCCTCCAATCATCCATTACTACTCCAGTGGACAATGAAGATGCAAAGATCATCGCCAAAGGCGCAGCGAT
This sequence comes from Heterodontus francisci, assembly GCF_036365525.1. NCBI lineage: Eukaryota > Metazoa > Chordata > Chondrichthyes > Heterodontiformes > Heterodontidae > Heterodontus > Heterodontus francisci. The sequence continues at coordinate 71,490 of NC_090374.1, read as the reverse complement.
CTCTTCCCTCGCTTCCCATAATATCCTTGGGTATATCCTGTCTGGCCCCGGGGACTTATCTGTCCTCATGTCATTCAAAATTTCCAGCACAACCTCCCTCTTAACCTCAGCCTGTTCCACGCTGTCCTCATAAAGTACCAGGTCCCTCTCACTAGTGAATACTGAAGCAAAGTATTCATTAAGGACCTCCCCTACCTCCTCTGACTCCAGGCACAAGTTCCCTCCACTATCCCTGATCAGCCCTACCCTCACTGGCCATCCTCTTGTTCCTCAAGTGTAGAATGCCTTGGGATTTTCCTTTTTAATCCTACCCGCCAAGACTTCATGTCCCCTTCTAGCTTTCCTAAGTCCATTCTTCGGCTCCTTCCTGGCTACCTTGTAACCCTCTCGAGCCCTGTCTGATCCTTGCTTCCTTATTCCTCTTGACTAGCTGTTCCACATCTCGTCATCCAAGGTTCCTTCATCCGACCATCCCTTCCCTGCCTCATCTGGATAGGTTTGTTCCGCAGTTGCAGCAAGTGCTCCCTAAACAACCTCCACAATTCTGTCGTGCATTTCCCTGAACATCTGTTCTCAATTTATGCTACCCAGTTCCTGCCTAATAGCACTGTAATTCCCCCTCCCCCAATTAAATATTATCCCATCTTGTCTGCTCCTGTCCCCCTCCATGACTATAATAGTCAGGGAGTTGTGGTCACCATCACTGAAATGCTCTCTCACAGTTCTGCCACCTGGCCTGATTCGTTGCCAAGCACCAAGTCCAACCTAGTCTCCCTTCTAGTCAGCCTATATACATCGAGTCAGGAAAACTATTTAATTCCATTATGTTCTGAGGATGATGTAACCCTCCACGACTAGGCTTCTGGTACATCTCAGTCCATCCATTCTCCCTCCCTCAACCGATTCCCTTCGCTCAGCACCACTGTGCTCAACAGGGTCATCGACCAGTGTCAAGCATATTAGTGGCACTTCTACCTTGCCCCCTTTTGCCTCCTTCCTACTAACATACAAGGGTTACTTTTTGTCCTCCTTTCCACCTCATAAGCCTCTGCATCCAAAGCATTCGGCCTTGCCATTACTGCCACATCCAGTGTGATGCCACTACCAAAAGCATATTCCCCCTCCCCTGTCAGCTTTCCTAAGGATCATTCCCTCTGACACCCTGGTCCACTCTTCTATTATCCCAACACCACTTCTTCCCCTTTTGCACAGCAGCTTCTCATGCAATTGCAGAATGTGACACCTGCCTTTTATTTTTTTAACTTCCCCTCTACACTATCCAATGACCCAAATACTCCTTTTCAAGTTTAGCAGCAATTTAGACAGACTTGGACATGAAAAGATACAGCCCTGAAACAGGCCCAACGAGTCTGTGCTGACCAACAACCACCTATTTATACTAATCTTACATTAATCAACCTGCAAGTCTTTGGCTGTGGGAGGAAACCAGAGCACCTGGCAGAAATCCACGTGGTCACCAGGAGAACTTACAAACTCCACATAAACGTTAATTCCAGAACTGGACCCGGGTTGCTGGCGCTGTGAAGTGGAGGATGGAACAACTGTGCCGGCCCAATTTACCTGCACTTTCAAATAGTATACTGTATTGGCTGGTTGTCATGTGCTCACTGGAGACCAAGCGCTGATGCGGTGACCGGCTTTTGCACAAAGCCAAGATGTTGTTCAAAGCAAACAGTTTCCAGTTGCTTTCGATTGCAACAGCACCCCCCTCATAATCTCATAGCCATACCTGTCCTGGACTTGCTGTAGTGTTCCAGTGAAATTCAACACAAGCTTGAACAGCATCATTGATTTTAGTCACGCTACAGCCTGCCAGACTGAACATTAATTTCAATGTCAGAGCATCACTGTCCCCCTTTGGTTTGTTATTTGGAAAAAAATAATGTGCCTGCTCCCTGTTAATGTTTTGTGCTTTAGGTCAGGGCTCTTCATTTGCATCAATTTATAAAAAAAAACTTCTGCAGTAAGGCTTTGTCTTCTCAGCACACCATTAAGATACTGTTTGGCTTTGCATGACCTCGTCATGTATTCTGTGGCCCTGTATCCAATCACCTTGCCTTAATCTTTTTTTTTCTCTTTCCCCACCCCACTTGACTTGATTCACCTATTGCATTATAAACAATTGCGAGTTCAAATGAAGGGTCACTAACGTGGCGTTATTTCTGCTTCTCTCCACAGATGCTTCCAGAGTGCAGCATTTCTTTGTTTTTACTTACAGATGGAATTCTGCAGAAAAGTAGCTGTCCATAACAAATGCTTTCTTTTGAAGAATTGGATTGCTTCGGAACAGATTGATGCATCCTCACTCTTAATTCTGGTACCTGAGATTGCATCTTTGGGCAAGTGTGACTTAAAGGATGTCCTGCACATGAGATGTGCCCAGTCTGCACTGTGCACATCAGACCACTGGCTTTGTCATTCTGAGCTGTTTGTCTTCAAGCCTAAACCCCAAAAAACAGGCTTAGAGCTAGATATTAAATGACCGTCAAGCCTAAACTGGAACATCCTGACTTCATTGATTTCTGTTGTAGAAGAATTCCTGGGAACACAGGAAAGCTGCAGTACTAGATACATCAAACTAAAAAAAGAAAAAAAACAGGACTAGTTTGATTTTAAAAATGACAAGGAAATTTAAGCTGTGCTAATAAAACCTGTTGGCTCATGCTCATTGGGTTCACAAGCCAAGGGGCAAAGACTGTATGTCTCAAGCCTGCAGCACCTTTCAATCAAAATTGAATATCTGAAATGACTACTGGTTTGCAGGTTAGGGTTAGGGTAAGCGGGCAGTTTTGTGTTTATAATACTCATTTCTGGAGTTTAGTTTCACGAAAAGCTGCCACTTTTATTTGGCCCACACCTTGAGTTGGTGTCTGTCCGCTTGCCTTGCCAACTGGGTCTACGGATGCTTCCCAACGTTTCGCCGTCAACTACGGCTTCATCAGGGGAACTGCGTTATGGCAGCACTTGGACCAGGCACAACGGATGGCGTGTCACTTTCAAGTTAGTTTAGGGTAAGGGTTGGGTTAGGGTGTTAGGGCTGGGGGTTAATGTTAGGGGTTAGGGTGAATGGGCAGTAGGGGTGGGAAAGCCTCCCCTCTTGTGTTTATATACTCATTTCTTGAGTTTAATTTCACGAGCAGCTGCCACTTTTATTCGGCTCATGCCTTATGTTAGTGTCCATCCATGTCCGCTTGCCTTTCCAGCTCGGATTATCAGTGGGATTGCAATGAATAGCATGTGCTATTAATTTTGCAATGAGTATATCGAATTGAAGGATCAGTCGTGTCTAAGGGCTGGACAAAGTTTGGATTTTAGGGTGGGAGCCATCAAGAAGATTCAGAGGTTCGGTCGGGGGTGGGGGTGTTTTGGGTAGGTTAGGAATAGGTGGGGGGTGGTTGGGGAAGTTTGGTCGATTAGGACTAGGGTTAGCTTTGGTTTAGGGTTCGGTCTGGGGGGGGTTTTAGACTTAGGATTGGGGGGGTTTTAGGGTAGGCGTTAGGGTTAGGTGCTAGGCGTTAGGGTTAGGGTACACGTTAGGGTAGGTGTTAAGGTTAGGCGTTAGGGTAGGGTTAGGTGCTGGGCATTAGGGTTAGGTGCTAGGCGTTAGGGTACATGTTAGGGTTGGGGTTAGGGTAGGCGTTAGAGGTTAGGGCTAGGGGCTAGGGCTTTAGGGTTTAGGGCTAGGGCTAGGGGTGAGGGGGCAGTTTTGTGCTTAGGTACTCATTTCTAGAGTTTAGTTTCACGAGAAGCTGCCACTTTTATTTGGCCCACGCCTTGAGTTGGTGTCTGTCCTCTCGCCTTGCCAACTAACTAGGACTACGGATGCTTCCCAACGTTTCGCCGTCAACTACGGCTTCATCAGGGGAACTGCGTTATGGCAGCACTTGGACCAGGCACACGTTAGGGTAGGGTGAATGGGCAGTAGGGGTTAGGGTTTTAGGGTTAGGGTTGGGAAAGCCTCCCCTCTTGTGTTTATATACTCATTTCTTGAGTTTAATTTCACGAGCAGCTGCCACTTTTATTCGGCTCACGCCTTAAGTTAGTGTCCATCCATGTCCGCTTGCCTTTCCAGCTCGGATTATCAGTGGGATTGCAATGAATAGCATGTGCTATTAATTTTGCAATGAGTATATCGAATTGAAGGATCAGTCGTGTCTAAGGGCTGGACAAAGTTTGGATTTTAGGGCGGGAGCCATCAAGAAGATTCAGAGGTTCGGTCGGGGGTGGGGGTGTTTTGGGTAGGTTAGGAATAGGTGGGGGGTGGTTGGGGAAGTTTGGTCGATTAGGACTAGGGTTAGCTTTGGTTTAGGGTTCGGTCTGGGGGGGTTTTAGACTTAGGATTGGGGGGGTTTTAGGGTAGGGTTTAGGCGTTATGTGTTAGGGTTAGGGTAGGCGTTAGGGTTAGGCGTTAGGGTTAGGGTGGGTGTTAGGGTTAGGCGTTAGGGTTAGGGTAGGTGTTAGGTTTAGGCGTTAGGTTTAGGGTTAGGTGCTAGGCATTAGGGTTAGGTGCTAGGCATTAGGGTTAGGTGCTAGGCATTAGGGTTAGGTGCTAGGCATTAGGGTTAGGTGCTAGGCATTAGGGTTAGGTGCTAGGCATTAGGGTTAGGTGCTAGGCATTAGGGTTAGGTGCTAGGCATTAGGGTTAGGTGCTAGGCATTAGGGTTAGGGTAGGTGTTAGGTTTAGGTGTTAGGTTTAGGCGTTAGGTTTAGGCGTTAGGTTTAGGCGTTAGGTTTAGGCGTTAGGTTTAGGCGTTAGGTTTAGGCGTTAGGTTTAGGGTGGGGGTTAGGCGCTAGGCATTAGGGTTAGGTGCTAGGCATTAGGGTTAGGGTTGGGCGTTGGGGTTAGGGTTGGGCGTTGGGGTTAGGGTTGGGCGTTGGGGTTAGGGGTTGGGCGTTGGGGTTAGGGGTTGGGCGTTGGGGTTAGGGGTTGGGCGTTGGGGTTAGGGGTTGGGCGTTGGGGTTAGGGGTTGGGCGTTGGGGTTAGGGGTTGGGCGTTGGGGTTAGGGGTTGGGCGTTGGGGTTAGGGGTTGGGCGTTGGGGTTAGGGGTTGGGCGTTGGGGTTAGGGGTTGGGCGTTGGGGTTAGGGGTTGGGCGTTGGGGTTAGGGGTTGGGCGTTGGGGTTAGGGGTTGGGCGTTGGGGTTAGGGGTTGGGCGTTGGGGTTAGGGGTTGGGCGTTGGGGTTAGGGGTTGGGCGTTGGGGTTAGGGGTTGGGCGTTGGGGTTAGGGGTTGGGCGTTGGGGTTAGGGGTTGGGCGTTGGGGTTAGGGGTTGGGCGTTGGGGTTAGGGGTTGGGCGTTGGGGTTAGGGGTTGGGCGTTGGGGTTAGGGGTTGGGCGTTGGGGTTAGGGGTTGGGCGTTGGGGTTAGGGGTTGGGCGTTGGGGTTAGGGGTTGGGCGTTGGCGTTAGGGGCTGGGCGTTGGCGTTAGGGGCTAGGGTTAGGCATTAGGTTTGGGGGTTGGGGTTACGCATTAGGTTTGGGGGTTAGAGTTAGTGTTGGGCGTTCGGGCTGGAGTTACGTGTTGGAGTTAGGTTTAGGGTTACGTGTTGGAGTTGGGGCGTTAGGCTTTGGAATTAAGCCTTCTGGTTGGGTCTGGATCCAGGGGTAAGTGTTACATTGATGTTATGGCGGGGTTTGGGCTAGGGTTGGGGCTGGGGTCCGGCCATTGGTTTTGGGATTAGATTTTAGGGTCCTGGATGGGTCTGGGGCGGGGGTTACATGAGTGTTGTGGGGATTGGGGTTAGGGCTAGGGTTAGGGCACCAATTTTCTTTGGGTAGATGGGCTACTTCTAAGGCTGGTGTTATTATCCGAGATGGTTGTGGATGGTGTGCTGTGTTCCCATGGATTCGGGATATGTGGAGTTCAGGATTGTTTTGGATGTGTTACGTTTTAAGTATGGGTGAAGAAATATTTGCTGTTCTACATTTGGTTCAGACCCTTTGGTAACTGGGTTTGTAATGTTAAGATCCACCATCTCTCTTTCCTTTTCCTTTGTATTGGTGTCCAATTCAAGTTAGTTTCAAGCCCCATGATTTCCAGGGACTGAATTCCATGTTGCATAAAATGTCTGGTTATCGCCTTGTCTTCCTTCCCTGTCCGGATGGAACTAAGGTGTCCCGTAAATCTAGTTCTTAAAGTGTTCCCTGTTTCTCCGATATATAAAATGTGGCACTGTTTACATCGAATTGCATAGACTACATTTTGTTGCTCGCATGTAATTCTTTGCTTTATTAAAGCGGTTTTTCCTGTGTTCTCGTTTTGCAAGATTTTTAAGACCTTTAGGTGTTTACATGTTCCACATTGTCTGTCACCGCAATTTGGTACGGTTTGTGCCTTTACGCTACTGGTGACCAATAGGTCTTTTAGGTTTTTGCCTCTTTTGAAAGCTGATGTTATGCTATATTGGCTCAGTGAGTTAACATCCCCTTTTAACTTTTCAAAATGGTTTCTCACTACCCTATTTATCTGTTGAGTTGTTGCGCCGTATGTTGTAACAAGTGGTAGTCTTGTAGTTGGCCTATACCGTGGCTGTGGGTTCTCCATCTCCCTCAGGAAATTGGACTTGATATGTCTGAGGAATCTCTTTGTGTACCCCCTCCGTCTCAGTGCGGTGAAAAGGGTGGTGACCGCTTTGTTGAAATCTTCTAGTTTTGTGGATATGCGGTGGAACCGCATGAGTTGTGACTTTACCAGTCCCCTAAAGGTGTGCCTGGGATGATGGCTTTTAGTGTGCAGGAGTGTATGTGTGTCAGTTACTTTGAAGAATACCTTTGTTGCTAATTTGTGACTGTTGTTCTCTAGTGGCAACTTAAAAACTGTAGTGTCGAGAAAGTCAATGCTTTCCTTGTGTGTTGTGGCTTTAATTTTAATGGAGGGGTGATGATTATTGAGAGTGTTGATGAAATCTTCTAATTCTGATTCTGTGTGGGTCCAAACCCCCCATATATCATCCAAGTACCTATAATAGCACATTGGGCGCTTGGGACACTTTTTGAAGACACTCTCCTCCCAGTCTGCCATGTAAATGTTTGCATAGGCCGGGGCAAACTTTTTACCCATAGCTGTGCCCTTAATTTGGAGGTACGATTCCCCATCGAATTCAAAGTCATTTTTTGTTAAACCCAGATGTAGTAGCTGAATTATAGCTTCATCTGGTCTTTTAGGGTGGGGAAATTTAGCAAGGGCATTTTTAACTGCCTGTATACCTCTGTTTGTTTCTATATTTGTATATAGGCTTTCGATGTCCATGGTAAAAAGAAGGGCATTAGGGGGTACGGTCAATGAGTTAACTATTTCTGTGAAGTGATATGTGTCCTTGATATAACTGGGATGTTTCTGGGCCAAGGGGTTCAGGAATGAATCAATGTATTCAGCTACCCTGTAGGATTCACTACCACAGTCTGACACAATGGGTCTTCCCGGTGGTATCTCCCCTGGAATTGTCCATGTATCTGGATGTTTATGTATTTTGGGCAGTATGTAAAACTTTCTGGGCCGCGGTTGTTCCCCTCTCAGGTATTCAACCTGTTTCTGTTTAATAAATTTAGACTTATGGAGTCGTTCTAATATATTGTCAATCTCTTTTTGTGTTTCCTGAAAGATGGGTTTTGTTAATTTAATGTAGTGGTCCGTGTTATTTAATTGTCTGTGTGCTTCAAACAGGTACTGTTGTTTGTCCATGAGAACTATACTACTGCCCTTATCTGCTGGTTTTATAACTATGTTCGGGTTAGTTTTTAATTCCCTAATCGCCTGCCTTTCTCTTCTGGTGAGATTCTGTTTATCTTTTAATATGGGGATTTTTTCTATTTCCTTTTGAGTTACACTCATAAAATTTACTATCTCTGGGTGTATTTCAGTGTCTTCTGGGGTCCAGTCCGATGACGGCATGAAGGGTTGTTTGTCTGTAATTGAGTCCCTAAAGTAATCTGTGAGTTTAATTCTTCTGTAAAAGCTTTAAGTCATTCTGAATCTGCTTTTTACATGGCTTTGTGACCGGCACAAATGTAAGACCCTTGTTTAGGACCCCTTTCTGTGTTTCTGTAGGGGTAAAGAGTTTGGAAATATTGACAATAGTTTCTCCTAAGTTAAGGCACCGCTTTTCTAGGGTTGCAGTACTATTTAGTTTAAATGTTTCATCCATTTATTGATCATGATCAGTGCCGTGTTCTCTGTCCAGTGAATGTGATCCCTGCTTACCCTGAAGGACCTGGCAGCTATGGCTGGTATGTAAGATTGGGTTTTAATGAATTGATTTAACTGACGGATTGTATCCTTTTCCCCTTCTGGGAGTGATTGGCTGAAATTTATTTCGGGCACCCAAATCTGTGCATTAGGGAATTTAGTTTTAGCCACTTTTAGGAGAATTTGTAGTTGCTTAATTGCAGTCAGTGGTCTTTGCGTGCGGTGGTTAATGCCAATTGCCAGCACCACTTTCTTAATTTCTGGGGAAGGTTGTAACTTGTTTAGGACAGCCGTGGCATGAATGAATTTAGCTCCTGGAAAGCTGTCAATTTGTGTGATTGGGTTTGGGCAGCTTTTTATTTGGGAGAGATTAGAGTCCCCCATGATCAAGATTGGTTTAACAGGTTTGAGTTGCCAATTTCTGTTTTTCTGGCAAGTATTAGGATGCCTTGTCACTGGCTGTGGATTGTCTCTATCAGTGTCAGATTCAGAATGGTCGTCACTCTGTCCTTGTAGCGGGGGTGAGCGTGTTGTCACCGTCTCGGGGTCCACCCTGACAGGCGCAGGGCCTGCGGATGCAGTCACAGAATTTGTCTGTGAGGTCGAGGATGTCGCTTGAGTTCGGCTCCTGCTTTGCCTCTGTGGTGGGGGTGTCCCTGTAGCCCTAGGGTGTACACTCGTAGGGGAGGGGTTCATCTGTCCAGTGGAGGGGGCCGTTGTGGAAGTCGAGGCTGTCGGCTCATTCCGGCCTTCTCTCTGTCTTTGCGGGAGGGGTTCACGTACCACTGTAATGTCGGGGTACCAATTAACTAAGGGGGTTGGCAGTGGAGTTGGAGAGGTTGGCCTGGTTTGGTCCTGTCTCTGTGGCACGGGCTGTTCTTCTACCACGGTCTGAGGGAAGCAATGTGTGGGGGAGCGACTCGTCGATGGTCTGGGGGGGTGGGGAAGGGGATGGCTCGGTCTGGTGGAGGTTGGGACTCGGTGTGTGCGATTAGTCATAGTCCGGTTCGGTATAGCCAGCTGTCGGTCGTTCCCCTCGCTCTGCCGAGGCCTTTGAGGCTCGGACTCTTGGGAAGCAGGCATGATGTCGAGGTTCAAGGTGGTGGCCACATTGGAGGTCCGGGTACCCGGTCTATGGGGCAAGGCAGTCCTGGTCTGTGGGCTGACCTGCTGTCCTGTGTTTTTCCGTGTGGCCAGATGCCGGATGTGTTTTCTTACCACATCCATTGTTTGAGCTTTGAATCTGTTCTTAAGATTCTTTTTATTCCAATTTATTGCTTTGGCAATGGCTTCCTGGAGCCGGTCAGTAATTTCTGTTGTTTGCCAGTCATCATCCAATTTCTTGAGGTTAATTTGGTAATGCTCAATTAGAATTTGTCTTGTTTGTTTTGCCCAGTTTTCTGAATTTAAAGCCAATTTTCTCAGCGTTTCCCGTGATGGGTTTGCTGGCTTTATAAAAAATGTTAATTTATCTGATTGTCTTATAATGCCTTTAGGAGGCTCCCTTTGGCTCTCTAGTAACACTAAATGGTGAATCGTCTGGGCTATTTTATAAATTAATCTAACCGTTGTAGCAAAACTATCTCTAATTAAATTACCTCTACCTACTGGAACCGTGTGTGCGTAATTCCTGCGTGGTGGGAAAGGCCCACGTTTTCTTTGTGTATTCCGTTGCATTGTCTGGGTGTAAAATGTGCAAGAAAAGTTACTGTGGGATGTCCCCTCGTAACAATACTCTACCGCACTAAGGTTCTCCGGTGTCCCGAAGTCCCTCTGCCCGGTCGCTCCTTCTCTCTCTCCTTCTCTCTCTCCTTCCCCAGGGAGGTTCTCCGGCGTCCCGAAGTCCCTCTACCTGGTCGCTCCCTCTCTCTCTCCTTCTCCGGGAAGGTTCTCCGGTTTCCCGAAGTCCCTCTACCCAGTCAATCCTTCTCTCTCCCTTTCTCTCTCTCTCTCTCTCTCTCCAACCTGTGGAAAAAAATTCTCTTTGACTCAATGAGTATTCCGGCTAGGAATAGTTTTTCCCGACGTTTCGCTGTTACTCCAGCTTCCTCAGGGGAAAATGGCCGATTCGTTGCAAAATCTGTTGGATAAATGTGAGTGAGCTGGCTGACCCCTCCCATGTTGAATGTGATTGGTTGGAAAAGTCTCCTTGTCCTGAAACAATTGGGCTGTTTTTAAAAAATTAAATTGACCCAATGGGAAGTGTGGTCTGTGCATTGAGCCCCTGCAAAAAAACATCCTGGTTACCATGGTAGCAGAGCCCCACCACATTGGGTTTACCTTGTGCTCCACAACCTCTGCAAAAAAAACCAGTCCTGAAACAAAGGGGAACAATTAGGCTGCTTTTAAATTTAATTTTAATTGACCCACTGGGTTTGAAACAATTGCACCTTTTTAAAGTTTTTTTAAGTTTTTAAAGTTTAAATTTAAATGGTCCCATGGGAAGCCCGATCTGTGCATTTGTGGCCCTGCAAAATAACCTGTTTGCCGTGGTAACAGAGCCCTACCCCATGCTGGGTCACCCCAAGTCCATCAAAAGCAAACAAACAGTAAAATCACCCAGTCCTGGGACATTAATGGGTTGCTTTAGCTCCCCAGCGCCACTGTGTGGTAGGTCTTTGTAACAGCAATACATTTATATTCTAAATTTAAAATGCAGAAGTAAGGAAGGATTTAATGATAATTAATGTTAACCTGCCTATCTAAGAGGGGGGATTTAATTATAATTAAAACTGGCCTGTCTATCTAAGAGGTCCGTAACCCTACCCCCATTACACTCGGGTGTTAATTTAAAACTTTGGTTTATTTGTTACATAATTATTTGGGAATGGAATGGGAATTGGATGTATTCCTGGGGGTGAAGGGCCCGCAAGTTTGGTATTGGGGTGTGAGCTTAGGCACGACTGTTCCCCAGTAGAGACCATGGCAGCACAGGCCAGATGGCCTTGAAAGTGCAGAATTTAATTTTCTTATGTCTTGTTTAATGGCACGCGCCATTTCTGTGTATCGACCAGCTGAACTTGGATTCTGTTGCCTGTAAGGCATTTATTTTTGGCACTGCTTGGACAGTCACAACGGACGGCGTGTCACTTTAAAGTTAGGGTAGGGTGAATGGGCAGTAGGGGTGGGAAAGCCTCCCCTCTTGTGTTTATATACTCATTTCTTGAGTTTAATTTCACGAGCAGCTGCCACTTTTATTCGGCTCACGCCTTAAGTTAGTGTCCATCCATGTCCGCTTGCCTTTCCAGCTCGGATTATCAGTGGGATTGCAATGAATAGCATGTGCTATTAATTTTGCAATGAGTATATCGAATTGAAGGATCAGTCGTGTCTAAGGGCTGGACAAAGTTTGGATTTTAGGGCGGGAGCCATCAAGAAGATTCAGAGGTTCGGTCGGGGGTGGGGGTGTTTTGGGTAGGTTAGGAATAGGTGGGGGGTGGTTGGGGAAGTTTGGTCGATTAGGACTAGGGTTAGCTTTGGTTTAGGGTTCGGTCTGGGGGGGGTTTTAGACTTAGGATTGGGGGGGTTTTAGGGTAGGGTTTAGGCGTTATGTGTTAGGGTTAGGGTAGGCGTTAGGGTTAGGCGTTAGGTTTAGGGTGGGGGTTAGGCGTTAGGGTTAGGTGCTAGGCGTTAGGGTTAGGTGCTAGGCATTAGGGTTAGGTGCTAGGCATTAGGGTTAGGTGCTAGGCATTAGGGTTAGGTGCTAGGCATTAGGGTTAGGTGCTAGGCATTAGGGTTAGGTGCTAGGCATTAGGGTTAGGTGCTAGGCATTAGGGTTAGGTGCTAGGCATTAGGGTTAGGTGCTAGGCATTAGGGTTAGGTGCTAGGCATTAGGGTTAGGTGCTAGGCATTAGGGTTAGGTGCTAGGCATTAGGGTTAGGTGCTAGGCATTAGGGTTAGGTGCTAGGCATTAGGGTTAGGTGCTAGGCATTAGGGTTAGGTGCTAGGCATTAGGGTTAGGTGCTAGGCATTAGGGTTAGGTGCTAGGCATTAGGGTTAGGTGCTAGGCATTAGGGTTAGGTGCTAGGCATTAGGGTTAGGTGCTAGGCATTAGGGTTAGGTGCTAGGCATTAGGGTTAGGTGCTAGGCATTAGGGTTAGGTGCTAGGCATTAGGGTTAGGTGCTAGGCATTAGGGTTAGGTGCTAGGCATTAGGGTTAGGTGCTAGGCTTTAGGGTTAGGGTAGGTGTTAGGGTTAGGGTAGGTGTTAGGGTTAGGGTAGGTGTTAGGGTTAGGGTAGGTGTTAGGGTTAGGGTAGGTGTTAGGGTTAGGGTGGGGGTTAGGCTTAGGCGTTAGGTTTAGGGTGGGGGTTAGGCGTTAGGGTTAGGGTAGGTGTTAGGGTTAGGCGTTAGGGTAGGTGTTAGGGTTAGGCGTTAGGGTAGGGTTAGGTGCTTAGGCATTAGGGTAGGGTTAGGTGCTTAGGCATTAGGGTAGGGTTAGGGTTAGGTGCTAGGCGTTAGGGTTAGGCGTTAGGGTTAGGGTGGGTGTTAGGGTTAGGCGTTGGGGTTAGGCGTTGGGGTTAGGCGTTGGGGTTAGGCGTTGGGGTTAGGCGTTGGGGTTAGGCGTTGGGGTTAGGCGTTGGGGTTAGGCGTTGGGGTTAGGCGTTGGGGTTAGGCGTTGGGGTTAGGGTTAGGGTTAGGGTAGGTGTTAGGGTTAGGGTAGGTGTTAGGGTTAGGGTAGGTGTTAGGGTTAGGGTAGGGGTTAGGGTAGGTGTTAGGGTTAGGGTAGGGGTTAGGGTAGGTGTTAGGGTTAGGGTAGGTGTTAGGGTTAGGGTAGGTGTTAGGGTTAGGGTAGGTGTTAGGTTTAGGCGTTAGGTTTAGGGTGGGGGTTAGGCGTTAGGGTTAGCGTTAGGTTTAGGCGTTAGGTTTAGGGTGGGGGTTAGGCGTTAGGGTTAGGTGCTAGGCGTTAGGGTTAGGTGCTAGGCATTAGGGTTAGGTGCTAGGCATTAGGGTTAGGTGCTAGGGTTAGGGTAGGTGCTAGGGTTAGGGTAGGTGCTAGGGTTAGGGTAGGTGCTAGGGTTAGGGTAGGTGCTAGGGTTAGGGTAGGTGCTAGGGTTAGGGTAGGTGCTAGGGTTAGGGTAGGTGCTAGGGTTAGGGTAGGTGCTAGGGTTAGGGTAGGTGCTAGGGTTAGGGTAGGTGCTAGGGTTAGGGTAGGTGCTAGGGTTAGGGTAGGTGCTAGGGTTAGGGTAGGTGCTAGGGTTAGGGTAGGTGCTAGGGTTAGGGTAGGTGCTAGGGTTAGGGTAGGTGCTAGGGTTAGGGTAGGTGCTAGGGTTAGGGTAGGTGCTAGGGTTAGGGTAGGTGCTAGGGTTAGGGTAGGTGCTAGGGTTAGGGTAGGTGCTAGGGTTAGGGTAGGTGCTAGGGTTAGGGTAGGTGCTAGGGTTAGGGTAGGTGCTAGGGTTAGGGTAGGTGCTAGGGTTAGGGTAGGTGCTAGGGTTAGGGTAGGTGCTAGGGTTAGGGTAGGTGCTAGGGTTAGGGTAGGTGCTAGGGTTAGGGTAGGTGCTAGGGTTAGGGTAGGTGCTAGGGTTAGGGTAGGTGCTAGGGTTAGGGTAGGTGCTAGGGTTAGGGTAGGTGCTAGGGTTAGGGTAGGTGCTAGGGTTAGGGTAGGTGCTAGGGTTAGGGTAGGTGCTAGGGTTAGGGTAGGTGCTAGGGTTAGGGTAGGTGCTAGGGTTAGGGTAGGTGCTAGGGTTAGGGTAGGTGCTAGGGTTAGGGTAGGTGCTAGGGTTAGGGTAGGTGCTAGGGTTAGGGTAGGTGCTAGGGTTAGGGTAGGTGCTAGGGTTAGGGTAGGTGCTAGGGTTAGGGTAGGTGCTAGGGTTAGGGTAGGTGCTAGGGTTAGGGTAGGTGCTAGGGTTAGGGTAGGTGCTAGGGTTAGGGTAGGTGCTAGGGTTAGGGTAGGTGCTAGGGTTAGGGTAGGTGCTAGGGTTAGGGTAGGTGCTAGGGTTAGGGTAGGTGCTAGGGTTAGGGTAGGTGCTAGGGTTAGGGTAGGTGCTAGGGTTAGGGGTAGGTGCTAGGGTTGAGGGTAGGTGCTAGGGTTGGGGGTAGGTGCTAGGGTTGGGGGTAGGCGTTAGGGTTGGGGGTAGGCGTTAGGGTTGGGGGTAGGCGTTAGGGTTGGGGGTAGGCGTTAGGGTTAGGCGTTAGGGTTAGGCGTTAGGCGTTAGGGTGCTAGGCGTTAGGGTGCTAGGCGTTAGGGTGCTAGGCGTTAGGGTGCTAGGCGTTAGGGTTAGGGTGGGTGTTAGGGTAGGCGTTAGGGTAGGCGTTAGGGTTAGGCGTTAGGGTTAGGCGTTAGGGTGCTAGGCGTTAGGCGTTAGGGTTAGGCGTTAGGGTTAGGCGTTAGGGTTAGGCGTTAGGGTAGGCGTTAGGGTTGGGCGTTAGGGTTGGGCGTTAGGGTTGGGCGTTAGGGTTGGGGGTTGGGGTTACGCATTAGGTTTGGGGGTTGGGGTTACGCATTAGGTTTGGGGGTTAGAGTTAGTGTTGGGCGTTAGGGGTTAGGGTTAGGGTTAGGGTAGGGTGAATGGGCAGTAGGGGTTAGGGTTAGGGTTAGGGTAGGGTGAATGGGCAGTAGGGGTGGGAAAGCCTCCCCTCTTGTGTTTATATACTCATTTCTTGAGTTTAATTTCACGAGCAGCTGCCACTTTTATTCGGCTCACGCCTTAAGTTAGTGTCCATCCATGTCCGCTTGCCTTTCCAGCTCGGATTATCAGTGGGATTGCAATGAATAGCATGTGCTATTAATTTTGCAATGAGTATATCGAATTGAAGGATCAGTCGTGTCTAAGGGCTGGACAAAGTTTGGATTTTAGGGCGGGAGCCATCAAGAAGATTCAGAAGTTCGGTCGGGGGTGGGGGTGTTTTGGGTAGGTTAGGAATAGGTGGGGGGTGGTTGGGGAAGTTTGGTCGATTAGGACTAGGGTTAGCTTTGGTTTAGGGTTCGGTCTGGGGGGGTTTTAGACTTAGGATTGGGGGGATTTTAGGGTAGGGGTTAGGCGTTAGGGTTAGGCGTTAGGGTTAGGGTAGGGGTTAGGTGCTAGGCGTTAGGGTTAGGGTAGGCGTTAGGGTTAGGTGCTAGGCGTTAGGGTTAGGGTGGGTGTTAGGGTTAGGCGTTAGGGTTAGGCGTTAGGGTTAGGCGTTAGGGTTAGGCGTTAGGGTTAGGCGTTAGGGTTAGGCGTTAGGGTTAGGCGTTAGGGTTAGGCGTTAGGGTTAGGCGTTAGGGTTAGGCGTTAGGTTTAGGGTGGGGGTTAGGCATTAGGGTTAGGTGCTAGGCTTTAGGGTTAGGGTAGGTGTTAGGGTTAGGCGCTAGGCGTTAGGGTTGGGGTGGGTGTTAGGGTTAGGCGTTAGGGTTAGGGTGGGTGTTAGGGTTAGGCGTTAGGGTTAGGGTAGGTGTTAGGGTTAGGCGTTGGGGTTAGGGTTAGGCGCTAGGCATTAGGGTTAGGTGCTAGGCTTTAGGGTTAGGGTAGGCGTTAGGGTTAGGGTTAGGCGTTGGGGTTAGGGTTAGGCTTTAGGGTTAGGGTAGGTGTTAGGGTTAGGGTAGGTGTTAGGGTTAGGGTTAGGCGTTGGGGTTAGGCGTTGGGGTTAGGCGTTGGGGTTAGGGTTAGGCGTTGGGGTTAGGGTTAGGCGTTGGGGTTAGGGTTAGGCGTTGGGGTTAGGGTTAGGCGTTGGGGTTAGGGTTAGGCGTTAGGGTTAGGTGCTAGGCATTAGGGTTAGGTGCTAGGCTTTAGGGTTAGGGTAGGTGTTAGGGTTAGGGTTAGGCGTTAGGGTTAGGTGCTAGGCTTTAGGGTTAGGGTAGGTGTTAGGGTTAGGGTTAGGCGTTGGGGTTAGGCGTTGGGGTTAGGCGTTGGGGTTAGGCGTTGGGGTTAGGCGTTGGGGTTAGGCGTTGGGGTTAGGCGTTGGGGTTAGGCGTTGGGGTTAGGCGTTGGGGTTAGGGTTAGGCTTTAGGGTTAGGCTTTAGGGTTAGGCTTTAGGGTTAGGCTTTAGGGTTAGGCTTTAGGGTTAGGCTTTAGGGTTAGGCTTTAGGGTTAGGCTTTAGGGTTAGGCTTTAGGGTTAGGCTTTAGGGTTAGGCTTTAGGGTTAGGCTTTAGGGTTAGGCTTTAGGGTTAGGCTTTAGGGTTAGGCTTTAGGGTTAGGCTTTAGGGTTAGGCTTTAGGGTTAGGCTTTAGGGTTAGGCTTTAGGGTTAGGCTTTAGGGTTAGGCTTTAGGGTTAGGCTTTAGGGTTAGGCTTTAGGGTTAGGCTTTAGGGTTAGGCTTTAGGGTTAGGCTTTAGGGTTAGGCTTTAGGGTTAGGCTTTAGGGTTAGGCTTTAGGGTTAGGCTTTAGGGTTAGGCTTTAGGGTTAGGCTTTAGGGTTAGGCTTTAGGGTTAGGGTAGGTGTTAGGGTTAGGGTAGGTGTTAGGGTTAGGGTAGGTGTTAGGGTTAGGGTAGGTGTTAGGGTTAGGGTAGGTGTTAGGGTTAGGGTAGGTGTTAGGGTTAGGGTAGGTGTTAGGGTTAGGGTAGGTGTTAGGGTTAGGGTAGGTGTTAGGGTTAGGGTAGGTGTTAGGGTTAGGGTTAGGCGTTGGGGTTAGGGTTAGGCGTTGGGGTTAGGCGTTGGGGTTAGGGTTAGGCGTTAGGGTTAGGTGCTAGGCTTTAGGGTTAGGGTAGGTGTTAGGGTTAGGCGTTGGGGTTAGGGTTAGGCGTTAGGGTTAGGTGCTAGGCTTTAGGGTTAGGTGCTAGGCTTTAGGGTTAGGGTAGGGTTGGGGTTAGGGGTTAGGGTTAGGGTTAGGCGTTAGGGCTAGGGCTAGGGCTAGGGCTAGGGTTAGGGTTAGGGTTAGGGTAGGGTGAATGGGCAGTAGGGGTGGGAAAGCCTCCCCTCTTGTGTTTATATACTCATTTCTTGAGTTTAATTTCACGAGCAGCTGCCACTTTTATTCGGCTCACGCCTTAAGTTAGTGTCCATCCATGTCCGCTTGCCTTTCCAGCTCGGATTATCAGTGGGATTGCAATGAATAGCATGTGCTATTAATTTTGCAATGAGTATATCGAATTGAAGGATCAGTCGTGTCTAAGGGCTGGACAAAGTTTGGATTTTAGGGCGGGAGCCATCAAGAAGATTCAGAGGTTCGGTCGGGGGTGGGGGTGTTTTGGGTAGGTTAGGAATAGGTGGGGGGTGGTTGGGGAAGTTTGGTCGATTAGGACTAGGGTTAGCTTTGGTTTAGGGTTCGGTCTGGGGGGGGTTTTAGACTTAGGATTGGGGGGGTTTTAGGGTAGGGTTTAGGCGTTATGTGTTAGGATTAGGGTAGGCGTTAGGGTTAGGGTTAGGCGTTAGGGTTAGGGTTAGGCGTTAGGGTTAGGGTTAGGCGTTAGGGTTAGGGTTAGGCGTTAGGGTTAGGGTAGGTGTTAAGGTTAGGTGCTAGGCGTTAGGGTTAGGGTGGGTGTTAGGGTTAGGCGTTAGGGTTAGGGTAGGTGTTAGGTTTAGGCGTTAGGTTTAGGGTGGGGGTTAGGCGTTAGGGTTAGGTGCTAGGCTTTAGGGTTAGGGTAGGGGTTAGGCGTTGGGGTTAGGGTAGGCGTTAGGGTTAGGTGTTAGGGTAGGTGTTAGGGTTAGGCGTTAGGGTAGGGTTAGGGTTAGGTGCTAGGCGTTAGGGTTAGGCGTTAGGGTTGGGGTGGGTGTTAGGGTTAGGCGTTAGGGTTAGGGTGGGTGTTAGGGTTAGGCGTTAGGGTTAGGTGCTAGGCGTTAGGGTTAGGTGCTAGGCGTTAGGGTTAGGTGCTAGGCGTTAGGGTTAGGTGCTAGGCTTTAGGGTTAGGTGCTAGGCTTTAGGGTTAGGTGCTAGGCTTTAGGGTTAGGGTAGGTGTTAGGGTTAGGCGTTGGGGTTAGGGTAGGCGTTAGGGTAGGGTTAGGGTTAGGTGCTAGGCGTTAGGGTTAGGCGTTAGGGTTAGGGTGGGTGTTAGGGTTAGGGTTAGGTGCTAGGCATTAGGGTTAGGTGCTAGGCTTTAGGGTTAGGGTACACGTTAGGGTTAGGCGTTGGGGTTAGGGTAGGTGTTAGGGTTAGGCGTTAGGGTAGGTGTTAGGGTTAGGCGTTAGGTTAGGGTTAGGTACTAGGCGTTAGGGTTAGGCGTTAGGGTTAGGGTGGGTGTTAGGGTTAGGCGTTAGGGTAGGCGTTAGGGTAGGTGTTAGGGTTAGGCGTTAGGGTTAGGCGTTAGGGTTAGGCGTTAGGGTTAGGCGTTAGGGTTAGGCGTTAGGGTTAGGCGTTAGGGTTAGGCGTTAGGGTTAGGCGTTAGGGTTAGGCGTTAGGGTTAGGCGTTAGGGTTAGGCGTTAGGGTTAGGCGTTAGGGTTAGGCGTTAGGGTTAGGGTTAGGCGTTAGGGTGGGTGTTAGGGTTAGGCGTTAGGGTTAGGCGTTAGGGTTCGGTGCTAGGCGTTAGGGTTCGGTGCTAGGCGTTAGGGTTAGGCGTTAGGGTTACGCATTAGGTTTGGGGGTTAGGGTTAGGCATTGGGGTTAGGCGTTGGGGTTGGGCGTTGGGGTTGGGCGTTGGGGTTGGGCGTTGGGGTTGGGCGTTGGGGTTGGGCGTTGGGGTTGGGCGTTGGGGTTGGGCGTTGGGGTTGGGGGTTGGGCGTTGGGGTTGGGCGTTGGGGTTGGGCGTTGGGGTTGGGCGTTGGGGTTGGGCGTTGGGGTTGGGCGTTGGGGTTGGGCGTTGGGGTTGGGCGTTGGGGTTGGGCGTTGGGGTTGGGCGTTGGGGTTGGGCGTTGGGGTTGGGCGTTAGGGTTACGCATTAGGTTTGGGGGTTAGGGGCTAGGGCTAGGGCTAGGGCTAGGGCTAGGGCTAGGGTCAGGGTCAGGGTGAATGGGCAGTAGGGGTGGGAAAGCCTCCCCTCTTGTGTTTATATACTCATTTCTTGAGTTTAATTTCACGAGCAGCTGCCACTTTTATTCGGCTCACGCCTTAAGTTAGTGTCCATCCATGTCCGCTTGCCTTTCCAGCTCGGATTATCAGTGGGATTGCAATGAATAGCATGTGCTATTAATTTTGCAATGAGTATATCGAATTGAAGGATCAGTCGTGTCTAAGGGCTGGACAAAGTTTGGATTTTAGGGCGGGAGCCATCAAGAAGATTCAGGTTCGGTCGGGGGTGGGGGTGTTTTGGGTAGGTTAGGAATAGGTGGGGGGTGGTTGGGGAAGTTTGGTCGATTAGGACTAGGGTTAGCTTTGGTTTAGGGTTCGGTCTGGGGGGGTTTTAGACTTAGGATTGGGGGGGTTTTAGGGTAGGGTTTAGGCGTTATGTGTTAGGATTAGGGTAGGGGTTAGGGTTAGGGTTAGGCGTTAGGGTTAGGGTAGGTGTTAAGGTTAGGGTAGGGGTTAGGTGCTAGGCGTTAGGGTTAGGGTAGGCGTTAGGGTTAGGTGCTAGGCGTTAGGGTTAGGGTGGGTGTTAGGGTTAGGCGTTAGGGTTAGGGTAGGTGTTAGGTTTAGGCGTTAGGTTTAGGCGTTAGGTTTAGGGTGGGGGTTAGGCGTTAGGGTTAGGTGCTAGGCTTTAGGGTTAGGTGTTAGGGTAGGTGTTAGGGTTGGGCGTTAGGGTAGGGTTAGGGTTAGGTGCTAGGCGTTAGGGTTAGGCGTTAGGGTTGGGGTGGGTGTTAGGGTTAGGCGTTAGGGTTAGGGTGGGTGTTAGGGTTAGGCGTTAGGGTTAGGTGCTAGGCATTAGGGTTAGGTGCTAGGCTTTAGGGTTAGGGTAGGTGTTAGGGTTAGGCGTTGGGGTTAGGGTTAGGCGTTAGGGTAGGTGTTAGGGTTAGGGTTAGGGTTAGGGTAGGTGTTAGGGTAGGGTTAGGGTTAGGGTTAGGCGTTAGGGTAGGTGTTAGGGTAGGGTTAGGCGCTAGGCGTTAGGGTTAGGCGTTAGGGTTAGGTGCTAGGCGTTAGGGTTAGGGTTAGGGTGAATGGGTTAGGGTTAGGGTGAATGGGTTAGGGTTAGGGTTAGGGTGAATGGGTTAGGGTTAGGGTTAGGACGTTAGGGTTAGAGGGTTAGAGGGTTAGAGGGTTAGAGGGTTAGAGGGTTAGAGGGTTAGAGGGTTAGAGGGTTAGAGGGTTAGAGGGTTAGAGTAGGGTGAATGGGCAGTAGGGGTGGGAAAGCCTCCCCTCTTGTGTTTATATACTCATTTCTTGAGTTTAATTTCACGAGCAGCTGCCACTTTTATTCGGCTCACGCCTTAAGTTAGTGTCCATCCATGTCCGCTTGCCTTTCCAGCTCGGATTATCAGTGGGATTGCAATGAATAGCATGTGCTATTAATTTTGCAATGAGTATATCAAATTGAAGGATCAGTCGTGTCTAAGGGCTGGACAAAGTTTGGATTTTAGGGCGGGAGCCATCAAGAAGATTCAGAGGTTCGGTCGGGGGTGGGGGTGTTTTGGGTAGGTTAGGAATAGGTGGGGGGTGGTTGGGGAAGTTTGGTCGATTAGGACTAGGGTTAGCTTTGGTTTAGGGTTCGATCTGGGGGGGTTTTAGACTTAGGATTGGGGGGGTTTTAGGGTAGGGTTTAGGCGTTATGTGTTAGGATTAGGGTAGGCGTTAGGGTTAGGCGTTAGGGTTAGGGTAGGTGTTAAGGTTAGGGTAGGTGTTAGGGTTAGGTGCTAGGCGTTAGGGTTAGGGTGGGTGTTAGGGTTAGGCGTTAGGGTAGGTGTTAGGTTTAGGCGTTAGGTTTAGGCGTTAGGTTTAGGGTTAGGTGCTAGGCGTTAGGGTTAGGTGCTAGGCGTTAGGGTTAGGTGCTAGGCGTTAGGGTTAGGTGCTAGGCGTTAGGGTTAGGTGCTAGGCATTAGGGTTAGGTGCTAGGCATTAGGGTTAGGTGCTAGGCTTTAGGGTTAGGGTAGGCGTTAGGGTAGGCGTTAGGGTTAGGCGTTAGGGTTAGGCGTTAGGGTTAGGCGTTAGGGTTAGGCGTTAGGGTTAGGCGTTAGGGTTAGGCGTTAGGGTTAGGCGTTAGGGTTAGGCGTTAGGGTTAGGCGTTAGGGTTAGGCGTTAGGGTTAGGCGTTAGGGTTAGGCGTTAGGGTTAGGCGTTAGGGTTAGGCGTTAGGGTTAGGCGTTAGGGTTAGGCGTTAGGGTTAGGCGTTAGGGTTGGGGTTAGGGTTGGGGTTAGGGGTTGGGGTTAGGGGTTGGGGTTAGGGGTTAGGGTTAGGGTTAGGGGTTAGGGTTAGGGGTTAGGGTTAGGGGTTAGGGTTAGGGGTTAGGGTTAGGGGTTAGGGTTAGGGGTTAGGGTTAGGGGTTAGGCGTTAGGGTTAGGCGTTAGGGTTAGGCGTTAGGGTTAGGCGTTAGGGTTAGGCGTTAGGGTTAGGCGTTAGGGTTAGGCGTTAGGGTTAGGCGTTAGGGTTAGGCGTTAGGGTTAGGCGTTAGGGTTAGGCGTTAGGGTTAGGCGTTAGGGTTAGGCGTTAGGGTTAGGCGTTAGGGTTAGGCGTTAGGGTTAGGCGTTAGGGTTAGGCGTTAGGGTTAGGCGTTAGGGTTAGGCGTTAGGGTTAGGCGTTAGGGTTAGGCGTTAGGGTTAGGCGTTAGGGTTAGGCGTTAGGGTTAGGCGTTAGGGTTAGGCGTTAGGGTTAGGCGTTAGGGTTAGGCGTTAGGGTTAGGCGTTAGGGTTAGGCGTTAGGGTTAGGCGTTAGGGTTAGGCGTTAGGGTTAGGCGTTAGGGTTAGGCGTTAGGGTTAGGCGTTAGGGTTAGGCGTTAGGGTTAGGCGTTAGGGTTAGGCGTTAGGGTTAGGCGTTAGGGTTAGGCGTTAGGGTTAGGCGTTAGGGTTAGGCGTTAGGGTTAGGCGTTAGGGTTAGGCGTTAGGGTTAGGCGTTAGGGTTAGGCGTTAGGGTTAGGCGTTAGGGTTAGGCGTTAGGGTTAGGCGTTAGGGTTAGGCGTTAGGGTTAGGCGTTAGGGTTAGGCGTTAGGGTTAGGCGTTAGGGTTAGGCGTTAGGGTTAGGCGTTAGGGTTAGGCGTTAGGGTTAGGCGTTAGGGTTAGGCGTTAGGGTTAGGCGTTAGGGTTAGGCGTTAGGGTTGGGGTGGGTGTTAGGGTTAGGCGTTAGGGTTAGGCGTTAGGGTTAGGCGTTAGGGTTAGGCGTTAGGGTTAGGCGTTAGGGTTAGGCGTTAGGGTTAGGCGTTAGGGTTAGGCGTTAGGGTTAGGCGTTAGGGTTAGGCGTTAGGGTTAGGCGTTAGGGTTAGGCGTTAGGGTTAGGCGCTAGGCGTTAGGCGCTAGGCGTTAGGGTTAGGCGTTAGGGTTAGGCGTTAGGGTTAGGCGTTAGGGTTAGGCGTTAGGGTTAGGCGTTAGGGTTAGGCGTTAGGGTTAGGCGTTAGGGTTAGGCGTTAGGGTTAGGCGTTAGGGTTAGGCGTTAGGGTTAGGCGTTAGGGTTAGGCGCTAGGCGTTAGGCGCTAGGCGTTAGGGTTAGGCGTTAGGGTTAGGCGTTAGGGTTAGGCGTTAGGGTTAGGCGTTAGGGTTAGGCGTTAGGGTTAGGCGTTAGGGTTAGGCGTTAGGGTTAGGCGTTAGGGTTAGGCGTTAGGGTTAGGCGTTAGGGTTAGGCGTTAGGGTTAGGCGTTAGGGTTAGGCGTTAGGGTTAGGCGTTAGGGTTAGGCGTTAGGGTTAGGCGTTAGGGTTAGGCGTTAGGGTTAGGCGTTAGGGTTAGGCGTTAGGGTTAGGCGTTAGGGTTAGGCGTTAGGGTTAGGCGTTAGGGTTAGGCGTTAGGGTTAGGCGTTAGGGTTAGGCGTTAGGCGTTAGGGTTAGGCGTTAGGGTTAGGCGTTAGGGTTAGGCGTTAGGGTTAGGCGTTAGGGTTAGGCGTTAGGGTTAGGCGTTAGGGTTAGGCGTTAGGCGTTAGGGTTAGGCGTTGGGGTTAGGCGTTGGGGTTAGGCGTTGGGGTTAGGCGTTGGGGTTAGGCGTTGGGGTTAGGCGTTGGGGTTAGGCGTTGGGGTTAGGCGTTGGGGTTAGGCGTTGGGGTTAGGCGTTGGGGTTAGGCGTTGGGGTTAGGCGTTGGGGTTAGGCGTTGGGGTTAGGCGTTGGGGTTAGGCGTTGGGGTTAGGCGTTGGGGTTAGGCGTTGGGGTTAGGCGTTGGGGTTAGGCGTTAGGGTTAGGGTTAGGGTTAGGGTTAGGGTTAGGGTTAGGCGTTAGGGTTAGGGTAGGTGTTAAGGTTAGGGTAGGGGTTAGGTGCTAGGCGTTAGGGTTAGGGTAGGCGTTAGGGTTAGGTGCTAGGCGTTAGGGTTAGGGTGGGTGTTAGGGTTAGGCGTTAGGGTTAGGGTAGGTGTTAGGTTTAGGCGTTAGGTTTAGGCGTTAGGTTTAGGGTGGGGGTTAGGCGTTAGGGTTAGGTGCTAGGCTTTAGGGTTAGGTGTTAGGGTAGGTGTTAGGGTTGGGCGTTAGGGTAGGGTTAGGGTTAGGTGCTAGGCGTTAGGGTTAGGCGTTAGGGTTGGGGTGGGTGTTAGGGTTAGGCGTTAGGGTTAGGGTGGGTGTTAGGGTTAGGCGTTAGGGTTAGGTGCTAGGCATTAGGGTTAGGTGCTAGGCTTTAGGGTTAGGGTAGGTGTTAGGGTTAGGGTAGGTGTTAGGGTTAGGCGTTGGGGTTAGGGTTAGGCGTTAGGGTAGGTGTTAGGGTTAGGGTTAGGGTTAGGGTAGGTGTTAGGGTAGGGTTAGGGTTAGGGTTAGGGTTAGGGTTAGGGTTAGGGTTAGGGTTAGGGTTAGGGTTAGGGTTAGGCGTTAGGGTTAGGGTAGGTGTTAAGGTTAAGGTAGGGGTTAGGTGCTAGGCGTTAGGGTTAGGGTAGGCGTTAGGGTTAGGTGCTAGGCGTTAGGGTTAGGGTGGGTGTTAGGGTTAGGCGTTAGGGTTAGGGTAGGTGTTAGGTTTAGGCGTTAGGTTTAGGCGTTAGGTTTAGGGTGGGGGTTAGGCGTTAGGGTTAGGTGCTAGGCTTTAGGGTTAGGTGTTAGGGTAGGTGTTAGGGTTGGGCGTTAGGGTAGGGTTAGGGTTAGGTGCTAGGCGTTAGGGTTAGGCGTTAGGGTTGGGGTGGGTGTTAGGGTTAGGCGTTAGGGTTAGGGTGGGTGTTAGGGTTAGGCGTTAGGGTTAGGTGCTAGGCATTAGGGTTAGGTGCTAGGCTTTAGGGTTAGGGTAGGTGTTAGGGTTAGGCGTTGGGGTTAGGGTTAGGCGTTAGGGTAGGTGTTAGGGTTAGGGTTAGGGTTAGGGTAGGTGTTAGGGTAGGGTTAGGGTTAGGGTTAGGCGTTAGGGTAGGTGTTAGGGTAGGGTTAGGGTTAGGGTTAGGGTTAGGGTTAGGCGCTAGGCGTTAGGGTTAGGTGCTAGGCGTTAGGGTTAGGGTTAGGGTGAATGGGTTAGGGTTAGGGTGAATGGGTTAGGGTTAGGGTGAATGGGTTAGGGTTAGGGTGAATGGGTTAGGGTTAGAGGGTTAGAGGGTTAGAGGGTTAGAGGGTTAGAGGGTTAGAGGGTTAGAGGGTTAGAGGGTTAGGGTAGGGTGAATGGGCAGTAGGGGTGGGAAAGCCTCCCCTCTTGTGTTTATATACTCATTTCTTGAGTTTAATTTCACGAGCAGCTGCCACTTTTATTCGGCTCACGCCTTAAGTTAGTGTCCATCCATGTCCGCTTGCCTTTCCAGCTCGGATTATCAGTGGGATTGCAATGAATAGCATGTGCTATTAATTTTGCAATGAGTATATCAAATTGAAGGATCAGTCGTGTCTAAGGGCTGGACAAAGTTTGGATTTTAGGGCGGGAGCCATCAAGAAGATTCAGAGGTTCGGTCGGGGGTGGGGGTGTTTTGGGTAGGTTAGGAATAGGTGGGGGGTGGTTGGGGAAGTTTGGTCGATTAGGACTAGGGTTAGCTTTGGTTTAGGGTTCGATCTGGGGGGGTTTTAGACTTAGGATTGGGGGGGTTTTAGGGTAGGGTTTAGGCGTTATGTGTTAGGATTAGGGTAGGCGTTAGGGTTAGGCGTTAGGGTTAGGGTAGGTGTTAAGCTTAGGGTAGGTGTTAGGGTTAGGTGCTAGGCGTTAGGGTTAGGTGCTAGGCGTTAGGGTTAGGTGCTAGGCGTTAGGGTTAGGTGCTAGGCGTTAGGGTTAGGTGCTAGGCATTAGGGTTAGGTGCTAGGCATTAGGGTTAGGTGCTAGGCATTAGGGTTAGGTGCTAGGCTTTAGGGTTAGGGTAGGCGTTAGGGTAGGCGTTAGGGTTAGGCGTTAGGGTTAGGCGTTAGGGTTAGGCGTTAGGGTTAGGCGTTAGGGTTAGGCGTTAGGGTTAGGCGTTAGGGTTAGGCGTTAGGGTTAGGCGTTAGGGTTAGGCGTTAGGGTTAGGCGTTAGGGTTAGGGTTAGGCGTTAGGGTTAGGCGTTAGGGTTGGGGTTAGGGTTGGGGTTAGGGGTTGGGGTTAGGGGTTGGGGTTAGGGGTTAGGGTTAGGCGTTAGGGTTAGGCGTTAGGGTTAGGCGTTAGGGTTAGGCGTTAGGGTTAGGCGTTAGGGTTAGGCGTTAGGGTTAGGCGTTAGGGTTAGGCGTTAGGGTTAGGCGTTAGGGTTAGGCGTTAGGGTTAGGCGTTAGGGTTAGGCGTTAGGGTTAGGCGTTAGGGTTAGGCGTTAGGGTTAGGCGTTAGGGTTAGGCGTTAGGGTTAGGCGTTAGGGTTAGGCGTTAGGGTTAGGCGTTAGGGTTAGGCGTTAGGGTTAGGCGTTAGGGTTAGGCGTTAGGGTTAGGCGTTAGGGTTAGGCGTTAGGGTTAGGCGTTAGGGTTAGGCGTTAGGGTTAGGCGTTAGGGTTAGGCGTTAGGGTTAGGCGTTAGGGTTAGGCGTTAGGGTTAGGCGTTAGGGTTAGGCGTTAGGGTTAGGCGTTAGGGTAGGGTTAGGGTTGGGGTGGGCGTTAGGGTTAGGCGTTAGGGTTAGGCGTTAGGGTTGGGGTGGGCGTTAGGGTTAGGCGTTAGGGTTAGGCGTTAGGGTTAGGCGTTAGGGTTAGGCGTTAGGGTTAGGCGTTAGGGTTAGGCGTTAGGGTTAGGCGTTAGGGTTAGGCGTTAGGGTTAGGCGTTAGGGTTAGGCGTTAGGGTTAGGCGTTAGGGTTAGGCGTTAGGGTTAGGCGTTAGGGTTAGGCGTTAGGGTTAGGCGTTAGGGTTAGGCGTTAGGGTTAGGCGTTAGGGTTAGGCGTTAGGGTTAGGCGTTAGGGTTAGGCGTTAGGGTTAGGCGTTAGGGTTAGGCGTTAGGGTAGGGTTAGGGTTAGGTGCTAGGCGTTAGGGTTAGGCGTTAGGGTTGGGGTGGGTGTTAGGGTTAGGGTTAGGTGCTAGGCGTTAGGGTTAGGCGTTAGGGTTGGGGTGGGTGTTAGGGTTAGGCGTTAGGGTTAGGCGTTAGGGTTAGGCGTTAGGGTTAGGCGTTAGGGTTAGGCGTTAGGGTTAGGCGTTGGGGTTAGGCGTTGGGGTTAGGCGTTGGGGTTAGGCGTTGGGGTTAGGCGTTGGGGTTAGGCGTTGGGGTTAGGCGTTGGGGTTAGGCGTTGGGGTTAGGCGTTGGGGTTAGGCGTTGGGGTTAGGCGTTGGGGTTAGGCGTTGGGGTTAGGCGTTGGGGTTAGGCGCTGGGGTTAGGCGCTGGGGTTAGGCGCTAGGGTTAGGCATTAGGTTTGGGGGTTGGGGTTACGCATTAGGTTTGGGGGTTAGAGTTAGTGTTGGGCGTTCGGGCTGGAGTTACGTGTTGGAGTTAGGTTTAGGGTTACGTGTTGGAGTTGGGGCGTTAGGCTTTGGAATTAAGCCTTCTGGTTGGGTCTGGATCCAGGGGTAAGTGTTACATTGATGTTATGGCGGGGTTTGGGCTAGGGTTGGGGCTGGGGTCCGGCCATTGGTTTTGGGATTAGATTTTAGGGTCCTGGATGGGTCTGGGGCGGGGGTTACATGAGTGTTGTGGGGATTGGGGTTAGGGCTAGGGTTAGGGCACCAATTTTCTTTGGGTAGATGGGCTACTTCTAAGGCTGGTGTTATTATCCGAGATGGTTGTGGATGGTGTGCTGTGTTCCCATGGATTCGGGATATGTGGAGTTCAGGATTGTTTTGGATGTGTTACGTTTTAAGTATGGGTGAAGAAATATTTGCTGTTCTACATTTGGTTCAGACCCTTTGGTAACTGGGTTTGTAATGTTAAGATCCACCATCTCTCTTTCCTTTTCCTTTGTATTGGTGTCCAATTCAAGTTAGTTTCAAGCCCCATGATTTCCAGGGACTGAATTCCATGTTGCATAAAATGTCTGGTTATCGCCTTGTCTTCCTTCCCTGTCCGGATGGAACTAAGGTGTCCCGTAAATCTAGTTCTTAAAGTGTTCCCTGTTTCTCCGATATATAAAATGTGGCACTGTTTACATCGAATTGCATAGACTACATTTTGTTGCTCGCATGTAATTCTTTGCTTTATTAAAGCGGTTTTTCCTGTGTTCTCGTTTTGCAAGATTTTTAAGACCTTTAGGTGTTTACATGTTCCACATTGTCTGTCACCGCAATTTGGTACGGTTTGTGCCTTTACGCTACTGGTGACCAATAGGTCTTTTAGGTTTTTGCCTCTTTTGAAAGCTGATGTTATGCTATATTGGCTCAGTGAGTTAACATCCCCTTTTAACTTTTCAAAATGGTTTCTCACTACCCTATTTATCTGTTGAGTTGTTGCGCCGTATGTTGTAACAAGTGGTAGTCTTGTAGTTGGCCTATACCGTGGCTGTGGGTTCTCCATCTCCCTCAGGAAATTGGACTTGATATGTCTGAGGAATCTCTTTGTGTACCCCCTCCGTCTCAGTGCGGTGAAAAGGGTGGTGACCGCTTTGTTGAAATCTTCTAGTTTTGTGGATATGCGGTGGAACCGCATGAGTTGTGACTTTACCAGTCCCCTAAAGGTGTGCCTGGGATGATGGCTTTTAGTGTGCAGGAGTGTATGTGTGTCAGTTACTTTGAAGAATACCTTTGTTGCTAATTTGTGACTGTTGTTCTCTAGTGGCAACTTAAAAACTGTAGTGTCGAGAAAGTCAATGCTTTCCTTGTGTGTTGTGGCTTTAATTTTAATGGAGGGGTGATGATTATTGAGAGTGTTGATGAAATCTTCTAATTCTGATTCTGTGTGGGTCCAAACCCCCCATATATCATCCAAGTACCTATAATAGCACATTGGGCGCTTGGGACACTTTTTGAAGACACTCTCCTCCCAGTCTGCCATGTAAATGTTTGCATAGGCCGGGGCAAACTTTTTACCCATAGCTGTGCCCTTAATTTGGAGGTACGATTCCCCATCGAATTCAAAGTCATTTTTTGTTAAACCCAGATGTAGTAGCTGAATTATAGCTTCATCTGGTCTTTTAGGGTGGGGAAATTTAGCAAGGGCATTTTTAACTGCCTGTATACCTCTGTTTGTTTCTATATTTGTATATAGGCTTTCGATGTCCATGGTAAAAAGAAGGGCATTAGGGGGTACGGTCAATGAGTTAACTATTTCTGTGAAGTGATATGTGTCCTTGATATAACTGGGATGTTTCTGGGCCAAGGGGTTCAGGAATGAATCAATGTATTCAGCTACCCTGTAGGATTCACTGCCACAGTCTGACACAATGGGTCTTCCCGGTGGTATCTCCCCTGGAATTGTCCATGTATCTGGATGTTTATGTATTTTGGGCAGTATGTAAAACTTTCTGGGCCGCGGTTGTTCCCCTCTCAGGTATTCAACCTGTTTCTGTTTAATAAATTTAGACTTATGGAGTCGTTCTAATATATTGTCAATCTCTTTTTGTGTTTCCTGAAAGATGGGTTTTGTTAATTTAATGTAGTGGTCCGTGTTATTTAATTGTCTGTGTGCTTCAAACAGGTACTGTTGTTTGTCCATGAGAACTATACTACTGCCCTTATCTGCTGGTTTTATAACTATGTTCGGGTTAGTTTTTAATTCCCTAATCGCCTGCCTTTCTCTTCTGGTGAGATTCTGTTTATCTTTTAATATGGGGATTTTTTCTATTTCCTTTTGAGTTACACTCATAAAATTTACTATCTCTGGGTGTATTTCAGTGTCTTCTGGGGTCCAGTCCGATGACAGCATGAAGGGTTGTTTGTCTGTAATTGAGTCCCTAAAGTAATCTGTGAGTTTAATTCTTCTGTAAAAGCTTTCTAAGTCATTCTGAATCTGCTTTTTACATGGCTTTGTGACCGGCACAAATGTAAGACCCTTGTTTAGGACCCCTTTCTGTGTTTCTGTAGGGGTAAAGAGTTTGGAAATATTGACAATAGTTTCTCCTAAGTTAAGGCACCGCTTTTCTAGGGTTGCAGTACTATTTAGTTTAAATGTTTCATCCATTTATTGATCATGATCAGTGCCGTGTTCTCCGTCCAGTGAATGTGATCCCTGCTTACCCTGAAGGACCTGGCAGCTATGGCTGGTATGTAAGATTGGGTTTTAATGAATTGATTTAACTGACGGATTGTATCCTTTTCCCCTTCTGGGAGTGATTGGCTGAAATTTATTTCGGGCACCCAAATCTGTGCATTAGGGAATTTAGTTTTAGCCACTTTTAGGAGAATTTGTAGTTGCTTAATTGCAGTCAGTGGTCTTTGCGTGCGGTGGTTAATGCCAATTGCCAGCACCACTTTCTTAATTTCTGGGGAAGGTTGTAACTTGTTTAGGACAGCCGTGGCATGAATGAATTTAGCTCCTGGAAAGCTGTCAATTTGTGTGATTGGGTTTGGGCAGCTTTTTATTTGGGAGAGATTAGAGTCCCCCATGATCAAGATTGGTTTAACAGGTTTGAGTTGCCAATTTCTGTTTTTCTGGCAAGTATTAGGATGCCTTGTCACTGGCTGTGGATTGTCCCTATCAGTGTCAGATTCAGAATGGTCGTCACTCTGTCCTTGTAGCGGGGGTGAGCGTGTCGTCACCGTCTCGGGGTCCACCCTGACAGGCGCAGGGCCTGCGGATGCAGTCACAGAATTTGTCTGTGAGGTCGAGGATGTCGCTTGAGTTCGGCTCCTGCTTTGCCTCTGTGGTGGGGGTGTCCCTGTAGCCCTAGGGTGTACACTCGTAGGGGAGGGGTTCATCTGTCCAGTGGAGGGGGCCGTTGTGGAAGTCGAGGCTGTCGGCTCATTCCGGCCTTCTCTCTGTCTTTGCGGGAGGGGTTCACGTACCACTGTAATGTCGGGGTACCAATTAACTAAGGGGGTTGGCAGTGGAGTTGGAGAGGTTGGCCTGGTTTGGTCCTGTCTCTGTGGCACGGGCTGTTCTTCTACCACGGTCTGAGGGAAGCAATGTGTGGGGGAGCGACTCGTCGATGGTCTGGGGGGGTGGGGAAGGGGATGGCTCGGTCTGGTGGAGGTTGGGACTCGGTGTGTGCGATTAGTCATAGTCCGGTTCGGTATAGCCAGCTGTCGGTCGTTCCCCTCGCTCTGCCGAGGCCTTTGAGGCTCGGACTCTTGGGAAGCAGGCATGATGTCGAGGTTCAAGGTGGTGGCCACATTGGAGGTCCGGGTACCCGGTCTATGGGGCAAGGCAGTCCTGGTCTTTGGGCTGACCTGCTGTCCTGTGTTTTTCCGTGTGGCCAGATGCCGGATGTGTTTTCTTACCACATCCATTGTTTGAGCTTTGAATCTGTTCTTAAGATTCTTTTTATTCCAATTTATTGCTTTGGCAATGGCTTCCTGGAGCCGGTCAGTAATTTCTGTTGTTTGCCAGTCATCATCCAATTTCTTGAGGTTAATTTGGTAATGCTCAATTAGAATTTGTCTTGTTTGTTTTGCCCAGTTTTCTGAATTTAAAGCCAATTTTCTCAGCGTTTCCCGTGATGGGTTTGCTGGCTTTATAAAAAATGTTAATTTATCTGATTGTCTTATAATGCCTTTAGGAGGCTCCCTTTGGCTCTCTAGTAACACTAAATGGTGAATCGTCTGGGCTATTTTATAAATTAATCTAACCGTTGTAGCAAAACTGTCTCTAATTAAATTACCTCTACCTACTGGAACCGTGTGTGCGTAATTCCTGCGTGGTGGGAAAGGCCCACGTTTTCTTTGTGTATTCCGTTGCATTGTCTGGGTGTAAAATGTGCAAGAAAAGTTACTGTGGGATGTCCCCTCGTAACAATACTCTACCGCACTAAGGTTCTCCGGTGTCCCGAAGTCCCTCTGCCCGGTCGCTCCTTCTCTCTCTCCTTCTCTCTCTCCTTCCCCAGGGAGGTTCTCCGGCGTCCCGAAGTCCCTC
The DNA here is from genome assembly GCF_036365525.1 of Heterodontus francisci. Lineage (NCBI taxonomy): Eukaryota > Metazoa > Chordata > Chondrichthyes > Heterodontiformes > Heterodontidae > Heterodontus > Heterodontus francisci. The sequence goes on along the minus strand of NC_090374.1, from coordinate 40,173 downwards.
TACCTGGTCGCTCCCTCTCTCTCTCCTTCTCCGGGAAGGTTCTCCGGTTTCCCGAAGTCCCTCTACCCAGTCAATCCTTCTCTCTCCCTTTCTCTCTCTCTCTCTCTCCAACCTGTGGAAAAAAATTCTCTTTGACTCAATGAGTATTCCGGCTAGGAATAGTTTTTCCCGACGTTTCGCTGTTACTCCAGCTTCCTCAGGGGAAAATGGCCGATTCGTTGCAAAATCTGTTGGATAAATGTGAGTGAGCTGGCTGACCCCTCCCATGTTGAATGTGATTGGTTGGAAAAGTCTCCTTGTCCTGAAACAATTGGGCTGTTTTTAAAAAATTAAATTGACCCAATGGGAAGTGTGGTCTGTGCATTGAGCCCCTGCAAAAAAACATCCTGGTTACCATGGTAGCAGAGCCCCACCACATTGGGTTTACCTTGTGCTCCACAACCTCTGCAAAAAAAACCAGTCCTGAAACAAAGGGGAACAATTAGGCTGCTTTTAAATTTAATTTTAATTGACCCACTGGGTTTGAAACAATTGCACCTTTTTAAAGTTTTTTTAAGTTTTTAAAGTTTAAATTTAAATGGTCCCATGGGAAGCCCGATCTGTGCATTTGTGGCCCTGCAAAATAACCTGTTTGCCGTGGTAACAGAGCCCTACCCCATGCTGGGTCACCCCAAGTCCATCAAAAACAAACACAGTAAAATCACCCAGTCCTGGGACATTAATGGGTTGCTTTAGCTCCCCAGCGCCACTGTGTGGTAGGTCTTTGTAACAGCAATACATTTATATTCTAAATTTAAAATGCAGAAGTAAGGAGGGATTTAATGATAATTAATGTTAACCTGCCTATCTAAGAGGGGGGATTTAATTATAATTAAAACTGACCTGTCTATCTAAGAGGTCCGTAACCCTACCCCCATTACACTCGGGTGTTAATTTAAAACTTTGGTTTATTTGTTACATAACTATTTGGGAATGGAATGGGAATTGGATGTATTCCTGGGGGTGAAGGGCCCGCAAGTTTGGTATTGGGGTGTGAGCTTAGGCACGACTGTTCCCCAGTAGAGACCATGGCAGCACAGGCCAGATGGCCTTGAAAGTGCAGAATTTAATTTTCTTATGTCTTGTTTAATGGCACGCGCCATTTCTGTGTATCGACCAGCTGAACTTGGATTCTGTTGCCTGTAAGGCATTTATTTTTGGCACTGCTTGGACAGTCACAACGGACGGCGTGTCACTTTAAAGTTAGGGTAGGGTGAATGGGCAGTAGGGGTGGGAAAGCCTCCCCTCTTGTGTTTATATACTCATTTCTTGAGTTTAATTTCACGAGCAGCTGCCACTTTTATTCGGCTCACGCCTTAAGTTAGTGTCCATCCATGTCCGCTTGCCTTTCCAGCTCGGATTATCAGTGGGATTGCAATGAATAGCATGTGCTATTAATTTTGCAATGAGTATATCAAATTGAAGGATCAGTCGTGTCTAAGGGCTGGACAAAGTTTGGATTTTAGGGCGGGAGCCATCAAGAAGATTCAGAGGTTCGGTCGGGGGTGGGGGTGTTTTGGGTAGGTTAGGAATAGGTGGGGGGTGGTTGGGGAAGTTTGGTCGATTAGGACTAGGGTTAGCTTTGGTTTAGGGTTCGATCTGGGGGGGTTTTAGACTTAGGATTGGGGGGGTTTTAGGGTAGGGTTTAGGCGTTATGTGTTAGGATTAGGGTAGGCGTTAGGGTTAGGCGTTAGGGTTAGGGTAGGTGTTAAGGTTAGGGTAGGTGTTAGGGTTAGGTGCTAGGCGTTAGGGTTAGGGTGGGTGTTAGGGTTAGGCGTTAGGGTAGGTGTTAGGTTTAGGTGTTAGGTTTAGGCGTTAGGTTTAGGCGTTAGGTTTAGGGTTAGGTGCTAGGCGTTAGGGTTAGGTGCTAGGCGTTAGGGTTAGGTGCTAGGCGTTAGGGTTAGGTGCTAGGCATTAGGGTTAGGTGCTAGGCATTAGGGTTAGGTGCTAGGCTTTAGGGTTAGGGTAGGCGTTAGGGTTAGGCGTTAGGGTTAGGCGTTAGGGTTAGGCGTTAGGGTTAGGCGTTAGGGTTAGGCGTTAGGGTTAGGCGTTAGGGTTAGGGTTAGGCGTTAGGGTTGGGGTTAGGGTTGGGGTTAGGGGTTGGGGTTAGGGGTTAGGGTTAGGGGTTAGGGTTAGGCGTTAGGGTTAGGCGTTAGGGTTAGGCGTTAGGGTTAGGCGTTAGGGTTAGGCGTTAGGGTTAGGCGTTAGGGTTAGGCGTTAGGGTTAGGCGTTAGGGTTAGGCGTTAGGGTTAGGCGTTAGGGTTAGGCGTTAGGGTTAGGCGTTAGGGTTAGGCGTTAGGGTTAGGCGTTAGGGTTAGGCGTTAGGGTTAGGCGTTAGGGTTAGGCGTTAGGGTTAGGCGTTAGGGTTAGGCGTTAGGGTTAGGCGTTAGGGTTAGGCGTTAGGGTTAGGCGTTAGGGTTAGGCGTTAGGGTTAGGCGTTAGGGTTAGGCGTTAGGGTTAGGCGTTAGGGTTAGGCGTTAGGGTTAGGCGTTAGGGTTAGGCGTTAGGGTTAGGCGTTAGGGTTAGGCGTTAGGGTTAGGCGTTAGGGTTAGGCGTTAGGGTTAGGCGTTAGGGTTAGGCGTTAGGGTTAGGCGTTAGGGTTAGGCGTTAGGGTTAGGCGTTAGGGTTAGGCGTTAGGGTTAGGCGTTAGGGTTAGGCGTTAGGGTTAGGCGTTAGGGTTAGGCGTTAGGGTTAGGCGTTAGGGTTAGGCGTTAGGGTTAGGCGTTAGGGTTAGGCGTTAGGGTTAGGCGTTAGGGTTAGGCGTTAGGGTTAGGCGTTAGGGTTAGGCGTTAGGGTTAGGCGTTAGGGTTAGGCGTTAGGGTTAGGCGTTAGGGTTAGGCGTTAGGGTTAGGCGTTAGGGTTAGGCGTTAGGGTTAGGCGTTAGGGTTAGGCGTTAGGGTTAGGCGTTAGGGTTAGGCGTTAGGGTTAGGCGTTAGGGTTAGGCGTTAGGGTTAGGCGTTAGGGTTAGGCGTTAGGGTTAGGCGTTAGGGTTAGGCGTTAGGGTTAGGCGTTAGGGTTAGGCGTTAGGGTTAGGCGTTAGGGTTAGGCGTTAGGGTTAGGCGTTAGGGTTAGGCGTTAGGGTTAGGCGTTAGGGTTAGGCGTTAGGGTTAGGCGTTAGGGTTAGGCGTTAGGGTTAGGCGTTAGGGTTAGGCGTTAGGGTTAGGCGTTAGGGTTAGGCGTTAGGGTTAGGCGCTAGGCGTTAGGGTTAGGCGTTAGGGTTGGGGTGGGTGTTAGGGTTAGGCGTTAGGGTTGGGGTGGGTGTTAGGGTTAGGCGTTAGGGTTAGGCGTTAGGGTTAGGCGCTAGGCGTTAGGGTTGGGCGTTAGGGTTGGGCGTTAGGGTTAGGCGTTAGGGTTAGGCGTTAGGGTTAGGCGTTAGGGTTAGGCGTTAGGGTTAGGCGTTAGGGTTAGGCGTTAGGGTTAGGCGTTAGGGTTAGGCGTTAGGGTTAGGCGTTAGGGTTAGGCGTTAGGGTTAGGCGTTAGGGTTAGGCGTTAGGGTTAGGCGTTAGGGTTAGGCGTTAGGGTTAGGCGTTAGGGTTAGGCGTTAGGGTTAGGCGTTAGGGTTAGGCGTTAGGGTTAGGCGTTAGGGTTAGGCGTTAGGGTTAGGCGTTAGGGTTAGGCGTTAGGGTTAGGCGTTAGGGTTAGGCGCTGGGCGTTAGGGTTGGGCGTTAGGGTTGGGCGTTAGGGTTGGGGTTAGGCGTTAGGGTTAGGCGTTAGGGTTAGGCGTTAGGGTTAGGCGTTAGGGTTAGGCGTTAGGGTTAGGCGTTAGGGTTAGGCGTTAGGGTTGGGCGTTAGGGTTAGGCGTTAGGGTTAGGCGTTAGGGTTAGGCGTTAGGGTTGGGCGTTAGGGTTAGGCGTTAGGGTTAGGCGCTAGGCGTTAGGGTTAGGCGTTAGGGTTGGGCGTTAGGGTTGGGGTGGGTGTTAGGGTTAGGCGTTAGGGTTAGGCGTTAGGGTTGGGGTGGGTGTTAGGGTTAGGCGTTAGGGTTAGGCGTTAGGGTTAGGCGTTAGGGTTAGGCGCTAGGCGTTAGGGTTAGGCGTTAGGGTTGGGCGTTAGGGTTGGGGTGGGTGTTAGGGTTAGGCGTTAGGGTTAGGCGTTGGGGTTAGGCGTTGGGGTTAGGCGTTGGGGTTAGGCGTTGGGGTTAGGCGTTGGGGTTAGGCGTTGGGGTTAGGCGTTGGGGTTAGGCGTTGGGGTTAGGCGTTGGGGTTAGGCGTTGGGGTTAGGCGTTGGGGTTAGGCGTTGGGGTTAGGCGTTGGGGTTAGGCGTTGGGGTTAGGCGTTGGGGTTAGGCGTTGGGGTTAGGCGTTGGGGTTAGGCGTTGGGGTTAGGCGTTGGGGTTAGGCGTTGGGGTTAGGCGTTAGGGTTAGGCGTTAGGGTTGGGGTTAGGCGTTAGGGTTAGGCGTTAGGGTTAGGCGTTAGGGTTGGGGTGGGTGTTAGGGTTAGGCGTTGGGGTTAGGCGTTGGGGTTAGGCGTTGGGGTTAGGCGTTGGGGTTAGGCGTTGGGGTTAGGCGTTGGGGTTAGGCGTTGGGGTTAGGCGTTGGGGTTAGGCGTTGGGGTTAGGCGTTGGGGTTAGGCGTTGGGGTTAGGCGTTGGGGTTAGGCGCTAGGGTTAGGCATTAGGTTTGGGGGTTGGGGTTACGCATTAGGTTTGGGGGTTAGAGTTAGTGTTGGGCGTTCGGGGTTAGAGTTAGTGTTGGGCGTTCGGGCTGGAGTTACGTGTTGGAGTTAGGTTTAGGGTTACGTGTTGGAGTTGGGGCGTTAGGCTTTGGAATTAAGCCTTCTGGTTGGGTCTGGATCCAGGGGTAAGTGTTACATTGATGTTATGGCGGGGTTTGGGCTAGGGTTGGGGCTGGGGTCCGGCCATTGGTTTTGGGATTAGATTTTAGGGTCCTGGATGGGTCTGGGGCGGGGGTTACATGAGTGTTGTGGGGATTGGGGTTAGGGCTAGGGTTAGGGCACCAATTTTCTTTGGGTAGATGGGCTACTTCTAAGGCTGGTGTTATTATCCGAGATGGTTGTGGATGGTGTGCTGTGTTCCCATGGATTCGGGATATGTGGAGTTCAGGATTGTTTTGGATGTGTTACGTTTTAAGTATGGGTGAAGAAATATTTGCTGTTCTACATTTGGTTCAGACCCTTTGGTAACTGGGTTTGTAATGTTAAGATCCACCATCTCTCTTTCCTTTTCCTTTGTATTGGTGTCCAATTCAAGTTAGTTTCAAGCCCCATGATTTCCAGGGACTGAATTCCATGTTGCATAAAATGTCTGGTTATCGCCTTGTCTTCCTTCCCTGTCCGGATGGAACTAAGGTGTCCCGTAAATCTAGTTCTTAAAGTGTTCCCTGTTTCTCCGATATATAAAATGTGGCACTGTTTACATCGAATTGCATAGACTACATTTTGTTGCTCGCATGTAATTCTTTGCTTTATTAAAGCGGTTTTTCCTGTGTTCTCGTTTTGCAAGATTTTTAAGACCTTTAGGTGTTTACATGTTCCACATTGTCTGTCACCGCAATTTGGTACGGTTTGTGCCTTTACGCTACTGGTGACCAATAGGTCTTTTAGGTTTTTGCCTCTTTTGAAAGCTGATGTTATGCTATATTGGCTCAGTGAGTTAACATCCCCTTTTAACTTTTCAAAATGGTTTCTCACTACCCTATTTATCTGTTGAGTTGTTGCGCCGTATGTTGTAACAAGTGGTAGTCTTGTAGTTGGCCTATACCGTGGCTGTGGGTTCTCCATCTCCCTCAGGAAATTGGACTTGATATGTCTGAGGAATCTCTTTGTGTACCCCCTCCGTCTCAGTGCGGTGAAAAGGGTGGTGACCGCTTTGTTGAAATCTTCTAGTTTTGTGGATATGCGGTGGAACCGCATGAGTTGTGACTTTACCAGTCCCCTAAAGGTGTGCCTGGGATGATGGCTTTTAGTGTGCAGGAGTGTATGTGTGTCAGTTACTTTGAAGAATACCTTTGTTGCTAATTTGTGACTGTTGTTCTCTAGTGGCAACTTAAAAACTGTAGTGTCGAGAAAGTCAATGCTTTCCTTGTGTGTTGTGGCTTTAATTTTAATGGAGGGGTGATGATTATTGAGAGTGTTGATGAAATCTTCTAATTCTGATTCTGTGTGGGTCCAAACCCCCCATATATCATCCAAGTACCTATAATAGCACATTGGGCGCTTGGGACACTTTTTGAAGACACTCTCCTCCCAGTCTGCCATGTAAATGTTTGCATAGGCCGGGGCAAACTTTTTACCCATAGCTGTGCCCTTAATTTGGAGGTACGATTCCCCATCGAATTCAAAGTCATTTTTTGTTAAACCCAGATGTAGTAGCTGAATTATAGCTTCATCTGGTCTTTTAGGGTGGGGAAATTTAGCAAGGGCATTTTTAACTGCCTGTATACCTCTGTTTGTTTCTATATTTGTATATAGGCTTTCGATGTCCATGGTAAAAAGAAGGGCATTAGGGGGTACGGTCAATGAGTTAACTATTTCTGTGAAGTGATATGTGTCCTTGATATAACTGGGATGTTTCTGGGCCAAGGGGTTCAGGAATGAATCAATGTATTCAGCTACCCTGTAGGATTCACTGCCACAGTCTGACACAATGGGTCTTCCCGGTGGTATCTCCCCTGGAATTGTCCATGTATCTGGATGTTTATGTATTTTGGGCAGTATGTAAAACTTTCTGGGCCGCGGTTGTTCCCCTCTCAGGTATTCAACCTGTTTCTGTTTAATAAATTTAGACTTATGGAGTCGTTCTAATATATTGTCAATCTCTTTTTGTGTTTCCTGAAAGATGGGTTTTGTTAATTTAATGTAGTGGTCCGTGTTATTTAATTGTCTGTGTGCTTCAAACAGGTACTGTTGTTTGTCCATGAGAACTATACTACTGCCCTTATCTGCTGGTTTTATAACTATGTTCGGGTTAGTTTTTAATTCCCTAATCGCCTGCCTTTCTCTTCTGGTGAGATTCTGTTTATCTTTTAATATGGGGATTTTTTCTATTTCCTTTTGAGTTACACTCATAAAATTTACTATCTCTGGGTGTATTTCAGTGTCTTCTGGGGTCCAGTCCGATGACGGCATGAAGGGTTGTTTGTCTGTAATTGAGTCCCTAAAGTAATCTGTGAGTTTAATTCTTCTGTAAAAGCTTTCTAAGTCATTCTGAATCTGCTTTTTACATGGCTTTGTGACCGGCACAAATGTAAGACCCTTGTTTAGGACCCCTTTCTGTGTTTCTGTAGGGGTAAAGAGTTTGGAAATATTGACAATAGTTTCTCCTAAGTTAAGGCACCGCTTTTCTAGGGTTGCAGTACTATTTAGTTTAAATGTTTCATCCATTTATTGATCATGATCAGTGCCGTGTTCTCCGTCCAGTGAATGTGATCCCTGCTTACCCTGAAGGACCTGGCAGCTATGGCTGGTATGTAAGATTGGGTTTTAATGAATTGATTTAACTGACGGATTGTATCCTTTTCCCCTTCTGGGAGTGATTGGCTGAAATTTATTTCGGGCACCCAAATCTGTGCATTAGGGAATTTAGTTTTAGCCCCTTTTAGGAGAATTTGTAGTTGCTTAATTGCAGTCAGTGGTCTTTGCGTGCGGTGGTTAATGCCAATTGCCAGCACCACTTTCTTAATTTCTGGGGAAGGTTGTAACTTGTTTAGGACAGCCGTGGCATGAATGAATTTAGCTCCTGGAAAGCTGTCAATTTGTGTGATTGGGTTTGGGCAGCTTTTTATTTGGGAGAGATTAGAGTCCCCCATGATCAAGATTGGTTTAACAGGTTTGAGTTGCCAATTTCTGTTTTTCTGGCAAGTATTAGGATGCCTTGTCACTGGCTGTGGATTGTCCCTATCAGTGTCAGATTCAGAATGGTCGTCACTCTGTCCTTGTAGCGGGGGTGAGCGTGTCGTCACCGTCTCGGGGTCCACCCTGACAGGCGCAGGGCCTGCGGATGCAGTCACAGAATTTGTCTGTGAGGTCGAGGATGTCGCTTGAGTTCGGCTCCTGCTTTGCCTCTGTGGTGGGGGTGTCCCTGTAGCCCTAGGGTGTACACTCGTAGGGGAGGGGTTCATCTGTCCAGTGGAGGGGGCCGTTGTGGAAGTCGAGGCTGTCGGCTCATTCCGGCCTTCTCTCTGTCTTTGCGGGAGGGGTTCACGTACCACTGTAATGTCGGGGTACCAATTAACTAAGGGGGTTGGCAGTGGAGTTGGAGAGGTTGGCCTGGTTTGGTCCTGTCTCTGTGGCACGGGCTGTTCTTCTACCACGGTCTGAGGGAAGCAATGTGTGGGGGAGCGACTCGTCGATGGTCTGGGGGGGTGGGGAAGGGGATGGCTCGGTCTGGTGGAGGTTGGGACTCGGTGTGTGCGATTAGTCATAGTCCGGTTCGGTATAGCCAGCTGTCGGTCGTTCCCCTCGCTCTGCCGAGGCCTTTGAGGCTCGGACTCTTGGGAAGCAGGCATGATGTCGAGGTTCAAGGTGGTGGCCACATTGGAGGTCCGGGTACCCGGTCTATGGGGCAAGGCAGTCCTGGTCTTTGGGCTGACCTGCTGTCCTGTGTTTTTCCGTGTGGCCAGATGCCGGATGTGTTTTCTTACCACATCCATTGTTTGAGCTTTGAATCTGTTCTTAAGATTCTTTTTATTCCAATTTATTGCTTTGGCAATGGCTTCCTGGAGCCGGTCAGTAATTTCTGTTGTTTGCCAGTCATCATCCAATTTCTTGAGGTTAATTTGGTAATGCTCAATTAGAATTTGTCTTGTTTGTTTTGCCCAGTTTTCTGAATTTAAAGCCAATTTTCTCAGCGTTTCCCGTGATGGGTTTGCTGGCTTTATAAAAAATGTTAATTTATCTGATTGTCTTATAATGCCTTTAGGAGGCTCCCTTTGGCTCTCTAGTAACACTAAATGGTGAATCGTCTGGGCTATTTTATAAATTAATCTAACCGTTGTAGCAAAACTATCTCTAATTAAATTACCTCTACCTACTGGAACCGTGTGTGCGTAATTCCTGCGTGGTGGGAAAGGCCCACGTTTTCTTTGTGTATTCCGTTGCATTGTCTGGGTGTAAAATGTGCAAGAAAAGTTACTGTGGGATGTCCCCTCGTAACAATACTCTACCGCACTAAGGTTCTCCGGTGTCCCGAAGTCCCTCTGCCCGGTCGCTCCTTCTCTCTCTCCTTCTCTCTCTCCTTCCCCAGGGAGGTTCTCCGGCGTCCCGAAGTCCCTCTACCTGGTCGCTCCCTCTCTCTCTCCTTCTCCGGGAAGGTTCTCCGGTTTCCCGAAGTCCCTCTACCCAGTCAATCCTTCTCTCTCCCTTTCTCTCTCTCTCTCTCTCCAACCTGTGGAAAAAAATTCTCTTTGACTCAATGAGTATTCCGGCTAGGAATAGTTTTTCCCGACGTTTCGCTGTTACTCCAGCTTCCTCAGGGGAAAATGGCCGATTCGTTGCAAAATCTGTTGGATAAATGTGAGTGAGCTGGCTGACCCCTCCCATGTTGAATGTGATTGGTTGGAAAAGTCTCCTTGTCCTGAAACAATTGGGCTGTTTTTAAAAAATTAAATTGACCCAATGGGAAGTGTGGTCTGTGCATTGAGCCCCTGCAAAAAAACATCCTGGTTACCATGGTAGCAGAGCCCCACCACATTGGGTTTACCTTGTGCTCCACAACCTCTGCAAAAAAAACCAGTCCTGAAACCAAGGGGAACAATTAGGCTGCTTTTAAATTTAATTTTAATTGACCCACTGGGTTTGAAACAATTGCACCTTTTTAAAGTTTTTTTAAGTTTTTAAAGTTTAAATTTAAATGGTCCCATGGGAAGCCCGATCTGTGCATTTGTGGCCCTGCAAAATAACCTGTTTGCCGTGGTAACAGAGCCCTACCCCATGCTGGGTCACCCCAAGTCCATCAAAAACAAACACAGTAAAATCACCCAGTCCTGGGACATTAATGGGTTGCTTTAGCTCCCCAGCGCCACTGTGTGGTAGGTCTTTGTAACAGCAATACATTTATATTCTAAATTTAAAATGCAGAAGTAAGGAGGGATTTAATGATAATTAATGTTAACCTGCCTATCTAAGAGGGGGGATTTAATTATAATTAAAACTGACCTGTCTATCTAAGAGGTCCGTAACCCTACCCCCATTACACTCGGGTGTTAATTTAAAACTTTGGTTTATTTGTTACATAACTATTTGGGAATGGAATGGGAATTGGATGTATTCCTGGGGGTGAAGGGCCCGCAAGTTTGGTATTGGGGTGTGAGCTTAGGCACGACTGTTCCCCAGTAGAGACCATGGCAGCACAGGCCAGATGGCCTTGAAAGTGCAGAATTTAATTTTCTTATGTCTTGTTTAATGGCACGCGCCATTTCTGTGTATCGACCAGCTGAACTTGGATTCTGTTGCCTGTAAGGCATTTATTTTTGGCACTGCTTGGACAGTCACAACGGACGGCGTGTCACTTTAAAGTTAGGGTAGGGTGAATGGGCAGTAGGGGTGGGAAAGCCTCCCCTCTTGTGTTTATATACTCATTTCTTGAGTTTAATTTCACGAGCAGCTGCCACTTTTATTCGGCTCACGCCTTAAGTTAGTGTCCATCCATGTCCGCTTGCCTTTCCAGCTCGGATTATCAGTGGGATTGCAATGAATAGCATGTGCTATTAATTTTGCAATGAGTATATCAAATTGAAGGATCAGTCGTGTCTAAGGGCTGGACAAAGTTTGGATTTTAGGGCGGGAGCCATCAAGAAGATTCAGAGGTTCGGTCGGGGGTGGGGGTGTTTTGGGTAGGTTAGGAATAGGTGGGGGGTGGTTGGGGAAGTTTGGTCGATTAGGACTAGGGTTAGCTTTGGTTTAGGGTTCGATCTGGGGGGGTTTTAGACTTAGGATTGGGGGGGTTTTAGGGTAGGGTTTAGGCGTTATGTGTTAGGATTAGGGTAGGCGTTAGGGTTAGGCGTTAGGGTTAGGGTAGGTGTTAAGGTTAGGGTAGGTGTTAGGGTTAGGTGCTAGGCGTTAGGGTTAGGGTGGGTGTTAGGGTTAGGCGTTAGGGTAGGTGTTAGGTTTAGGCGTTAGGTTTAGGCGTTAGGTTTAGGGTTAGGTGCTAGGCGTTAGGGTTAGGTGCTAGGCGTTAGGGTTAGGTGCTAGGCGTTAGGGTTAGGTGCTAGGCGTTAGGGTTAGGTGCTAGGCGTTAGGGTTAGGTGCTAGGCATTAGGGTTAGGTGCTAGGCATTAGGGTTAGGTGCTAGGCTTTAGGGTTAGGGTAGGCGTTAGGGTAGGCGTTAGGGTAGGCGTTAGGGTAGGCGTTAGGGTTAGGCGTTAGGGTTAGGCGTTAGGGTTAGGCGTTAGGGTTAGGCGTTAGGGTTAGGCGTTAGGGTTAGGCGTTAGGGTTAGGGTTAGGGTTAGGGTTAGGGTTAGGGTTAGGGTTAGGCGTTAGGGTTAGGCGTTAGGGTTAGGCGTTAGGGTTAGGCGTTAGGGTTAGGCGTTAGGGTTAGGCGTTAGGGTTAGGCGTTAGGGTTAGGCGTTAGGGTTAGGCGTTAGGGTTAGGCGTTAGGGTTAGGCGTTAGGGTTAGGCGTTAGGGTTAGGCGTTAGGGTTAGGCGTTAGGGTTAGGCGTTAGGGTTAGGCGTTAGGGTTAGGCGTTAGGGTTAGGCGTTAGGGTTAGGCGTTAGGGTTAGGCGTTAGGGTTAGGCGTTAGGGTTAGGCGTTAGGGTTAGGCGTTAGGGTTAGGCGTTAGGGTTAGGCGTTAGGGTTAGGCGTTAGGGTTAGGCGTTAGGGTTAGGCGTTAGGGTTAGGCGTTAGGGTTAGGCGTTAGGGTTAGGCGTTAGGGTTAGGCGTTAGGGTTAGGCGTTAGGGTTGGGGTGGGTGTTAGGGTTGGGGTGGGCGTTAGGGTTAGGCGTTAGGGTTAGGCGTTAGGGTTAGGCGTTAGGGTTAGGCGTTAGGGTTAGGCGTTAGGGTTAGGCGTTAGGGTTAGGCGTTAGGGTTAGGCGTTAGGGTTAGGCGTTAGGGTTAGGCGTTAGGGTTAGGCGTTAGGGTTAGGCGTTAGGGTTAGGCGTTAGGGTTAGGCGTTAGGGTTAGGCGTTAGGGTTAGGCGTTAGGGTTAGGCGTTAGGGTTAGGCGTTAGGGTTAGGCGTTAGGGTTAGGCGTTAGGGTTAGGCGTTAGGGTTAGGCGTTAGGGTTAGGCGTTAGGGTTAGGCGTTAGGGTTAGGCGTTAGGGTAGGGTTAGGGTTAGGTGCTAGGCGTTAGGGTTAGGCGTTAGGGTTAGGCGTTAGGGTTAGGCGTTAGGGTTAGGCGTTAGGGTTAGGCGTTAGGGTTAGGCGTTAGGGTTAGGCGTTAGGGTTAGGCGTTAGGGTTAGGCGTTAGGGTTAGGCGTTGGGGTTAGGCGTTGGGGTTAGGCGTTGGGGTTAGGCGTTGGGGTTAGGCGTTGGGGTTAGGCGTTGGGGTTAGGCGTTGGGGTTAGGCGTTGGGGTTAGGCGTTGGGGTTAGGCGTTGGGGTTAGGCGTTGGGGTTAGGCGTTGGGGTTAGGCGTTGGGGTTAGGCGTTGGGGTTAGGCGTTGGGGTTAGGCGTTGGGGTTAGGCGTTGGGGTTAGGCGTTGGGGTTAGGCGTTGGGGTTAGGCGTTGGGGTTAGGCGTTGGGGTTAGGCGTTGGGGTTAGGCGTTGGGGTTAGGCGTTGGGGTTAGGCGTTGGGGTTAGGCGTTGGGGTTAGGCGTTAGGGTTAGGCGTTAGGGTTAGGCGTTAGGGTTAGGCGTTAGGGTTAGGCGTTAGGGTTAGGCGTTAGGGTTAGGCGTTAGGGTTAGGCGTTAGGGTTAGGCGTTAGGGTTAGGCGTTAGGGTTAGGCGTTAGGGTTAGGCGTTAGGGTTAGGCGTTAGGGTTAGGCGTTAGGGTTAGGCGTTAGGGTTAGGCGTTAGGGTTAGGCGTTAGGGTTAGGCGTTAGGGTTAGGCGTTAGGGTTAGGCGTTAGGGTTAGGCGTTAGGGTTAGGCGTTAGGGTAGGGTTAGGGTTAGGTGCTAGGCGTTAGGGTTAGGCGTTAGGGTTAGGCGTTAGGGTTGGGGTGGGTGTTAGGGTTAGGCGTTAGGGTTAGGCGTTAGGGTTAGGCGTTAGGGTTAGGCGTTAGGGTTAGGCGTTAGGGTTAGGCGTTGGGGTTAGGCGTTAGGGTTAGGCGTTAGGGTTAGGCGTTGGGGTTAGGCGTTAGGGTTAGGCGTTGGGGTTAGGCGTTAGGGTTAGGCGTTGGGGTTAGGCGTTGGGGTTAGGCGTTGGGGTTAGGCGTTGGGGTTAGGCGTTAGGGTTAGGCGTTAGGGTTAGGCGTTAGGGTTAGGCGTTAGGGTTAGGCGTTAGGGTTAGGCGTTAGGGTTAGGCGTTAGGGTTAGGCGTTAGGGTTAGGCGTTAGGGTAGGGTTAGGGTTAGGTGCTAGGCGTTAGGGTTAGGCGTTAGGGTTAGGCGTTAGGGTTGGGGTGGGTGTTAGGGTTAGGCGTTAGGGTTAGGCGTTAGGGTTAGGCGTTAGGGTTAGGCGTTAGGGTTAGGCGTTAGGGTTAGGCGTTAGGGTTAGGCGTTAGGGTTAGGCGTTGGGGTTAGGCGTTAGGGTTAGGCGTTGGGGTTAGGCGTTAGGGTTAGGCGTTAGGGTTAGGCGTTAGGGTTAGGCGTTAGGGTTAGGCGTTAGGGTAGGGTTAGGGTTAGGTGCTAGGCGTTAGGGTTAGGCGTTAGGGTTAGGCGTTAGGGTTGGGGTGGGTGTTAGGGTTAGGCGTTAGGGTTAGGCGTTAGGGTTAGGCGTTAGGGTTAGGCGTTAGGGTTAGGGTTAGGGTTAGGGTTAGGCGTTAGGGTTAGGCGTTAGGGTTAGGCGTTAGGGTTAGGCGTTAGGGTTAGGCGTTAGGGTTAGGCGTTAGGGTTAGGCGTTGGGGTTAGGCGTTAGGGTTAGGCGTTGGGGTTAGGCGTTAGGGTTAGGCGTTAGGGTTAGGCGTTAGGGTTAGGCGTTAGGGTTAGGCGTTAGGGTAGGGTTAGGGTTAGGTGCTAGGCGTTAGGGTTAGGCGTTAGGGTTAGGCGTTAGGGTTGGGGTGGGTGTTAGGGTTAGGCGTTAGGGTTAGGCGTTAGGGTTAGGCGTTAGGGTTAGGCGTTAGGGTTAGGCGTTAGGGTTAGGCGTTAGGGTTAGGCGTTAGGGTTAGGCGTTAGGGTTAGGCGTTGGGGTTAGGCGTTAGGGTTAGGCGTTAGGGTTAGGCGTTGGGGTTAGGCGTTGGGGTTAGGCGTTAGGGTTAGGCGTTAGGGTTAGGCGTTAGGGTTAGGCGTTAGGGTTAGGCGTTAGGGTTAGGCGTTAGGGTTAGGCGTTAGGGTTAGGCGTTAGGGTTAGGCGTTAGGGTAGGGTTAGGGTTAGGTGCTAGGCGTTAGGGTTAGGCGTTAGGGTTAGGCGTTAGGGTTGGGGTGGGTGTTAGGGTTAGGCGTTAGGGTTAGGCGTTAGGGTTAGGCGTTAGGGTTAGGCGTTAGGGTTAGGCGTTAGGGTTAGGCGTTAGGGTTAGGCGTTAGGGTTAGGCGTTAGGGTTAGGCGTTGGGGTTAGGCGTTAGGGTTAGGCGTTGGGGTTAGGCGTTAGGGTTAGGCGTTAGGGTTAGGCGTTGGGGTTAGGCGTTGGGGTTAGGCGTTGGGGTTAGGCGTTGGGGTTAGGCGTTAGGGTTAGGCGTTGGGGTTAGGCGTTAGGGTTAGGCGTTGGGGTTAGGCGTTAGGGTTAGGCGTTGGGGTTAGGCGTTGGGGTTAGGCGTTGGGGTTAGGCGTTAGGGTTAGGCGCTAGGGTTAGGCATTAGGTTTGGGGGTTGGGGTTACGCATTAGGTTTGGGGGTTAGAGTTAGTGTTGGGCGTTCGGGCTGGAGTTACGTGTTGGAGTTAGGTTTAGGGTTACGTGTTGGAGTTGGGGCGTTAGGCTTTGGAATTAAGCCTTCTGGTTGGGTCTGGATCCAGGGGTAAGTGTTACATTGATGTTATGGCGGGGTTTGGGCTAGGGTTGGGGCTGGGGTCCGGCCATTGGTTTTGGGATTAGATTTTAGGGTCCTGGATGGGTCTGGGGCGGGGGTTACATGAGTGTTGTGGGGATTGGGGTTAGGGCTAGGGTTAGGGCACCAATTTTCTTTGGGTAGATGGGCTACTTCTAAGGCTGGTGTTATTATCCGAGATGGTTGTGGATGGTGTGCTGTGTTCCCATGGATTCGGGATATGTGGAGTTCAGGATTGTTTTGGATGTGTTACGTTTTAAGTATGGGTGAAGAAATATTTGCTGTTCTACATTTGGTTCAGACCCTTTGGTAACTGGGTTTGTAATGTTAAGATCCACCATCTCTCTTTCCTTTTCCTTTGTATTGGTGTCCAATTCAAGTTAGTTTCAAGCCCCATGATTTCCAGGGACTGAATTCCATGTTGCATAAAATGTCTGGTTATCGCCTTGTCTTCCTTCCCTGTCCGGATGGAACTAAGGTGTCCCGTAAATCTAGTTCTTAAAGTGTTCCCTGTTTCTCCGATATATAAAATGTGGCACTGTTTACATCGAATTGCATAGACTACATTTTGTTGCTCGCATGTAATTCTTTGCTTTATTAAAGCGGTTTTTCCTGTGTTCTCGTTTTGCAAGATTTTTAAGACCTTTAGGTGTTTACATGTTCCACATTGTCTGTCACCGCAATTTGGTACGGTTTGTGCCTTTACGCTACTGGTGACCAATAGGTCTTTTAGGTTTTTGCCTCTTTTGAAAGCTGATGTTATGCTATATTGGCTCAGTGAGTTAACATCCCCTTTTAACTTTTCAAAATGGTTTCTCACTACCCTATTTATCTGTTGAGTTGTTGCGCCGTATGTTGTAACAAGTGGTAGTCTTGTAGTTGGCCTATACCGTGGCTGTGGGTTCTCCATCTCCCTCAGGAAATTGGACTTGATATGTCTGAGGAATCTCTTTGTGTACCCCCTCCGTCTCAGTGCGGTGAAAAGGGTGGTGACCGCTTTGTTGAAATCTTCTAGTTTTGTGGATATGCGGTGGAACCGCATGAGTTGTGACTTTACCAGTCCCCTAAAGGTGTGCCTGGGATGATGGCTTTTAGTGTGCAGGAGTGTATGTGTGTCAGTTACTTTGAAGAATACCTTTGTTGCTAATTTGTGACTGTTGTTCTCTAGTGGCAACTTAAAAACTGTAGTGTCGAGAAAGTCAATGCTTTCCTTGTGTGTTGTGGCTTTAATTTTAATGGAGGGGTGATGATTATTGAGAGTGTTGATGAAATCTTCTAATTCTGATTCTGTGTGGGTCCAAACCCCCCATATATCATCCAAGTACCTATAATAGCACATTGGGCGCTTGGGACACTTTTTGAAGACACTCTCCTCCCAGTCTGCCATGTAAATGTTTGCATAGGCCGGGGCAAACTTTTTACCCATAGCTGTGCCCTTAATTTGGAGGTACGATTCCCCATCGAATTCAAAGTCATTTTTTGTTAAACCCAGATGTAGTAGCTGAATTATAGCTTCATCTGGTCTTTTAGGGTGGGGAAATTTAGCAAGGGCATTTTTAACTGCCTGTATACCTCTGTTTGTTTCTATATTTGTATATAGGCTTTCGATGTCCATGGTAAAAAGAAGGGCATTAGGGGGTACGGTCAATGAGTTAACTATTTCTGTGAAGTGATATGTGTCCTTGATATAACTGGGATGTTTCTGGGCCAAGGGGTTCAGGAATGAATCAATGTATTCAGCTACCCTGTAGGATTCACTACCACAGTCTGACACAATGGGTCTTCCCGGTGGTATCTCCCCTGGAATTGTCCATGTATCTGGATGTTTATGTATTTTGGGCAGTATGTAAAACTTTCTGGGCCGCGGTTGTTCCCCTCTCAGGTATTCAACCTGTTTCTGTTTAATAAATTTAGACTTATGGAGTCGTTCTAATATATTGTCAATCTCTTTTTGTGTTTCCTGAAAGATGGGTTTTGTTAATTTAATGTAGTGGTCCGTGTTATTTAATTGTCTGTGTGCTTCAAACAGGTACTGTTGTTTGTCCATGAGAACTATACTACTGCCCTTATCTGCTGGTTTTATAACTATGTTCGGGTTAGTTTTTAATTCCCTAATCGCCTGCCTTTCTCTTCTGGTGAGATTCTGTTTATCTTTTAATATGGGGATTTTTTCTATTTCCTTTTGAGTTACACTCATAAAATTTACTATCTCTGGGTGTATTTCAGTGTCTTCTGGGGTCCAGTCCGATGACGGCATGAAGGGTTGTTTGTCTGTAATTGAGTCCCTAAAGTAATCTGTGAGTTTAATTCTTCTGTAAAAGCTTTAAGTCATTCTGAATCTGCTTTTTACATGGCTTTGTGACCGGCACAAATGTTAAGACCCTTGTTTAGGACCCCTTTCTGTGTTTCTGTAGGGGTAAAGAGTTTGGAAATATTGACAATAGTTTCTCCTAAGTTAAGGCACCGCTTTTCTAGGGTTGCAGTACTATTTAGTTTAAATGTTTCATCCATTTATTGATCATGATCAGTGCCGTGTTCTCCGTCCAGTGAATGTGATCCCTGCTTACCCTGAAGGACCTGGCAGCTATGGCTGGTATGTAAGATTGGGTTTTAATGAATTGATTTAACTGACGGATTGTATCCTTTTCCCCTTCTGGGAGTGATTGGCTGAAATTTATTTCGGGCACCCAAATCTGTGCATTAGGGAATTTAGTTTTAGCCACTTTTAGGAGAATTTGTAGTTGCTTAATTGCAGTCAGTGGTCTTTGCGTGCGGTGGTTAATGCCAATTGCCAGCACCACTTTCTTAATTTCTGGGGAAGGTTGTAACTTGTTTAGGACAGCCGTGGCATGAATGAATTTAGCTCCTGGAAAGCTGTCAATTTGTGTGATTGGGTTTGGGCAGCTTTTTATTTGGGAGAGATTAGAGTCCCCCATGATCAAGATTGGTTTAACAGGTTTGAGTTGCCAATTTCTGTTTTTCTGGCAAGTATTAGGATGCCTTGTCACTGGCTGTGGATTGTCCCTATCAGTGTCAGATTCAGAATGGTCGTCACTCTGTCCTTGTAGCGGGGGTGAGCGTGTCGTCACCGTCTCGGGGTCCACCCTGACAGGCGCAGGGCCTGCGGATGCAGTCACAGAATTTGTCTGTGAGGTCGAGGATGTCGCTTGAGTTCGGCTCCTGCTTTGCCTCTGTGGTGGGGGTGTCCCTGTAGCCCTAGGGTGTACACTCGTAGGGGAGGGGTTCATCTGTCCAGTGGAGGGGGCCGTTGTGGAAGTCGAGGCTGTCGGCTCATTCCGGCCTTCTCTCTGTCTTTGCGGGAGGGGTTCACGTACCACTGTAATGTCGGGGTACCAATTAACTAAGGGGGTTGGCAGTGGAGTTGGAGAGGTTGGCCTGGTTTGGTCCTGTCTCTGTGGCACGGGCTGTTCTTCTACCACGGTCTGAGGGAAGCAATGTGTGGGGGAGCGACTCGTCGATGGTCTGGGGGGGTGGGGAAGGGGATGGCTCGGTCTGGTGGAGGTTGGGACTCGGTGTGTGCGATTAGTCATAGTCCGGTTCGGTATAGCCAGCTGTCGGTCGTTCCCCTCGCTCTGCCGAGGCCTTTGAGGCTCGGACTCTTGGGAAGCAGGCATGATGTCGAGGTTCAAGGTGGTGGCCACATTGGAGGTCCGGGTACCCGGTCTATGGGGCAAGGCAGTCCTGGTCTTTGGGCTGACCTGCTGTCCTGTGTTTTTCCGTGTGGCCAGATGCCGGATGTGTTTTCTTACCACATCCATTGTTTGAGCTTTGAATCTGTTCTTAAGATTCTTTTTATTCCAATTTATTGCTTTGGCAATGGCTTCCTGGAGCCGGTCAGTAATTTCTGTTGTTTGCCAGTCATCATCCAATTTCTTGAGGTTAATTTGGTAATGCTCAATTAGAATTTGTCTTGTTTGTTTTGCCCAGTTTTCTGAATTTAAAGCCAATTTTCTCAGCGTTTCCCGTGATGGGTTTGCTGGCTTTATAAAAAATGTTAATTTATCTGATTGTCTTATAATGCCTTTAGGAGGCTCCCTTTGGCTCTCTAGTAACACTAAATGGTGAATCGTCTGGGCTATTTTATAAATTAATCTAACCGTTGTAGCAAAACTGTCTCTAATTAAATTACCTCTACCTACTGGAACCGTGTGTGCGTAATTCCTGCGTGGTGGGAAAGGCCCACGTTTTCTTTGTGTATTCCGTTGCATTGTCTGGGTGTAAAATGTGCAAGAAAAGTTACTGTGGGATGTCCCCTCGTAACAATACTCTACCGCACTAAGGTTCTCCGGTGTCCCGAAGTCCCTCTGCCCGGTCGCTCCTTCTCTCTCTCCTTCTCTCTCTCCTTCCCCAGGGAGGTTCTCCGGCGTCCCGAAGTCCCTCTACCTGGTCGCTCCCTCTCTCTCTCCTTCTCCGGGAAGGTTCTCCGGTTTCCCGAAGTCCCTCTACCCAGTCAATCCTTCTCTCTCCCTTTCTCTCTCTCTCTCTCTCTCTCTCCAACCTGTGGAAAAAAATTCTCTTTGACTCAATGAGTATTCCGGCTAGGAATAGTTTTTCCCGACGTTTCGCTGTTACTCCAGCTTCCTCAGGGGAAAATGGCCGATTCGTTGCAAAATCTGTTGGATAAATGTGAGTGAGCTGGCTGACCCCTCCCATGTTGAATGTGATTGGTTGGAAAAGTCTCCTTGTCCTGAAACAATTGGGCTGTTTTTAAAAAATTAAATTGACCCAATGGGAAGTGTGGTCTGTGCATTGAGCCCCTGCAAAAAAACATCCTGGTTACCATGGTAGCAGAGCCCCACCACATTGGGTTTACCTTGTGCTCCACAACCTCTGCAAAAAAAACCAGTCCTGAAACAAAGGGGAACAATTAGGCTGCTTTTAAATTTAATTTTAATTGACCCACTGGGTTTGAAACAATTGCACCTTTTTTAAGTTTTTTTAAGTTTTTAAAGTTTAAATTTAAATGGTCCCATGGGAAGCCCGATCTGTGCATTTGTGGCCCTGCAAAATAACCTGTTTGCCGTGGTAACAGAGCCCTACCCCATGCTGGGTCACCCCAAGTCCATCAAAAACAAACACAGTAAAATCACCCAGTCCTGGGACATTAATGGGTTGCTTTAGCTCCCCAGCGCCACTGTGTGGTAGGTCTT